>NC_064926.1:424204768-424529351 GCF_023897955.1 Schistocerca gregaria | reverse complement strand
TTAAAGGGAGTCATTTAAACTTATTCTGGAGACGTTACTTGGACACTCAGCCGTGAACTGATCTTTGTTGATTTAAAGAGAAAACTGTGCGTTGGTTTGAGGAATAAAGTTGTGTGTGTTCTTGTATAACTGTCAGTAATTGACCTTGGCCCCTTTCCACAACTTGATCTGCTCCAATCTGCAAAACCAGAATTCATTTGCCAATGGGAATCGATTTATATCAAAAGGACAAGTCGAAAATTACACACTAAGTTCGAACACTCATATCTAGTGGACAGCGTTGCTGCCACTGGACCGCGGGGTCCGGGGTTCGATTCCTGGCCGGGTAGGGAATTTTCTCTGCCCGGGGACTGGGTGTTCGTGTTGTTCTCATCATTTCATCATCATCACCATCATCGTTCGTGACAGCGGCTAGATTCGAGAGTGTTAAAAAATTGGGACTTTGTACGGGAGCTGATGACCGCTCAGTTGAGCGCCCCTCAAACCGAATATCATCATCATCATCGAGATGCCGCGAGTAATGAGGCTAATGAGCAGAGGTATTACATTAACAGTGAGTGTTATAAGTTGAGAATTTCTGTCTGACTGGAGGGGTGCTAGGGCAGTCCGTGCAAATGTGATGACCACTGTGTCTGGACGGTACAGTAATCAGCGCATCTGCCTATTAAGCAGGAGACCCGAGTTCAGATCCTGGTGTGGCACAAATTTTCGACTTGCTTCATTGATGTAAATCAGTGCCCACTGGCAGCTAATGTCTTTAATTCCTTTGCATCTTAATTTAAAGTTTTAAATTATGAAAACATGCCCACAGTTATTGTATTGAAATTAAATGAAATGTCAGTGGTGCAACTCTAAGAAAGGGAAACCGGACACAGTCTCGAACAACATCTTGATCGGTGAAAAATAGATTGTGACTCTACTTTAATAACACTGGCTTTGTTTTGAAATTAGACAGGTTTCTTGACTTGTAGCGCATGTAGTATTTTCTGTGGGATTGTGTGGGGTGCTCGGAACTGTTATTAGTCAATTTCAAATTAACTATTGCAATTAGCATGGTTATGTGTTGTTTCAAAAAGGTCGTCAAAGTACTGCCCATACCAATATTACAAGATTTTGACCTTTTTACAAGCCACTTAAGGTCAGACTGTCTCTCCAGAAGATCCAAATTCTTGCTCAGCGAACCCCAAATTAGTGATATGCAGTTATCGTCATACAGACGCCATCGTTGTTACTGAAGTACGCAGAACACCGGTATATAAAGGAGGCCCTACTTACGATGACTTCCTTACTTTACAACACCTGTTAATTTGTTACTGTCTTGGCAACCAGTCCTTTTGCAGGGCACAGTCAGAAAATAATATACTGTCACTAATAATATTGGCCCACCATGGACCTTCCCGTTGGTGAGGAGGCTTGCGTGCCTCAGCGATGCAGATAGCCGTACCGCAGGTGCAACCACAACGGAGAGGTATCTGTTGAGAGGTCAGACAAACGCGTGGTTCCTGAAGAGGGGCAGCAGCCTTTTCAGTAGTTGCAAGGGCAACAGTCTGGATGATTGACTGATCTGGCCTTGTAACACTAACCAAAACGGCCTTACTGTGCTGGTACTGCGAACGGTTGAAAGCGAGGGGAAACTACAGCCGTAATTTTTCCCGAGGGCATGCAGCTCTACTGTATGGTTAAATGATGATGGCGTCCTCTTGGGTAAAATATTCCGGAGGTAAAATAATTCCCCATTCGGATCTCCGGGTGGGGATTATTCAAGAGGACGTCGTTATCAGGAGAAAGAAAACTGGCGTTCTACGGATCGGAACGTGGAATGTCAGATCCCTTAATCGGGCAGGTAGGTTAGAAAATTTAAAAAGGGAAATGGGTAGGTTAAAGTTAGATATAGTGGGAATTAGTGAA
Organism: Schistocerca gregaria; assembly: GCF_023897955.1. Classification (NCBI taxonomy): domain Eukaryota; kingdom Metazoa; phylum Arthropoda; class Insecta; order Orthoptera; family Acrididae; genus Schistocerca; species Schistocerca gregaria. The sequence continues at coordinate 424,527,443 of NC_064926.1, read as the reverse complement.
GTTCGGTGGCAGGAGAAACAAGACTTTTGGTCAGGCGAATACAGGGTTATAAATACAAAGTATAATAGGAAAAATTCAGGAGTAGGTTTAATAATGAATAAAAAAATAGGAATGCGAGTAAGCTACTACAAACAGCATAGTGAACGCATTATTGTGGCCAAGATAAACACGAAGCCCATGCCTACTACAGTAGTACAAGTTTATTTGCCAACTAGCTCTGCAGATGACGAAGAAATTGAAGAAATGTATGATGAAATAAAAGAAATTATTCAGATAGTGAAGGGAGACGAAAATTTAATAGTCATGGGTGACTGGAATTCGGTAGTAGGAAAAGGGAGAGAAGGAAACGTAGTAGGCGAATATGGAAGGGGGGGGGGGGGGGTAAGAAATGGAAGAGGAAGCCACCTGGTAGAATTTTGCACAGAGCATAACTTAATGATAGCTAACACCTGGTTCAAGAATCACAAAAGAAGGTTGTATACATGGAAGAATCCTGGAGATATTAGATGGTATCAGATAGATCACATAATGGTAAGACAGAGATTTAGGAACCAGGTTTTAAATTGTAAGACATTTCCAGTGGCAGATGTGGACACTGACCACAATCTATTGGTTATGAACTGTAGATTAAAACTGAAGAAACTGCAAAACGGTGGGAATTTGAGGAGATGGAACCTGGATAAACTGAAAGAACCAAAGGTTATAGAGAGTTTCAGGGAGAGCATTAGGGAACGATTGATAGGAATGGGGGAAAGAAATACAGTAGAAGAACAATGGGTAGCTTTGAGGGATGAAGTAGTGAAGGCAGCAGAGGATCAAGTGGGTAAAAAGACGAGGGCTAGTAGAAATCCCTGGCTAACAGAAGAAATACTGAATTTAATTGATGAAAGGAGAAAATATAAAAATGCAGTAAATGAAGCAGGCAAAAAGAAATACAAACGTCTCAAAAACGAGATCGACAGGAAGGGCAAAATGGCTAAGCAGGGATGGCTAGAGGACAAATGTAAGGATGTAGAGGGTTATCTCACTGGGGGTAAGATAGATACGGCCTACAGGAAAATTAAAGAGACCTTTGGAGAAAAGAGAACCACTTGTATGAATATCAAGAGCTCAGATGGAAACCCAGTTCTAAGCAAAGAAGGGAAAGCAGAAAGGTGGAGGGAGTACATAGAGGGCCTATACAAGGGCAATGTACTTGAGGACAATATTATGGAAATGGAAGAGGATGTAGGTGAGGATGAAATGGGAGATACGATACTGCGTGAAGAGTTTGACAGAGCACTGAAAGACCTGAGTCGAAACAAGGCCCCGGGAGTAGACAATATTCCATTAAAACTACTGACAGCCCTGGGAGAGCCAGTCCTGACAAAACTCTACCATCTGGTGAGCAAGATGTATGAGACAGGCGAAATACCCTCAGACTTCAAGAAGAATATAATAATTCCAATCCCAAAGAAAGCAAGTGTTGACAGATGTGAAAATTACCGAACTATCGGTTTAATAAGTCACGGCTGCAAAATACTAACGCGAATTCCTTACAGACGAATGGAAAAACTAGTAGAAGCCGACCTTGGGGAAGATCAGTTTGGATTCCGTAGAAATATTCTAACACGTGAGGCAATACTGACCCTATGGCTTATCTTAGAAGCTAGATTAAGGAAAGGCAAACCTACGATTCTAGCATTTGTAGTCTTAGAGAAAGCTTTAGACAATGTTGACTAGAATACTCTCTTTCAAATTATGAAGGTGGCAGGGGTAAAATACAGGGAGGGAAAGGCAATTTACAATTTGTATAGAAACGAAATGGCAGGTATAATAGTTGAGGGGCATGAAAGGGAAGCAGTGGTTGGAAGGGGGTGAGACAGGGTTGTAGCCTCTCCCCGATGTTATTCAATCTGTATATTGAGCAAGCAGTAAAGGAAACAAAAGAAAAATTCGGGGTAGGTATTAAAATCCATGGAGAAGAAATAAAAAGAGATTCGCCGATGACATTGTAATTCTGTCAGAGACAGCAAAGGACTTGGAAGAGTAGTTGAACGGAATGGATAGTGTCTTGAAGGGAGGGTATAAGATGAACATCAACAAAAGCTAAACGAGGATAATGGAATGTAGTCGAATTAAGTCGGGTGATGTTGTGGGTATTAGATTAGGAAATGAGACACGTAAAGTAGTAAAGGAGTTTTGCTATTTGGGGAGCAAAATAACTGATGATGGTCGAGATAGAGAGGTTATAAAATGTAGACTGGCAATGGCAAGCAAAGCGTTTCTGAAGAAGAGAAATTTGTTCACATCGAGTATTGATTTAAACGTCAGGAAGTCGTTTTTTTAAAGTATTTGTATAGAGTGTAGCCATGTATGGAAGTGAAACATGGACGATAAATAGTTTAGACAAGAAGAGAATTGAAGCTTTCGAAATGTGATGGTACAGAAGAATGTTGAATTTTAGATGGGTAGATTACATAACTAATGACGAGGTGTTGAGTAGGATTGGGGAGAAGAGAAGTTTGTGGCACAACTTGACTAGAATAAGGGATCGGTTGGTAGGACATGTTCTGAGGCATCAAGGAATCACAAATTTAGCATTGGAGGGCAGTGTGGAAGGTAAAAATCGTAGAGGGAGACCAAGAGATGAATACACTAAGCAGATTCAGAAGGATTTAGGTTGCAGTAAGTACAGGGAGATGAAAAAGCTTGCACAGGATAGAGTAGCATGGAGAGCTGCATAAAACCAGTCTCAGGACTGAATTCCACAACAACAACAATAATATTGGCTCTTGAGTTGCACAGTCTTCCTCCAGACAGGTCTACATCTTCCGGCATCGTCTCAGTGTCTCTGTCTTGTCTGCCTATGACGTCTTGGAAGTATCCCAATGGCTCCCTACCCTTAGCCAATCTCGTGTCTCCAATTTTTTGGTCTGTTACACATTAATACATTTCGTTTCAGCTTTTCTTAATCTAAGAGTGCATCTGGACTTAAGACACCAGGAATAAAATAATTTAATGATTACATTTGAATTTCAAACTGCAGTGTATTAGCGGGGACGCTTCAGCCAATTAAGTTCGTCCATGCTTTCTAGCCTATGACTGTTCAGGAGGAGGCACGGTTAGTACGAACACTTGTATTCACTCGCTGCTGGGGCAGTGGACGCTCACGGTCAAATATGGATGTCAGGCGCCATTATGCATGACAGAGGAGACTCAAACTGTCCACTGTGTTCCGAGAAATAACAATATGTTAAGTTCACCCTAATTTTTTTTTAATGCAAACTTTTATCCTTAATGGCGCAGTGCTTAAAGTTGAGAGTCGCTCTTTTGAAATCGATTAAAAACAGTATTATGACCGGTTGGGATCTTCGAAGCGCATCCGACACACGAATGTCAATTTACAACACGTCAGTGCATGATGCATAGATACAGTTTCACAATGAAATAAGTCTCGTAGACCAGTGTAAAAATTTTCTTCAATATAAATTTCCACTCCTCCTCAAACTTGCAGCTGCGATGTTTGAACCCACATGTTTGTGCGAACAAGTTTTCTCCGTAATGGAGAGCACATAAGTTATCCACAGAAGCTCACTGACAGACTATAATTTCAAACCTTATCTTCGAACGAGAAGTGCTCAGAAAGTGCTTTACCGAAAAGCAGAATAAGTAGTACTCATTTACAAGCATTGTTTCAGTGTGTTATAACACCCCACCCGTTGCTTGTCCGATTTTTGCGTGTGTTCGCCCCTGACAAACAACTTACAGAGAAATTGGGAGTGGAACTGTAAGCAAAAATGGATAACGCTAGAATTCAAAATTGTTCAAATGGCTCTGAGCACTATGGGACTTAACTTCTGAGCTCATCAGTCCCTTAGAACTTAGAACTACTTAAACCTAACTAACCTAAGGACATCACACACATCCATGCCCGAGGCAGGATTCGAACCTGCGACCGTAGCGGTCGCGCGTTTCCGGACTGTAGCGCCTAGAACCGCCACTCCGGCCGGCTAATTCTAGATTTAAATATGGCCGTGTCACCCCTAATTAATCTGCGGTGGTTGTGTTGACGATAAATCACACCTATTTTTACTTCCAAACATAAACGATCACGAACACTTAGGGTGTTCAATGACATCAGACACATACACAAAAGTAAAATAAAGCAAAAGGATGAATTCAGGATCAACTACTGAAAGTAAAGGGTCTACTGAATCACAATAATTTTATTATAACCTTCAGATCAATATTGAATAAAACACAATGAACAATTTACAAATCATCCTCCTAACTGGCATTGGCAGTAAACAGTGTTAAAATCGCTCCAAAAGGCGATTTCTTATAACTTACACTCCTGGAAATTGAAATAAGAACACCGTGAATTCATTGTCCCAGGAAGGGGAAACTTAATTGACACATTCCTGGGGTCAGATACATCACATGATCACACTGACAGAACCACAGGCACATAGACACAGGCAACAGAGCATGCACAATGTCGGCACTACAGTGTATATCCACCTTTCGCAGCAATGCAGGCTGCTATTCTCCCATGGAGACGATCGTAGAGATGCTGGATGTAGTCCTGTGGAACGGCTTGCCATGCCATTTCCACCTGGGGCCTCAGTTGGACCAGCGTTCGTGCTGGACGTGCAGACCGCGTGAGACGACGCTTCATCCAGTCCCAAACATGCTCAATGGGGGACAGATCCGGAGATCTTGCTGGCCAGGGTAGTTGACTTACACCTTCTAGAGCACGTTGGGTGGCACGGGATAGATGTGGACGTGCATTGTCCTGTTGGAACAGCAAGTTCCCTTTCCGGTCTAGGAATGGTAGAACGATGGGTTCGATGACGGTTTGGATGTACCGTGCACTATTCAGTGTCCCCTCGACGATCACCAGAGGTGTACGGCCCGTGTAGGAGATCGCTCCCCACACCATGATGCCGGGTGTTGGCCCTGTGTGCCTCGGTCGTATGCAGTCCTGATTGTGGCGCTCACCTGCACGGCGCCAAACACGCATACGACCATCATTGGCACCAAGGCAGAAGCGACTCTCATCGCTGAAGACGACACGTCTCCATTCGTCCCTCCATTCACGCCTTTCGCGACACCACTGGAGGCGGGCTGCACGATGTTGGGGCGTGAGCGGAAGACGGCCTAACGGTGTGCGGGACCGTAGCCCAGCTTCATGGAGACGGTTGCGAATGGTCCTCGCCGATACCCCAGGAGCAACAGTGTCCCTAATTTGCTGGGAAGTGGCGGTGTTGTCCCCTACGGCACTGCGTAGGATCCTACGGTCTTGGCGTGCATCCATGCGTCGCTGCGGTCCGGTCCCAGGTCGACGGGCACGTGCACCTTCCGCCGACCATTGGCGACAACATCGATGTACTGTGGAGACCTCACGCCCCACGTGTTGAGCAATTCGGCGGTACGTCCACCCGGCCTCCCGCATGCCCACTATACGCCCTCGCTCAAAGTCCGTCAACTGCACATACGGTTCACGTCCACGCTGTCGCGGCATGCTACCAGTGTTAAAGATTGCGATGGAGCTCCGTATGCCACGGCAAACTGGCTGACACTGACGGCGGCGGTGCACAAATGCTGCTTAGGTAGCGCCATTCGACGGCCAACACCGCGGTTCCTGGTGTGTCCGCTGTGCCGTGCGTGTGATCATTGCTTGTACAGCCCTCTCGCAGTGTCCGGAGCAAGTATGGTGCGTCTGACACACCGGTGTCAATGTGTTCTTTTTTCCATTTCCAGGAGTGTATATACGAAGAACCACTTCATCCCAAAGTACCGTGAAACCTCTGTGGAAACGGCAATTGCACGTGATCCAACTATTTAACGTTACTCATAACACAGGCCGAAGCGGGAGCGATCTTACCGTAATAATGCTGTTGTAGCGGAGGTCTCCGACGGCGACGGCGTGGCCCTGTGGTCAGCGTGTGGAGTCCCGGAAAGTACAATCTTACAGTATTCGAAAACCAGACTGCTGTCCGTAAACTTCTCTAATTGCTACAATGTTTCCGTCAGCAGTGAGCTGGCGCGGCTAACGTTATCTCAGAACGAAAGACCAAGAAGGGAGACGACTTGGCTAGTGTCCTCTCAGTACGAGAGTCCAGAACTGAAGACCCTCTAATGAGAGTCGAGAAAGATCACTCTTCACCTTTGTTTTGCCACCTCAACTTGTAACCAAGCGAATCACATCACTAGAAGCTCTCAAAATACGCAATTTTCCAGTGCCAACCAACGTACGGCCTGGGAATAGAACTTTTTCCACAATTCTTCCTACAAAATTTCACAAGTAAACTTCGCCCACGTCGGCTGGGAAGAACAACAGCTGTGGGCAATAACACGTTTACTGGAATTTTTCTCCTAAGGGACCACTCGAGATTTTCCCGGCAAGATTCCCCGTCGTAGCAAACACAGACTCCTGCATTGAAGGTTTTTGTTATTTGGAACTCCTGGTCTGCCCCACTTGAGCTACTCGAAAGCGTAAAATTAGTGGGACATGGGGGAGAGCACGCACAGGAAAGCCTGTCCAGCTATCCACATCTGTGTTTTGGTAAACACTTGAACACCTGCAGCCGCGCGTCCCTCAGAGGCTGACGGCCGCAGTGGCCTCTCTAAACGGATTACAGAACTTCCTCAGTTCACCATTCATGCCGTTAGCCTGTGGCCTTCGGCAGCTAGCTGGGGAGGTAACCGAGGTCTGTCTCGCTTGCAAAATCTTATAATTACAAAATCGCGGAATTCTCCCTGTATTACCTAGCCAGCGTGCGGATGCGTTTGCACATAGATTTCCTACACCGTAATTTAAAGTATTACTCCAACAAATAACAATTACTTATCTACAAAGCGATTGTGTTCACGTTAAATGGACTGATGTAAGGTGCAAGACCATTGCCACCTTCCAGTGTAACTGTCACGAAAGACGAGTTGGTGTCAGTAACCTTTGCCCGAAAACGACATTCCTCATCAGGCTGCATAAATCCTAACAAACGTCACATCTCGTACTTTGATGCCCACTTGTTCTTCGCATCAGCAATTAAAGGAAATGTAAGTTTCTTGTCACTGTCATTTCTCACCTAAATAATAGTGTTAGGAATTAAATTTGCCATGAAAGGCATCAATTAGTCACCGTGAAGTGCTACGTTTCCATAGGACTACTAGCGGCCGTATAATAGACTCCTCCACACACTCTGAATAGACATCAGCCATTCACTTCTACATCTCCATTCATATAATTGATTCGCCTCGCTGTGCAATGAATCCACCGCCCTCAGTGTGGATGCACACTACGTACGACCACCCGCAGGAATCTCAAAAGTGGGAATGTGGGTCGGCAAAGAGATGCACCGAGATAGTCCACGCCTTTGCAATAAATGCTATGTCCGGGTGGCGCAGTGGTTAACGCAGCTTCCTAGTTAGCAGGAGATCCCACGATCGAGTCGCAGTCCGACACACATTTTCATTCATCGCCGCCGATTCCTCACAAACTTCCTATGCAAAATGGCATGGCTCTGAGCATTATGGGACTTAACATCTGAGGACATCAGTCCCCTAGAACTTAGAACTACTTAGGTAACTAACCTAAGGACATCACACACATCCATGCCCGAGGCAGCATTCGAACCTGCGACGGAAGCAGTCGCGCGGTTCCGCACTGTAGCCCCTAGAACCGCAAGGCCACCGCAGCCAGCCTCCCGATGCAGCTGATATCGTTGAGCTCCTTCTCTTTCCGTCTATTCTCCTCTTCCACCTACAATTTATACAATATCCTTAAGAACAGTTTTTCGTGTCGAACAGCATTGATCCGATTGCTCTTCTTCTCCCCTCCTTTTCCCTTCAATTACTCTCCGTGAGCCGGCCGGAAGGTCACTGCTGAGGCACGAGCGCGAGTCAGCTAGCACGAGCACATCGGAGAACAGGCCTCCTCCAGTCTAAAGTGGTGTTTCAGTTACCATATACGGGTACAAAAGGGTACAAAATTTCGTCGATATTTCTGGATACGGGTGGCACAGAATTGCAACACACTGCACTGTAATTCACCACCCGTAGAAACGTTGGAAACTGGCAGAGTAGGTCTGTTTAAAGATCGAGGAACACATATTACCTCCTCATAGGACCATGTCAAGTACAGGACTGAGATAGTCTAACCAAATTGCGGCTAGCTGACAGCTTTACTCTTTTATGCAAGTTATGAGAGCTGTGTGAGAATAGTAATGGGTCTGAGAACACTGTGAGTGATCTAAAAACGATGTTGTTTTACTTGTGTAGATCCTCTGCCCAAGGTTCAGCGCCGTACAGTCAACATGGGATTTTTGGGGGCATCATCAGTGACATTGTGTTTCTGTTGTGTTGTAGAAAAATCGAACAGAGGAATTTAGAGCAACGTTATGAAGTCAAGTTTTGTTTTAAACTTGGAGAATACGAGGTGCTATCCAATATTTTTGGGACTGGTGCTGCCATCTGTTGAAAACCTTACCTTTGGTCTAATGGTCACCATCACCCACGAAGTAGTTCCCATCCGCATATACACACCGGTCCCAGCGCTTCTGCCACTAGTCAAACGTTTTCTGGAAGTCCTGCTCTTCGAGGGTGTTTATCACTGCCAGCGAAGCTTCTTGGATCCTCTCTCAAGTGTCGAACCGACGGCCTTTCAACTTGAGTTTCACTTTTGGAAATAGCGAGAAGTCGTAAGGTGCTGGCGAGTACGATGGATGGGGTACAATCGCCATGTTGTTTTTTGCTAAAAAGGTCCTGGTGAGCAAGGACGTGTGACAAGGTGCGGCTGGCCAGAGTGGCCGAGTGGTTCTAGGCGCTTCAATCTGGCACTGCGCTACCGCTACAGTTGCAGGTTCGAATCTTGTATCTGGCATGGATATGTGTGAAGTCCTTAAGTTAGTTAGGTTTAAGTAGTTCTAAGTTCTAGGGGACTGATGACCTCAGATATTAAGCCGCATAGTCAGAGCCATTTGAACCATTTTGACAGGGTGCATTGTTGTGATGCAGCAGCCTACATTCGTTGACATGCCCCGTAACCAATACCCACTTCATCCGCAAGGTCTTGAATTGTTCGACGTCGATCTGCACGAACCAATTGTTGAAGTTTGGTAACAATGTCTGGCGTTTTGCGGCTAATGGGTCTTCTAGTGTGAGAATCGACGTCGACGTGTGTACGGCCGGCCCTGAACCGAGCAAGCCACTCAAACACACGTCTACAGCTCATGCTCTGTCCCCCAAACACTTGTTGAATCATTTCAAGGATCTCCATAGCACTTTTCCAGAGACTCGCACAGAATTTGATATACACGCGCTGTTCTGTTCGCGGATGCATCGTAAGATCGCTACAGACCAAATACAGAGTATCACGGAAATCACTGTGGACACGCAACACGTCCTCCCAGCTGAATGCCACTCCGCACACTGACTCATCAGATATACAGCTCTCGCCACCTAGCGGTGCAAAGATCTACTACTCCTACTTTCCAGATGGCATCACCAGTCCCGAAAATTTTGGATTCCACCTCGTATGCGAGTGTTACCTCTGAAAATGTGAAACAGTCCAGTTTGTTAATCTGTTCCTGGTGTCCACTCCGAGGTTCAGCTCTGTAAAGCTATCAAGTGATTTTAAAGGGCGCTATCAGTGACATTGTGTTTTTGTTGTGTTTTACGAAAATGGGACAGAGAAATTTAGAGCAACGTTACGCAGTCAAGCTTTATGTTAAACTTGGGGAATCAGTGAGAGCGACTTTGAAAATTTGAAATAGACCTATGGAGAACATTTTTTATGTAGAGCACAAGTTTTTCGCTGGCACAAATCATTTTTGGAAGGCCGAGAACACGTTGAAGATGAATCTCGCTCAGGGAGACATTTAGCTTAAAAAGCGAAAAAATATCGAACGTGTGCGTTGTCTTGTGAGATCAGACCAACACTTAACAATAACGATGATGAGTGACCTGTTAAACACACTCACCTTACATCAAATGAGAGGCTCCCACATGCCTTGCTGGTATTGTGGCATCAAGCAGTCCGGCCTGCAAGATGAGTGGTCTGCCAAGCGAGTGGATGTATTCTTATTTCACAACTAACATCTATGACTGATTATGAGCTCTAGTACCCACAATTAAGCTACAAATCTTTTTTATTCAGATAAATTCTATTGTGATTCACAGGTAACCTAAACACACCATTACATTTTATACAACAATTACACATGAGAAACTCCGCCCAGTGGGCATGGCTTTACATTGGTGATTCTCTATCTTATGGTCTCGTAATTATCTAACACTACAGTGCACTTTCTGGATAGGATGGTGGATCTTTTGCTATATCTCACACTTCGACACTCACACCCATCATCACGAAAATTTCCTCCAGACCGAGCGGTACAAAAAGGAACATGCATAACCCACTGCCTCTGAACCTATCTTGCTACTCTCCCATGCAAACCACACACACTTAAATTACATGAAATACATCACACTGGCAACATACAATACATCACAAAAAATAGTCACAACGTTAGAGTCGCTTCACTTTCAGCTTTCCCGCTTCAATTAGTATTCATACCACTTTCCCACGACACTGCTCAACTTCGTAACTTTTCTTTCCTACTACGAACTCTCCAGGATATATGCACGTCTTCCTGTGCAATGCAAGCCAAGTGGCGTTGCTGGATAGACGGCTGACTCAACTTGCTTCTCTCTCAGAGTATTAGAGTTTGAATCTAGCGTCACACGGAAACATAACACGTAAAGTAATATTAAGATCATATTCATCACACACGCGAGTCCTCAACTGATACCATGGGCGAGTACTTCTCTTTATCCTTTGTCTCATACACAGATTGACACTCACACAGTACTCTCCACGTGGAAGTACTCGTCTCTAATTTCAAGTCCTGCACTCGCCATTTCTTAAATATTTCCAACTTATAGTACACACGCTAGTAATTCAGCTTAACTTAAGCACTCGGCAATATTTCAACTTATTGCTACACGTGGTTTCATTGTGACCGTTGGTCACTTCCGAAGATTACAACGATCAACTTAATATTACCTGCCTGACATTTAATTCTCCCCACAAAGTTTCCTGAAATAGAGAAATTATTATTCCAAGCTACTCTTAAGTATTCCACATGCATACCATGTCTTCACTCTTTTGTCTTTAAGGAGCACACCTAAGACAGATCTTACCAACACAAGATCCAGCGCCAGAGTGCTGAAACATGGCCATTCTTCAGGTCATCTAGCACCTCCGCTGAGGTGGGGGAGTACCTTGCTACCCATTGGTCAGCCGCATTTCACGCGCTCAACGCTCAGGTACATTTCATTTCTTTGGTTCCACCAAAGGTGACCAAAGGACAGTCTCAAAGATGATCATATATTGCACATTCAGTATCTGCGGTTAGCAGACGACCATACGTTCATTCATATCACAGATCTCGCCAAATTGGATGTAGGGATTTATTTTGTGGGAGTGCACATGTGATTAATTAAATAAACAAATTTTCCTTCTTTCCTACACTGGTATCCGGCTTCGGTATATTAAGTGAAATTGAGTTATTATTACAAAAAATATGTTGTTCTGACAAGAATAACGAAGAATGTTGTATATATTTTCAATGTCGGGTGGTACTGTACCCTTTCATAAATTCTGACCAAAGATTTGCACATGCGAAAGGCTTTTGCCAAAGTGTTACAGAAAAACCTCGCAAATGAGCAGAAGGACGATCGATGAAACGTGTGCGTTGGTACTGCCAATGACTAGGAATGGTTCAAATGGAAATGGCTCTAAGCACTAAGGAACTTAACATCCGAGGTCATCAGTCCCCTAGACTTAGAACTACTTAAAGCTAACTAACCTAACGACATCACACACATCCGTGCCTGAGGCAGCTTTCGAACCCGCGACCGTAGCAGCAGTGCGGTTCCAGACTGAAGCGCTTAGAACCGGTCGGCCACAGTGGCCGGCAGGAATGGTTCAGTTTTGCGAACATAGGTGATGAATCCTGGAGTATTGAATTCGATCCTGGGACAAAGCGGCAAAGTAGGGAGTGGCACACTGAGTCGTCTCCTCGAGCGAAAGAAGCTCGAATGAGTAAAGCAAAGACCAAAACAAAGCTGAATTACTTTTTTGACACTAGGGGTATCAGGCCTAAGGAATTTCTTCCTCCAGGACAAACTATCAGCGAAGTGTTTTACAAAGATGCCCTTGAAAGGCCCAAGAAAAGGGATAATCGAATGAGACTGGACATTGCGGGCAAGTGGACGCTGCACCATAACGTCCCGTGTCACACAGCCACTTCCATCACTAAATTTTTGACGTCAGAAGACATTCGGTTCTTTCACAGCCTCCCCCCCCTCCCCTTTTTCACCTGCTCTAAGTCCTTGTGACATTTTTCTTTTTCCGAAATTGAAAAATGTTTTGAAACGACCTCATTTTGAGAGGAATCTCTAGATCATTCAAAAGAATGCGACCGACATGTTAAAGGTCCTACTAGATGGAGCCTCTGGGCGTTGCTACCAAGAGTGGGAATAACACCTCCGCCGGTGTATAACTGCCGGAGGTGACTACTTCGAAAGAGACAGTATTATTATTCGAAAAAATGAAAACTTAAGTAGTAGCTAAGAAAACAGTCTCATTACTGTTCTCGCACATATCGTATGAGGCACGTATCCAAAAATCTCTCTACAGTCACCACAAGTTTGGAGATAATCAGAGACGACATGCTGTCACAGATGATTGAGATTGAGAGCACGACTGAGCTGCTCGACATGCATGCAGGCCCAGCTCGTATTTTCAGGCGAGTGCCTTAAGCGCCTCAACACGTCTCTCAGTAAGGCAGATCTGGGACGAGGCCAGGAACCACAGCCCCAGGCAAGGTCGGTTTGCGCAAGGTACAAGGGCACACACAAGGCCGCGCAGCTAACAGTACAAGACTTGTCTGCTTGCCTCTTAAAGAGCACATAAAGTCTCATCAGGCCAAGGCAAGAACCTACTAAATGAATATGCATCACTCTGCAGTAAAACACTACTTGCCACAACAGAAGAACTGTATAAATAACCAACCAAGCCTCCTCCGTCCGCAGCTCGTGATCGTGTGGTAGCGTTCTCACTTCCCACGCCCGGGTTTCCGCGTTCGATTCCCGGCGGAGTCAGGGATTTTCTCTGCCTCGTGATGACTGGGTCTTGTGTGATGTCCTTAGGTTAGTTAGGTTTAAGTAGTTCTAAGTTCTAGGGGACTGATTACCATAGATGTTAAGTCCCATAGTGCTCAGAGCCATTTGAACCTAGCCTCCTCCCCTCCAACACACACACGAGGTAAATATCCTGAGTCACCCTACAAAATAAATAAATAAATAAATAAATAAATAAATAAAAATAAAAAAATAAAAAATAAAAAAATACGCACCATGAAACAAATGAACATCATGCAGCCGCAATAACACGCTAGATGACAAATGAAACCTTGTGTTTTATGCCAAAACTCAATTAATATGTGTGTGTAACAATCAAGACAAATGTCTTGACTAAGATAACGGGAAACTAAGCTACAGAATCAAAAATCGTAGCTAACGTGCTAAATAATGTTATTTACCAGGCGAAATTAACAAAAAAATAGAACAATAAACGCCGTTTTGTTCTTTGCAGATGACAGGCTATAAAAACGTGTGGTAGTTGCAGAGCTGCCATCCCTAGATAACTTGCTAGTGTCATATGAGGCATGTATAAAAGTATATAAATATTTGTATTCCAAAATATTGTTCCTTGCCTAATTTTCGCCATAGCATAAACATACAATCCTTCATGTCTCAGTTATTCAACATGTGTCATTAATTGTATACGGGAACTAACCCTGAAATCTGACGTCTGATTATGATTTCTTCAAATAAACTGTTGTAAGGCAGAAATAAAGGTACCAACGTACAAAACTAGTACATGCCCGTATCATTTTCACATTAACATAAGGCCAAGCACAAAGTTAATGAACACTGTATAATGCCTCAACTCAGTGGCATATGTCTTAACTGTACACTATATGTAAACTACTCTAAAATATTTGACTCCTAATAATCGATTATTTTATAAATGTAAATATTTTTCAGCCAGAAATCCATATAAATTACACAAGAGTTCAATATGTAACAATAATTTTTAGTAACAAAGTAAACAGAAGTCCCACTGAAGACAGGACATAAAATGCTGGAACATGTCTGGGCGATGACAAAACTATGAATTGGTTTCTTCCACAGTGCAGAATTACTCTACAGTTTTCTTAGCAAGTACGGAATAAAGAAGAGCTTCAACATCCAAAAGATGATTTTGAAATTCAAATGTTACCATATAACAATAATTTTCAAAATGGTGGAGATATTAACAAATAGTTTTTGAGTTCCGAAATATAAACTTGTGTACTTCATAAAACTCTCAAAAATAGAGTGGTATAACTACAATATTGATTAGTTATAATGGGAATCATGGTCTAATAATTTGTAGGGATACATACTGGAACGATCACATGTGCTCAATCATAGGTAAAGGAGGTGGCTTACTTAAGTTCATTACAATATTAGGAAAATGCAATCAGACTACAAAGAAGATTGCTTACACAAATACTCGTGTGACTTATCCTAAAATACTGCTTAATTGTGTATGACTCGAACCATATTGGACTGACGGGAGATACTGAACACATAATGTGCAAAGAAGGTGGTGCAAATAGGCAAAGGTTAGTTTGGTAAACGTCATGTCGGTAGTGAAAAACCTGAACTGGTAGACATTTGAGGATAGACGCATACCATTTTGTGAAGTTCTGCTTACCCAGTTTCAAGAACCAGCTTTAACGAGAAATCAAGGAATACTACACCACCTCATGTATCGCTCCCTTAGGGACCGCGAAAATAATACAGTAGTGGAAATCAGTATAAAGGCAGGGTTTCTTAGGAAGTAACGTACAATATCTGAAGGATACATATATAGAATTTTTTATGAAAGCAGTAGATACGTATAAGACATAAACAATCACGACAGACTTACATTGTTTATTAATGTAACACACGTAACAAAATAAGGTGTTTGTATTTCCTGGATGGTAATTAGTATAAACGCACTAGCTGTCCTGTTGCGTTATTGCATTGTTAGGACTTTGCACACCTCCATTCTTCCTTATTATCTCAAAAATTCTGTTCGGCATTGATTTTGTCCGAGCCTGTAGTTCGTGGAGTGAAATGTAGCCCACTGTACTCGTTTCGCTCTTTTCAGCTCACAAACTGTTTCAAAATTGCCTTTCATTGCGATAAACACAACTTGCAAGGATTCTTCAAAGGTTTTCCGAGCGATTCAAATGCAGGCTACGTGCAGACAAGGGCAAGACATCGATATCTTTATCTTCAAACCACTATTTTGTTGGAGCAGAAACATGTACAGATGGATTATCTCGTTGAAACAGTAGACTTTTGTCCCTTGGGTCCTCATACATTCTAACCCATTCTGTCTTCAGCATTCCAGTGCACATATTAGAGGTCATTTCAGTGTTCACCCAAGCAACGTGTGATTTACCTTTACTGAAGAAGGCAGCCCAATTCATAACATTCGCACCATCAAAATTTCTGCTCATTTTTAACTGCTGCTCAGTTCTCAGATCATGCCAATCAGATTGAAATCCATCCGGATCATTTAAGATCTTCTCATCACTGAAATTCACTTTCTCCCATTCTCAAGTGTATGACATATGCTTTTCAGCAAACTAAAATCTATCTTTTTTTACTTTTGGGTGTTAGAGCAAGTTTCTACCGTTGTTTCTTGAAAGCAAGATGTTTGCCATTTGAAAAATATTTCTCGTACACGTCTGACACTTACTGGCAACTGTAAATCACGAATAATTTCAGAAGAATAACAGTTTGTGGTCCTTGCTTTAAGCAATCGTAACCGTTTCGATGCGTCAGACAATTTTCTACTTCGCCCACATTTTCCGTTCTGTCCATATCGTGCGCCCAATCTAACGAAATTATGAATCATTGTACTTGAACGGTTCAACTCTTGGCTATTTGACGATTAGAGAGTCCCATTTCCTTCTAAGGATCTATTTTTGCTTTTTCTGAGGGACAATGTCACAATCGTGGTTTATCTGCATTATACGCAATGTCACTAATGGTGTCTGTTTCCTGTCTGCAGGAAAGGCACGAACGCACACACTAACACCGCAATGAGCCTACTGCTTTTGTACTTAGTTCCACCACCTACCATCTGTCCGCTGACATTAAACGCGATATCATTTCACTGCATTTATCAGTACACTGGATCTCATAATATTTCATACAGACCGTACACAACTATTCCAATCGACAATGTTAATTTTGCTAGGAATATTCATGGCTTTATACTGATTTCCACTAATATATTACAGGCAATTACAGCACGGAGAGACACCTTTAAGCAACCATTATCTTCTTCTCCCTAGGTGAATGTAGTAAGGAACAATCCCTAACACGACGCACAGTGGGAAGCACTCTATGTCATGCTCTTCACAATGATTTGCAGAGTAGATACAGATGCAGCTGTAATACACGCTACTTCGGGAGAAGCCTTTTTCTTAAAGAAGAAAGGGTTTAAAGACGCTTCAGAGACGAGGTCATCAGGGACAGTGCAAATACATGGACTGAATAAGGAAGAGAAAGAATATCCATTGTGCGCTTTTCAAGGGGTCCATCACAGCATTTGCCTCAAAACCAAAGCTGTATGGCCGGATGGAGATTTGAACCTCCGTTCTCCCTTAGGCGAATCCAGTGTCGTATCACTAAGCTTCACGGTCCAGTCACATTACTGTGACCACTGCCCATGTTCGACGTCACCTGCAATAACCACTTACAAGCGGCAGGTGGCAGTAGGGGGACGCTGAATTGCCCCCCCCCCCCCCCTGTTTATTGATTGGATAGCCACTGAATTGCTATTTATTTATTTAATGGGATAATAATAATTATTAATTGATTTTCCTCTTTCGATTGTTGCGAGTCAGCGATACTGCAATGCTTCTCGCTTTGGAGAATACACATTCTATAAGAATTATTTGGCCCAGGAAATAGTTTTGCGATCAAGGTTGCGATTTAGACGGTATTCGCGTAATCGTACTGATTAAAAGTTATCGTTTCCGAAAGACGCAGTTTCGATTAAAGCTGTGTGCACTTTTGCGCGTATACTGAAAATATACATATCATGTCGCTTAACAAAAAGAAACATGCGAATCACAACCGTGGTCAAACGAAGAATTTAGCGGACAACTAAAACTGTCACCTTATTTAGTCAAACTTAATGCAAAGAGCTTTATGAGGAATGTCGAGTTAGGTGAAAAAGAAACCGGAATTAAATTATCTGCGATGAATCTACATAACCTTATGGCAATATTATGGAAATGGAAGGTGATGCAGACGAAGATTTGATGGGAGATATGATACCGCCTGAAGAATTTGAAAGAGCTCTGAAAGAGCTAAATCGAAACACATACCCGGGAGTAGATAACATTCAGTTGGGACTACTGACAGCCTTGTGATAGCCAGCTATGACATATCTCTGCCATCTACTGTGCAAAATTTATGAGACGGGCGAAATACCCTAAGATTTCACAATGAATATAATAATTCCAATTCCAAAGAAAGCAGGTGCTGGCAGATGTGAAAATTACCGAACTATCAGTTTACTAAATTGCGGTTTCAAATTCCTGACACGTGTTCGTTACAGAACAATGGACAAACTGGTAGAAACTGATCTCGGGGATGATCAGTTTGGATTCCGTAAAGTTGTAGGAAAACACGAAGCAACGCTGACTCCACGACTTCTCATAGAAGATAGGTTAAGGAAAGGTAAACCTATGTTTATGGATTTGTAGACCTAGAGAAAGCTTTTTTCAATGCTGACTGGAGTACCTTCTTTAAAACTCTAACGGTGGCCGGGGTAAAATACTGGGAGCGAAAGGTTGTTTATAATTTGTACAGAAACCAGGCGACAGTTATAAAAATCGAAGGGCGTGAAAGGGAAACAGTGGTTGAGAAGGGAGTGAGGCAGAGTTGTGGTCTGCCCCGAATGCTATTCAGTCTGTACATTGAACAAGAAAAATTTCGAATAGGAACTACAGTCCAGGGAGAAGAAATACAAACTTTGACGTCTACCGATGACATTGCAAATCTATCAGAGCCTGCAAAGGACTTGGGCGAGCAGTTGAACAGTGTAGGAAGGCTTCATCATTGGGGGTAGTGGCCGGTATTAAACACGAATAACATTTATTAATGTGACAGTGACGGCTAACTACCACTGATTACTGAATCAAAAGCAATATTGTAAATACACTCCTGGAAATTGAAATAAGAACACCGTGAATTCATTGTCCCAGGAAGGGGAAACTTTATTGACACATTCCTGGGGTCAGATACATCACATGATCACACTGACAGAACCACAGGCACATAGACACAGGCAACAGAGCATGCACAATGTCGGCACTAGTACAGTGCATATCCACCTTTCGCAGCAACGCGGGCTGCTATTCTCCCATGGAGACGATCATAGAGATGCCGGATGTAGTCCTGTGGAACGGCTTGCCATGCCATTTCCACCTGGCGCCTCAGTTGGACCAGCGTTCGAGCTGGACGTGCAGACCGCGTGAGACGACGCTTCATCCAGTCCCAACCATGCTCAATGGGGGACAGATCCGAAGATCTTGCTGGCCAGGGTAGTTGACTTACACCTTCTAGAGCACGTTGGGTGGCACGGGATGCAGGCGGACGTGCATTGTCCTGTTGGAACAGCAAGTTCCCTTGCCGGTCTAGGAATGGTAGAACGATGGGTTCGATGACGGTTTGGATGTACTGTGCACCATTCAGTGTCCCCTCGACGATCACCAGAGGTGTACAGCCAGTGTAGGAGATCGTTCCCCACACCATGATGCCGGGTGTTGGCCCTGTGTGCCTCGGTCGTATGCAGTCCTGATTGTGGCGCTCGCCTGCACGGCGCCAAACACGCATACGACCATCATTGGCACCAAGGCAGAAGCGACTCTCATCGCTGAAGACGACACGTCTCCATTCGTCCCTCCATTCACGCCTGTCGCGACACCACTGGAGGCGGGCTGCACGATGTTGGGGCGTGAGCGGAAGACGGCCTAACGGTGTGCGGGACCGTAGCCCAGCTTCATGGAGACGGTTGCGAATGGTCTTCGCCGATACCCCAGGAGCAACAGTGTCCCTAATTTGCTGGGAAGTGGCGGTGCGGTCCCCTACGGCACTGCGTAGGATCCTACGGTCTTGGCGTGCATCCGTGCGTCGCTGCGGTCCGGTCCCAGGTCGACGGGCACGTGCACCTTCCGCCGACCACTGGCGACAACATCGATGTACTGTGGAGACCTCACGCCCCACGTGTTGAGCAATTCGGCGGTACGTCCACCCGGCCTCCCGCATGCCCACTATACGCCCTCGCTCAAAGTCCGTCAACTGCACATACGGTTCACGTCCACGCTGTCGCGGCAGGCTACCAGTGTTAAAGACTGCGATGGAGCTCCGTATGCCACGGCAAACTGGCTGACATTGACGGCGGCGGTGCACAAATGCTGCGCAGCTAGCGCCATTCGACGGCCAACACCGCGGTTCCTGGTGTGTCCACTGTGCAGTGCGTGTGATCATTGCTTGTACAGCCGTCTCGCAGTGTCCGGAGCAAGTATGGTGGGTCTGACACACCGGTGTCAATGTGTTCTTTTTTCCATTTCCAGGAGTGTAACTTGTATTTATTGTAAATTATCTCACGATAGATCATATTGAACAAATCATGAATGAAAGCAAATGAAACAAATTGTACACTGTTCTTAGATATACTACACTGGTAAGATTGGCTCTCAGCTCTTAATGTTAAGTTGATACGAAGTTAGATTTAATTATGGCCCTGGATAAGCAAATGGTAAATGCGATTTGACTGCGTTCCTATAATCTCAATGTTAAGTTGATGCGAAGTTAGATTTAATTATGGCCCTGGATAAGCAAATGGTAAATGCGATCTGTCTGCGTTCCTATAATCTCTTTTGTGTCTGAAATAATACGCACTTCGGACACCACCACCAAGGAACAAACCAAACAATATGCAAAAAGACAAATAACCAATAATCAATCGTAAGCAAAACTACACGGATGCTCAGTGGAGGGCAAGAACACGACCCAACAGCTATTTCTGAACTTTACT
Organism: Schistocerca gregaria; assembly: GCF_023897955.1. Lineage (NCBI taxonomy): Eukaryota > Metazoa > Arthropoda > Insecta > Orthoptera > Acrididae > Schistocerca > Schistocerca gregaria. Next base: position 424,507,231 of record NC_064926.1, on the reverse strand, counting down.
GCCGGTGCTGCAAGTTTTACAATACCGTCTACCAGCGTGCTGGCTCCGTCGATACTGCTGGGGCGACGACTGCACCTGCGAAGTCGCTGAATTAAGATAAGTCTCTCAGATATCTTGAGCAGAATAAACTACTCAGAAACTGCTAATACCACAAGCCGTATAGTTCCTCTAAATGGTATACAACGCTTTCAAGACTGGCTCAACAACCTTTACGGTGCAGCCCAGTGTGTTTTGTACTAACGTGCAATACCAGTATGATAGCTCTGTGCACTGGTTGACTACATTCAATGGTGACAGCCAGCCTATAAGGCGGAATCAACTGCAATCATGCTAGTAGTCAATGCAATGCCTATCGTGGACTCGGATGTCCTACTGTAGCTGCAGACTCTAGATCATACACAGCACAGTAATCAAATCTAAGTCCCTATCTCAGAGCTTCCGAACTTTGGGACCGTCCGCTTTCACAGCACAAGACGCTCTCTTTTTCTGCCCCGCCCTGCACAGTCTCTTGCTACAATCTTGCCACCAAACTATAATCAGCCAATCCCGCCGCTGCAAAGGCCTCCCACATCTACCTCGCGGAGTGATACAATTTCTCCACCTATCCAAAAATGTCTCTGCTCAAACAGCGGGCCTTGACCCTCAGCGTTTCCCGCACTTTCTTATTAACCGCCCATTCAAAGCTCAGCCCATAGCCGCTAAAACAGCGCGTGACCGGGCGGCGCCAGCGCGTACGTTGGACGCTCTCTGTCTGCTCGACATTTCCCCTCTCCCTCTCACCTGGTACCCGGCGGTGTTCATTTCCTTTGATGCTTGCTGGTCACTGGCCCCATACTCTGGGATCCCCGGTCCCTGCACAATGTTCTTCCGGCGCTCGCCGGCCTTCGCCTCCCCGCCTCCACTGGCAAATTTACTTTGCTTACACCTACAGCATGCAACTTAATATTATCATTACCAAAGCCCGTATTATTTCAGACATGTGTTTAATCATGACGTATCTCTCTTTCTAATCCACCTAATAAGACTAATTAACCATTATATGGGTTTATTTACTCCAAATATGCAAAATAATCTGCGAAATGAATGTCACAAATGAAAGCCACCTTTCAGCATCAACAAAAGCAAAAGGAGGATGTATTTAAAGTAGTCGAATTAAATCAGGTGATGCAAAGGGAATTAGACTAGGAAATTAGACAGTTAAAGTAGCAAACGAGTTTTGCTATTTGGGAAGTAAAATAACTGGTGATAGTCTAAGTGGAGAGGACATAAAATATAGACATAATGGCAAGAAAAGCGTTTCTGAAGAAGAGAAATTTGTTGACATGGAATATAAATTTAAGTGTCAGGAAGTCTTTTCTGAAAGTATTTGTATGGAACTGAAACATGGACGATTAACACTTTAGACAAGAAGAGAATAGAAGCTTTTGAGATGTGGTGTTACGGAAGAGTGCTGAACATTACCGTAGATGGGTAGATCACGTATCTAATGAGGCAGCAATGAATAGAACCGGGGAAAAAAGAAATTTGTGGCACAACCTGACTAGAAGAAGGGATCGGATGTAGGACACATCCTGAGACATCAAGGATCAACTATTTAGTACTGGAGGGAAGCGTGGAAGGTAAAAATCGTAGAGGGAGACAAAGAGATAAATGCAATAATGAGATCCACAGGTTATGGGTTGCAGTAGGTGCTCGGAGGTGAAGAGGCTTCCGAAGGATAGAGCTGTATGGAGAGCTGCATTAAACCAGTCTTCGGGTTGAAGACTACAACAGTAACAACAAAAGCCTTAAATATACAGATGATATCATCTTGATCGCAGAGAGTCAAGAAGAGTTACAGATACTCTTACTGAATCTTCGTACATCAATATGTACTACGGAGGTCACCATGTTGTCACTTTGATTAAAGTACAAGTCTCCCTTAGAAGAATCTATATTTAACACATTAATCTTTCGTTTATACGAGTCAGTGCTATAATTCAGTTTTATCCTAATCATTTGATGGGCCTTTTATTCAGAATAGTTTACCCCCCACTTTCATGATCCTTTTCGTAAATGAGAGGATAGTCAATATGTTTAAACTAGTAATTTTATACAAGAGCAGTTTTCAACGGATAGGAGAAATGTGTGATTACTTATGATGTAGTGATGATGTAAGTGTTAGACGTTATTCGTTCAAGTGAGTGGGTGGTTAGGCGTTTCAATGATTGTTGTTGATTTATGTCAACCTTTGATTAGATTATGTGTAACAATACGAGAGTTATACTTTGAATATCTTACTGTGTACCCTTCTTTAGTAATTAGTTATTAGAAGAACTACAAGTATTTTACATATGTGACGAACTGTTTTGTCTGACAATAGACTGCTTACTTCTATTTGGAGCTCTGTCATGCACTTGATCGTTCTTTTACTAATTCAGGACTATTAGAGTTAGATTATTTTAGACATGGGTTGCGGCCATAAATGAGGCACCGACGTTGAAATGGTAAATTTTGGTGGCAGGTTAGCTTACATTTCTCTTGTTGGAATGAGTAGATTCATGAATTGACATGTGTGTATTTATTTTACACGACTGACTACTTTTAACATATTAACTGGGTTCCATACCATTCTTATAATTCCTCCTCACCTGTGTTTCGTATCGTTATGAATAATGTTGTTTAAGTAAACTTATTTCACTTTATTGCTTTATAGTGATGACGATACAGTCCAACCTTCACTATTTATAAACAATGGAATCATACCTTACATATGTCTGATTGTCAATGTATATTTTCCTTCCTGCTAGTTAATTTGTTCACACAAAGAAGGGTTCAGGGTATTATTATTCGTTTTTAACACAATTTTAGTACTGTCTCATGCCTATATTATTACCTCTGAGAGTAACGTTTTGTCTCCTAGACTTATATATACCCTCATTTTATTCAAATGTCTGGTATTGATCTGTAATGGAAATAACCGTGTATATATAACCTCATTTGTTACTTGTTTGTACCATATACACTCCTGGAAATGGAAAAAAGAACACATTGACACCGGTGTGTCAGACCCACCATACTTGCTCCGGATACTGCAAGAGGGCTGTACAAGCAATGATCACACGCACGGCACAGCGGACACACCAGGAACCGCGGTGTTGGCCGTCCAATGGCGCTAGCTGCTCAGCATTTGCGCACGGCCGCCGTCAGTGTTAGCCAGTTTGCCGTGGCATACGGAGCTCCATCGCAGTCTTTAACACTGATAGCATGCCGCGGCAGCGTGGACGTGAACCGTATGTGCAGTTGACAGACTTTGAGCGAGAGCGTATAGTGGGCATGCGGGAGGCCGGATGGACGTACCGCCGAATTGTTCAACACGTAGGGCGTGAGGTCTCCACAGAACTTTGATGTTGTCGCCAGTGGTCGGCGGAAGGTGCACGTGCCCGTCGACCTGGGACCGGACCGCAGCGACGTACGGATGCACGCCAAGACCGTAGGATCCTACGCAGTGCCGTAGAGGACCGCACCGCCACTTCCTAGCAAATTAGGGACACTGTTGTTCCTGGGCTATCGGCGAGGACCATTCGCAACCGTCTCCATGAAGCTGGGCTACGGCCCCGCACACCGTTAGGCTGTCTTCCGCTCACGCCCCAACATCGTGCAGCCCGCCTCCAGTGGTGTCGCGACAGGCGTGAATGGAGGGACGAATGCAGACGTGTCGTCTTCAGCGATGAGAGTCGCTTCTGCCTTGGTGCCAATGATGGTCGTATGCGTGTTTGGCGCCATGCAGGTGAGCGCCACAATCAGGACTGCATACGACCAAGGCACACAGGGCCAACATTCGGCATCATGGTGTGGGGAGCGATCTCCTACACTGGCCGTACACCTCTGGTGATCGTCGAGGGGACACTGAATAGTGCACGGTACGTCCAAACCGTCATCGAACCCATCGTTCTACCATTCCTAGACCGGCAAGGGAACTTGCTGTTCCAACAGGACAATGCACGTCCGCATGTATCCCGTGCCACCCGACGTGCTCTAGAAGGTGTAAGTCAACTAACCTGGCCAGCAAGATCTCCGGATCTGTCCCCCATTGAGCATGTTTGGGACTGGATGAAGCGTCGTCTCACGCGATCTGCACGTCCAGCACGAACGCTGGTCCAACTGAGGCGCCAGGTGGAAATGGCATGGGAAGCCGTTCCACACGACTACATCCAGCATCTCTACGATCGTCTCCATGGGAGAATAGCAGCATGCATTGCTGCGAAAGGTGGATATACACTGTAGTAGTGCCGACATTGTGCATGCTCTGTTGCCTGTTGCCTGTGTCTATGTGCCTGTGGTTCTGTCAGTGTGATCATGTGATGTATCTGACCCCAGGAATGTGTCAATAAAGTTTCCCCTTCCTGGGACAATGAATTCACGGTGTTCTTATTTCAATTCCCAGGAGTGTAAATTGCTAATGTCAACGTAAATTGCGTCTTAATGAAAATGAACGAAATGCAATTACTTTTAATGAAGTCATCCTTTATATAATATATGTATAATATATTTATTTGGTACAATAGCTCCCGGACTACTGATGTCTCACATTTTTGTTTTATGTGTGGCGTGTTGTATAGGGCCTGAAGATGACGTTGACACAATGTCGAAACTACTAGCCAAATAAATAAGTAATCTTAAGTACAGCTGGAGGAGTTTCATTTTTAATAAAAACTCTTACTGAAGGTGAAAGAAAAAGTGCATAGGCAAGTCTCAAGCTGAATGTCAAGAAAACGAAATTATGGAAACTAAATCTATCTCTTCGTGGCATATAGGAGTAGTATCTCTGTTCTTATATCTCGGCTCTCAGATTCCTGATGATGGTGACTCCAGCTACGAAATGAAGAGCTGCTTGTTACTTGGCACAAAGGCGATGTCGTTCAACCTTCATAATGTTTTAAGAAGCAGAGCCTTACCCATAGTAAGGGCTATCGTCTTTCGAGTTGTGATGTTCGGATCTGAGACCTGGGCCATAAGAAATGCAGAACGGCGTAGAAGAGAGACCATTGAACTGTGGTGTTGGAGGAAACTCCGAGTTCCACGGACCGCAGAGAGATCTAGTAGGTCAGTATTACAGGGAGTAAAATCAGATTTTTCCTTGGACGGTCTGAGACTGAAATACAAACTGACCTACTTCGGGCACATTATGAGAAGGCATGATCAGCTGGAAAAGACATTAATACTGGGAAAGACCGAAGGCACAAAAAGAAGAAAGTGACAGATAATTTCAACCTAGAAAATCTGCAGGAGGTAGTGCAAGACGTAAGAAATCAGAAATCTTTAGCTCTCAGGGTCACGCAGATTCGGAATCGACTAAACGGATAAAGAGAGAGAAGGAGATCAGCTTGAGTTCACTGCTATGCTCTTCGATCCAATGTAGCACATTTACGGCCTTGTGTTTTCCTGCTGTAAGATGCCCTTGCCGTTAGAGGTCGTTCGAGAAGACGTCAAACATGAAGGGCTGCAGATGGGCCGCAATAGTGTTCACATAGTCAACAGCACCCATAGTGCCTTCGATTAACTATCACATCCACCATGTTAGCTCGGAGAATGTCCGCCATAGCACAGTAACAGAATCCAAAGAGGCGAAAGGATACGTTTTATTTACTTTATTAATTGTACATTTTTGGTGCTGGGCTTACTGTGACGTCTCCTGGCAAGACAGTTGCAAAATCGGTGTAATATGTGTGAAAAAAGAAACATTTATCTGTATTATTATTATTATTTCATTTCTGTACGAACGGTTATTTATTATGTAGAGACTGTAAAAAAGGAAATAATCATATTTCATTTTTACGTTTGTGCAATATTTATATATCTATATTTTGTAAATAACGTCTGTGGTCGGCGAGTGTAGAAATCGAAGCAGACAATGATAACTGAAAAAAATTAACGAAGGTATTTATTAGCTTACTGAATGTGTTATAAATAGTGGAGGCTTAAATGTTACTTTCTCTGTCTTCTTGTAGCCGTTAAAGTTGTAAAAGCCTGTGACGCTCGCTTGAATGCTTGGTTAGCTTTCTTTTGTTCTTTGTTCGAGAAAGACGCCATAGGAGGTTGATGTATAAAAAATGAGTGTACTTTGAGTTTATGTTGATTTTTTAAATATATAAATTGTTAAAAATAGTTGTAATAATTTATTCTAGCTTTCCCAGTATTTCATTCCACATTTTTATCCGTTTTCAGCATATTTAGTATTTTTCATGAAGCACTGCCACGCCGCTATCGTGGGAGCCACTGCCACGGCAAATTCAAATTATAACTGACTAAAATCAGTTTTCCCGCAATTAAGCGGGCAGTTAATGGTACATTAAAATTATTTCTTTGAGCTTCCCGGAGACCTCAGAGGATAATTGTGGATTTTATTATGTCATTTTCAGGTGGACATGGGCAACTACTATGACGATCTCAGTGATGTAAATAATTTACGTAAATCAGAATCGTAAAACTATACTTGTGTGATATCAAGGACTGCTGCGTTGAAACCTGTTCTAGCTAACAATAATATTAAAATCAAATTTAATTTTTTACTTGATGCTCTCGTGTTAGTCGTGGGAATCAATAGCGTTCATACATTAAAAAATCCACTGCAGGTTTTATATTTAGCGAACGTAGCATACTGTAACTTCTGTACGTGTAAATAAGAGTAATTTTCAGTGCATTTCAGAGATGAAAGTAGAGAAGGACATGTTTAATTTCATAATTAGTTACAGTAATGTTCCATTTCTAACAGGCCAGATCAGGGTTATATGAAAATAGTTTACAAATTAAAGACCACACGTTCACAGCATGAAATCTTTTAATGTTGTGCGTCTCCCCACATAATAGGTCGAGTGCACGAAGATAAAGTTTTCAACTACAGAAATTAATAGTGAGAATCGCGTGTTATCTTTTGTGCTCGCGACTATAAGCAATACATAGTTAATTAAAATGTTATGCAACATAAACTGCATATAAAATCAAAAAGTGCGCGGTGGGGAGACGCGACATTACCTATAAGTAAACATTCGTTTGATGTACTGTAGAAGTTAGAAATATATACAGTAATGGGCAGTAGTACCACACAGAAACGGAACGAGTGGTTCCCACAAAGTGGCTCATAGCAGTACATAAGAAAAATGAGTTTTTCGATTTTCTTGCTGTAAACAATAAAACTCATTAAAAGAGAAAAAAAATCTATATGCAAATGAAGGGAAGCTACATCAACTCCTGGAATCAGTTTTTCGGTCTCCTTTTCCTTTACAAAATTAAAAAGACTTGTTTTACCTTTACTCTTTTTCTTCACTACTGCGTATAACACCTCTCGTTCGATTCCGAGGAAATTAACTGGCGCACAGAAATGATTTCTTTTGTATCTTATAGTTTCGCGCTATAGTTTGATGACGAAGTGTGTATTTTTTCGATATTGCTCATAGTTGCTGTTTTACTTAATTTCCAAGTAGTCTGTGCCATCAGATTTCAACGGGCTTGCGGTGAAAAACGTTATCACTGGCTACTTTACGTTTGGTTCAGTGTAGGTGATAAACTGCTATGTACTAAATGTAGCTAACATATCGAAATTCTTTTTAAAATTGGAGGCAAAGCCACATATCATTACAGTAAAGAGAAAATAGGAGCTAAAGTATTTCATTTGAGAGCGCTGGCGCCGAGCGCACTGCATGAAAGCGCCACGAGCAAGCACTATAGCCGTAGCTCACAATTAGTCGCGAACAGTTTGCACAAATAGGGGCACGTTTCTCATATTAGTGATCCAGACTTATTGTTGTAATTATTGCTGGAAGAAAATAATGAAAAAGAAAGCAGTCCATACCAGTCGCTGCATAATGGAAATGTTGAAACGCACATCATACTTAGGACGAAGCTTGAAATAGTTTCTTTACAACAGTCATCAAATATCATTTATTAAACTAATATGATTCGTATTGCATAACACATTAGGAGTCAACTTACAGGCTACAACTTTGCTCACTCCCATCTCAGCTACTGTTTCCCTTTCATGTCCTTCGACTCTTATAAGTGTAATCTTGTTTCTGTAAAAATTCTAAATTACGTTTACATCTTCATCTACATCCGTACTCCACAAGCCACCTGATTGTGTGTGGCGGAGAGTACTTTGAGTACCTCTATCTGTTCTCCCTTCTATTCCAGTCTCGTATTGTTCATGGAAAGAAAGATTGTCGGTATGCCTCTGTGTGGGTTCTAATCTCTCTAATTTTATCCTCGTGGTCTCTTCGCGAGATATACGTAGGAGGGAGCAATATACTGCTTCGCTCCTCGGTGAAGGTATGTTCTCGAAACTTGAACAAAAGCTCGTGCCTAGCTACTGAGCGTCTCTATTATAGAGTCTTCCACTGCAGTTTATCTATAATCTCCGTACCTTTCGCTTGTTCCACAGTTTCAAATTCGTCACGTTTATTTAAATTAAATTTTAATGCAGACTTAGAGAAAGCTTTTGAGAATGTTGACTGGAATACTCTCTATCAAAATCTGAAGGCGGCAGGGGTCAAATACAGGGAGGGAATGGCTATTTACAATTTGTACAGAAACCAGATGGCAGTTATAAGAGTCAAGGGGCATGAAAGGGAAGCAGCGGCCGGGAAGGAGTGAGACAGGGTGTAGCCTCTCCCCGATGTTGTTCAATCTGTATATTGAGCAAGCAGTAAAGGAAAGAAAAGAAAAATTCGGAGTAGGTATTAAAATCCATGGAGAAGAAATAAACACTTTTGAGGTTCGCTGATGATATTGTAATTCTGTCAGAAACAGCAAAGGATTTGGAAGAGCAGTTGAACGGAATGGACATGTCTTGAAAGGAGGATATAACATGAACATCAACAAAAGCAAAACGAGGATAATGGAATGTAGTCGAATTAAGTCGGGTGATGCTGCGGGTATTAGATTAGGGAATGAGACACTTAAAGTAGTAAAGAAGTTTTGCTATTTGGGGAGCAAAATAGCAGATGATGGTCGAAGTAGAGAGGGTATAAAATGTAGACTGGCAATGGCAAGGAAAGCGTTTCTGAAGAAGAGAAATTTGTTAACATCGAGTATAGATTTAAAAGTCAGGAAGTCATTTCTGAAAGTATTTGTATGGAGTGTAGCCATGTATGGAAGTAAAACATGGACGATAAATAGTTTGGACAAGATGTGAATAGAAGCTTTCGAAATGTGGTCCTACAGAAGAATGCTGAAGATTAGATGGGTAGATCACATAACTAATGAGGAGGTACACAATAGAATTGGGGAGAAGAGGAGTTTGTGGCACAATTTGACAAGAAGAAGGGACCAGTTGGTAGGACATGTTCTGAGGCATCAAGGGATCACAGATTTAGGATTGGAGGGCAGCGTGGAGGGTAAAAATCGTAGTGGGAGAGCAAGAGATGAATACACTAAACAGATTCAGAAGGATGTTGGTCGCAGTAAGTACTGGGAGATGAAGAAACTTGCACAGGATAGAGTAGCATGGAGAGCTGCATCAACCCAGTCTCAGGACTGAAGACCACTACAACTATTCTCATTTTAAGTGATATCTGTGTGTTACTTCCAGGCTGAAGAAATGAATGGAAATTCCAGCACTGTTACAGTGAAACTGTCCCGTAATAGCTATTTCTGTTGAAAGTGAAGTTCATGTATCAGCTAGTAGTCCCAGAAAGGGAAAAGGAAAGGTAAAATAAAGTTGATGCAAGGAAAAAACAGAAATTTACAGACAAAGTAGTTTCATAGTCATCTGAAGCTGAAAGCAGTGGTAGTTCACAGCTTGCCCATGTCAACAGTAACGAATTTAAAAGCTGTGAGGTAACGGGCGAGTAGTGGCGCCCTGAAAATATTCTAAGTTCGGAGGAAGCAGTGGCCGCACGGACCGATCGGCCAGCCGGGGCCCGGGAGCAAACACGTGGTGCCGAGCGTTAGAGGGGTAGACCCAGAGCGTGATCCATCGAGCACTTGGTTGGGAATTACTTAGTCATGCTGTAAGCCGGGAGGGCCAAACATGGCGAACTTTGTGAAATCTTAATGGCAGACAGTTCACAGTTCGTATAGAAATTAATAGTAGCCAGATGAATCATGATACCTCAAAAAGAAACATGTACATTACTATTATTTGCACGACGATTCTGATGGTGTAATCATGTTTACAGTTTCTTTATTAGTTTACAGTTTAGTATCTACATCTACATCCCTACACCGCAAGCCACCTGACGGTGTGTGGCGGAGGGTACCTTGAGTACCTCTATCGGTTCTCCCTTCTATTCCAGTCACGTATTGTTCGTGGAAAGAAAGATTGTCCGTATGTTTCTGTGTGGGCTCTAATTTCTCTGATTTTATCCTCATGTTCTCTTCGCGAGATATACGTAGGAGCGAGAAATGTACTGCTTGACTCCTCGGTGAAGATATGTTTTCGAAACTTCAACAAAAGCCCGTACCGAGGTACTAAGCGTCTCTCCTGCAGAGTCTTCCACTGGAGTTTGTCTATCATCTCCGTAACGCTTTCGCGATTGCTAAATGATCCTGTAACGAAGCGCGCTGCTCTCCGTTGGATCTTCTCTATTTCTTCTATCAACCCTATCCAGTACGGATTCCACACCGGTGAGCAGTATTATAGCACTGGGCGAACACGTATCCTGTAACCTACTTCCTTTGTTTTCGGATTCCATTTCCTTAGGATTCTTCCAATGAATCTCAGTCTGGCAGCTGCTTTACGGACGACTAACTTTATATGATCATTCCATTTTAAATCACTCCTAATGCGTACTCCCAGATAATTTATGGAATTAGCTGCTTCCAGTTGCTGACCTGCTATATTGTAGCTAAATGATAAAGCATCTTTCTTTCTATGTATTCGCAGCACATTACACTTGTTTACATTGAGATTCAATTGCCATTCATTGCACCCTGCATCAATTCGTTGCAGATCCTCCTGCATTTCAGCACAATTTTCCATTGTTACAATCTCCCGGTATACTACAGCATCGTCCGCAAAAAGCCTCAGTGAACTTACGATGTTATCCACAAGGTCATTTATGTATATTGTGAATAGAGACGGTCCTACGACACTCCCCTCGGCACACCCGAAATCACTCTTACCTCGGAAGACTTCTCTCCACTGAGAATGACGTGCTGCGTTCTGTTATCTAGGAACTCTTCAATCCAATCACACAATTGGTCTGATAGTCATATGCTCTTACTTTGTTCATTAAACGACTGTGGGGAACTGTATCGAACGCCTTGCGGAAGTCAAGAAACACGGCATCTACATGGGAATCCGTGTCTATGGGCCTCTGAGCCGACGGTAAATTGTACAAGTAACACCCAGTAACGAATTTGCAAAATATAAACGCTTCATCGGATTTTGTTATTCGCCGTAGCTGTAGAAAGCTATTAGTGTAAACCTAAATTGGAATGAATTACAGGCATGTAACTTGGATAATAGGTCGCCCAGGGTGGCCGAGCGGTTCTAGGCGCTACAGTCTGGAACCGCGCCACCGCTACGGTCGCAGGTTCGAATCCTGCCTCGGGCATGGATGTGTGTGATGTCCTTAGATTAGTTTGGTTTAAGAAGTTCTAAGTTGTATGGGACTGATGACCTCAGAAGTTAAGTCCCATACTGCTCAGAGCCATTTTTAAAAATAATACATGAGTTATTGGAGGTCAAACGGACCGATTACTATCTATAGCGTCATGCCATAAGTACTGCACAGTTACACGAAAAAACGGTAGCACCATGCTTATATATATATTTATTCGTCTATGTCTTTGCTTATATCCGATATATGCTACTCATGAAGAAATTAGTTAAATATTTACTGTGTTATAGAAATCACAGCGACATTAGGCTACTGGCCTTCCTTTTGTTCTATTCCTTTCATATATGATTATTTAATTTGTTTATGTATCTAATAATGTGTGTTAGAGCGTGTTTATGATCCAGCCGTAGGAATAATTATATAATTTCAAGTTACTGAAATGTAAATCCAGCACTTCGAATGTGTTTCATTATGTTTGTGTGGGTGCGTTGGCATGAAGACATGGCGCGAGCGCTCTAGCCAGTCACAGCGCTCGTGAGTGGGGAGACTGGATGGAAGCGAGTTCGGGTGAAGAGTTCTGGACAGTACGGGACAGGACACGGGAAGGACTGGACGCGACGGCGCGACGGACGCACAGTCGCGGGAAGGACTTGGAGAGTGGAGCGGTCTGCGCCTGCCGACTTGTGCACTTGTGAGATTTCCTTGGCTTCTACAGTGAAGACGTAGTGTGCGTTTAGAAGTGGATATCTCGCGAGCTATGCTGTTGTTCATAGCTAATTACGTGCAGTAAGAATCTATTGTTTCCCTGTTATTCAACTTATGTTTGATTTAACTGCTGGACCATCGACACCAATAAGTGTTTTGAAGAAATATACCGCATTATCAAAAGTACATCTACTATCGTACTCATCGTTTAAAGTCTTTAAGATAGTACCGTCAGCTTTTATTTAATTGCAATCTTTCATTTATAAATGTACCGGGTGATCAAAAAGACAGAATAAATTTGAAAACTTAATAAACCACGGAATAATGTCGATAGAGAGGTAAAAATTGACACACACGCTAGGAATGACATGGGGTTTTATTAGAACAAAACAAAAAAAGTATTTCTAGACGCGTGAAAGATCTCGTTTGGTGATGATCGTGTGCTCAGCCACCACTTTCGTCGTGCTTGGCCTCCCAGGTCCCAGACCTCAGTCCATGTGATTATTGGCTTTGGGGTTACCTGACGTCGCAAGTGTATCGTGATCGACCGACGTCTCTAGGAATGCTGAAAGACAACGTCCGACGCCAATGCCAATGCCTCCGGACATGCTTTACAGTGCTGTTCACAACGTTATTCCTCGAATACACCTATTGTTGAGGAATGATGGTGGAAATATTGAGCATTTCCTGTAAAGAACATCATCTTTGCTTTGTCTTACTTTCTTATGCTAATTATTGCTATTCTGATCAGATGAAGCGCCATCTGTCGGACATTTTTTGAACGTTTGTATTTTTTTGGTTCTAATAAAACCCCATGACATTCCAAGCGTGTGTGTCAATTTGTACATCTATATCTACATTATTCCGTGATTTATTCAGTTTTCAAATTTATACTGACTTCTTCATCACCCGATATATGTTACATTCATAATTCGCAATTGCCGAGTGATAGAAACCTTCGACCACTCGATTCATGTGTGTATTCTTTCGTATACTGTAGAGTCAGCTGTATTTGGCCTGTAATGCAGCAGCTACGTATCCCAACCTCTAGACAACACGTAGTTGAGGGCCACCACACCACATCCTCATTTCAATCATTATTCTGAAAGGCCACAAAGCTGATAAGTTTTTAACTACAGATTTATCACAGTTTGTTTCATGACCGTTTGCTTTCTGAAAAGTTTTCATTTAGTTGATTAGGTTAGTTCGATTTCGTAAGTGCAACGTGGTGGTTACGTGCAAAACGGTGACAAGTGAAATAATAAATACAGAGGACTTGCAAGATACAACTAATTTGTTACTGATCAACAGTTTAACTCAAAGGGCACAGTATTTACCCAAAAAGTCTGTACAAGTGTCTCTTATTCACAATTCAGAAAAATACATTACACAATACGTTTCTAATTGAATTAGGTGCAAACAAGAACTTCTTATAAGCGTTTCAATAATAAAAGGTAAAATCAGTTTCATTTAACAAGAACGCTTGAATAATAAAGGTGGAACAAGTTTCTTTTGAACAGGATACACAGGTCAAAAAATACATTACACAAAACCTTTCTGACTGAATTACTTGCAAACAAGAACTTCTTATAACTTCTATACTAACTGTGATCATTTCAATAATAAAAGGTAAAATCACTTTCATTTAACAAAGGGCACTTGAATAATAAAGGTAAAATAAGTTTGTTTTAAATAGGTCACCTAGGCAAGCGCAATAGGACAATTCACATCATTTCCAATTTCCGCTACCCATCAAGTATTTCTCTAACGTCAACTCCCTCTGCATGTAAGGTATAATTCAGAACACTAGTCTCCTTCCTCTATGGTTTTGAAGGCAAATATATAAGCAGTATAGCAAACGGAACAGACGCCTTGGCCTCCCAATGCAGAGGAAACTTAACTTAATGCAAGATCCCCACTCACTTCAACCCGAAGAACTCAGTGGCCGCCGTATCGGTTGCCATTTTGCCCGCGGCCAAATGAACCTCCCGTTCCCTCTGGTACTGGTCAGCCAAGGCGTCGTACTCCGGACATCGATTTAGACACGGACTAGGTGCCCGCTGCAGTGCTGCAACAGAAAAGCACAAACACACAGCCACAGCCAAAAGAAACAATGTTAACAGCCACGGAATAAAGTAAGATGAAAATCTGCAAAGATAGATCACATCAAGACAGCCGGCAGCGGTGGTCTCGCGGTTCTAGGCGCGCAGTCCGGAACCGTGCGCCTGCTACTGTCGCAGGTTCGAATCCTGCCTCGAGCATGGATGTGTGTGATGTCCTTAGGTTAGTTAGGTTTAAGTAGTTCTAAGTTCTAGGGGACTGATCACCACAGCAGTTGAGTCCCATAGTGCTCAGAGGCATTTGAACCATTTTTGAACCACATCAAGACAAAGGCAAATTAAAAATTAACTGTAGACTTCAAATTTCAAAAAATGTAAAATTGCCCGAGCACAAACAGACTAGTTTTAAAAGGGCAACGATAATACAGAGCATAATATTATTACACCAGTACGTCGCAGTTGCAATACAATATTGACACTCATAAGAAAAGGTAGAAACTAGTAGTGACAGGTGTAGGCCCGACTGCAAAACTAGAAAGCTTGAATGTCTACTTCTTCAATAGACAGCTGCGTGGTACACTATTCCACTAGCCAAAATGAATAACACATTGCTTAGCGTCATTTGTAGAAGTCCATGGCACAGTCACGCCTCAAGAACTTGCAATAACAGGTCCGTTTCCGCACTCAGAGCCACATACACCGGTCAAATCCAACTAACTCCACACAAACACAAGTTCCACCCTCTGAGCAGCGACACGTACCGGCCGTTACGAGGCCAAAACCCAGTCTGCCAGCCAGCCCACAAGCACCGCCACCGGCCAACGACGCGAAGATAAGCAACGCCAGAGGGAGCCAATCGATTCGGGTGAATCGAACGGAGAAAGCAACTGGCGCCGGCGCCTCCCCACTATCAGTAATAATGCCCCTTTTGAGACGTACTAGTAAGCAGGCGTCATTTATCGTTTACTCTGTTTCAATGTGGCGTCGATTGCTACGCTTATCTTCATACACACCAAAGGAGCCACCCTGTGCTTTCCATTCTGCGTACTCTTTATTCTGTGGCGCAGTATAGTCCGTACCGGTCAGCGCCCATGGCGCGGTGAATGTTTCGAGCGGCAGTTCGCCTGGATGGCCGTGTATCCGGACACAAGCATCGACCTGGTGTAGCATGAACGTAATTCATCCTGACTCACGGCACGTTTCCATTGATCTCTATCCAATTGAGAGCGTCTGCAGCATTACGGGCAGGACCCTCCAACGAGCTCGGGATTTTTATGATCTAACACGCCAATTGGACAGAATTTGGCACAACATCCCTCAGGAGTATTTTCAACAGCTCTATAAATCAATGTCAAACTGAATAAGTGCTTGCATAAGGGCCAGAGGTGGACCAATGCGTTACAGACTTGTTCAATTTGTGAAGCTCTTTCTCTTGAAGAAAAAAACCATCCAATTTTTCTGAAATTATAATCATTTGTTTGTCTGTATAGTTCGAACACGATACATGTTCTAAAATGCTGCTGCATATTGTCGTTAACGATATTGCCCAGTAATTTAGTGGATTACTCCTACTACCTCTCTTGAATATTGGTGTGGCCTGGGCATCTTTCCAGTCTTTGGGTACAGATCTTTTGTCGAGTGAACGGTTGTATATGATTGTTAAGTATGGAGCTAATGCATCAACATACTCTGAAAGTAACCTGATTGGTATAGTGTGGACCAAAAGACTTGCTTTTATTAAGTGATATAAGTTGCTTCACTACTCCGACGATATTTACTTCTACGTTACTCATGTTGGCAGCTGTTCTCGATTCGAATTCTGGAATATTAACTTCGTCTTCTTTTGTGAAGACATTTCGGAAGGCTGTGTTTATTAACTCTGTGTTGGCAGCACTGTCTCCGATAGTATCTCCGTTGCTATCGCGCAGAGAAGCCATTGATTGTTTCTTGTCGCTAACATACTTCACATACGACCAGAATCTCTTTGGAATTCCTGCCAGGTTTCGAGACAGTTTCGTTGTGGAAACTGTTATAGGCATTTCGCATCGAAGTCCGCGCTAAATTTCGAGCTTCTGTAAAAGATCGCCAAGGCAACGGCCTTGCCGCAGTGGATACACCGGTTCCCGTAAGATCACCGAAGTTAAGCGCTGTCGGGCGTGGTCGGCACTTGGATGAATGACCATCCAGGCCGTCATGCGCTGTTGCCATTTTTCGGGTTGCACTCAGTCTCGTGATGCCAGTTGAGGAGCTGCTCGACAGAATAGTAGCGGCTTCGGTCAAGAATACTATCTTACGACCGGGAGAGCGGTGTTCTGACCCCATGCCCCTCCTATCCGCATCCTCCACCGAGGATGACACGGTAGTCGGATGGTCCCGGTAGGCCACGCGTGGCCTGAAGACAGGAGTGAGTAAGTAAGTGAGTATACGCAAAACTAAGCTACTGATTTTCGTCCCATTAGGATAGTTCTTCGCCGTATGTCTCTTTTTTTTCTTTTTTCTTTTTTTTTTTTTTTGCCTCCGAGTGTATGTTGACGACATTAGTCCGCGAAAAGCCGACCAGCTTCAACATTTGCGAGATACTTGCTCCCAGATGCCGGGCCATAACAACCGTTCTTTGTAAAAGTCCCATTTGTAAGTGGATTTCACCGTTTGTATCTCGTATCGTCCAGTAATGATTAGCCACCAGGCACTATTCACTCCGTCGGTGAGCTGTGGTCATTAATAGGCGACTCTTGTATGCCATGCAATATTCAGGTCGAAGCTAAACAGAGCACTTGCCCTTTCTAAATAAAGTAGCACGTCCCCCTACTCGTGAAAAAAGCGCCACCTGTTAATGGTGCCCGACCCTCTCTCCCTTTGCGCACGGAAGCTTTTATTTCATTACTAGGTGAGTAATCAATACACAATGACAATTATGTTCCATATACACGCCGCGGTCAGCTGTTTCTTTCTGCTTTAGCGCTCTCTTTGTTGCCGGCTCGTTTGATTTTATTTGTAAATTGTTCACACGAGCGTACGCCAATCGTGTTTACATCCGAGTAACA
This sequence comes from Schistocerca gregaria, assembly GCF_023897955.1. NCBI lineage: Eukaryota > Metazoa > Arthropoda > Insecta > Orthoptera > Acrididae > Schistocerca > Schistocerca gregaria. The sequence continues at coordinate 424,489,882 of NC_064926.1, read as the reverse complement.
GGTGACTTTGGCGCCCTTTAGCGTCGACCGTCAAATGGGGGTGACATGTCGTTTTTAATTTTTATTTGCTTTTAAATGACGCAGCCCTGCAGTTGACATGCGGTTGCTAATTGTTTATTTTCATTAGCGTACCTCTATAACCATGAGCGTCGAGGTTTCATTGGTATTGTCATATGCATTAAACAGGTCAACGGACGAAGTCAATACGCGTGATTGTAACATTTTATACTCTCATTGACATTAACGGACAATATTCTGCTGACCAGAAGAGTCAATTTCGTTAACAGACTTTCTAATTTCACACACACATGTTTAAGACTAAGCACCTGCTATTGCCAACATTAATCGCTATGCACAATGAAGGCCACGGAAGGCGCTGGTATATTCATCTTACCATTTGCTCCTTAGCTATTGACATCGGGCGAGACGATCCACTGATTAAGACAATAGGGTCTTATTCGGAACATACGGAGTTCAAATCTCTGTCCGACCGAGCAGGTTTAAATTTTTTGTACCTTTTTCTTTTTGATCGATTAATGCGAAAATGAAGAACCGATAGAAAAGACAGAGCCGGTTTCCTGATCATCTGCATCTAAATCGACAGTATCGAAAGAAGTATGAATTCCACTGGAGACAGTACTCATTATTGAACCATATTCACAAATGGAAGGTGCTTACAGTTGTAAGTATTATGAACCATCAGTTTAATAAGTCATGGGGGTAAAATTCTCACACTAGTTGTTCATGGAACTATGGAAACCTGGTAGAAGCCGACCTCGGGGGAAATCAGTTTGGGTTCCGGAGAAATTTAGGAACAGGTGGGGTAATACTGACCCTAGGACTTGTATCAGAAGGTAGGTTAGAGGAAACGCAAACCTACGTTTAAAACATTTGTAGATTTAAAGAAATCTTTTGTTAATGTTTACCAGACTATGCTCTTTCAAATTCTGTAGGCAGAAGGGTAAAATGTGGGGAACGCAAGATTACCTACAACTTGAACAGGAAACATCGCAGTTATAAGAGACGAGAGATAAGAAACGGGAGCCGTGGTTGACAGAGGTGTGAAGAGAGGGTTGTGACATACCTCCGACATTATTCAGTCTGTAAACTGAGCAAGCAGTAATGGACACCAGTAAGAAACGTTGAAAGATAATAACGTTGAACGCCAAGAAATAAAATGGTTTGACGTTTGCAGATGGCAATGTAATTTTGTCAGAGACGGCAAAAGAAATAGCAGTTGCACAGAATGGGTGTTTGTTGTTGTGGTCTTCAGTCCGAAGACTGGTTTGATGCATCTCTCCATGCTACTCCAACCTGTGCAAGCCTTTTCATCCTACGTCAACCTACATTCCTCTGAATCTGTTCACTGTATTTATGTCGGGGACTCCTCCTATGATTTTTAAGCCCCACGCTTCTCTCCAGTAGAGAACTAGTGATCCTTCGATGACACAGAATGTTTCTTACCAATCTATTCCGTCTTCTAGTCAGGTTGAGCCACCAATTTCTTTTCTCCCCAGTTCTATTTATTTCCTCCTCATTAGTTACATGATCTACCCATCTAATCTTCAGCATTCTTCTGTAGCATAACATTTAAAGTCTCTATTTATCGTCCATGTTTCACTTCCATACATGGCTACATTGCATACAAATATTTTCAGAAAAGACTTCCAGACACTTCAATCTGAACTCGAAGTTAACAAATTTCTCTTCTTCAGAAAAGCTTCTATTGGCATTGCTAGTCTACATTTTGTATCCTATCTAATTCGACCATCATCAGTTATTTTGCTGTCCAAATAGCAAAACTCATCTACTACTTTCAGTGTCTTGTTTCTTAATCTAATTCCCTCAGCATGACCTGATGCAATTAGACTACTTTCCATTATTCTCGATTTGCTTTTGTTGATGTTCATCTCATACCCTCCTTTCAAGACACTGTCCATTCCGTTCAGTTGCTCTTCCAAGTCCTTTGCTGTCTCTGATAGACTTGCGTTGTCATCGGCGAACGTCAGAGTTCTTATTTTTTCTCCTTGGACTTTAATTGCTAATCCAATTTTTTCCTTAGTTTCCTTTACTGCTTGTTCAATGCACAGTTTCAATAATATCGGAGACAGGCTATTACCCTGTCTCACTCCCTTATCAACCACTGCTTCCCTTTCGTGGGCCTCGACTCTTATAACTGCCGCCATATTTCTGTATAAGTTGTGAACAGCCTTTCACTCCCTGTATTTTACCCCTGCCACGTTTGGAATTTGAAAGACACTATTCCAGTCAACATTGTCAAAAGCTTTCTCTAAATCTGAAAAGACTGTAAATGTAGGTTTGCCGATTTGATGTACACTACTGGCCATTAAAATTGCTAAACCAAGAAGAAATGCAGATGAAAAAGCGGGTATTCATTGGGCATATATATTAATTATACTGGAACTGACATGTGATTACGTTTTCAGGCAATTTAGGTGCATAGATCCTGAGAAATTAGTACCCAGAACAACCACCTCTGGCCGTATTAACGGCCTTGATACGCCTGGGCATTGAGTCAAACAGAGCTTGGATGGCGTGTACAGGTACAGGTGCCCACGCAGCTTCAACACGATACCACAGTTCATCAGGAGTGGTGACTGGCGTATTGTGACGAGCCAGTTGCTCGGCCACCATTGACCAGACGTTTTCAGTTGCTCAGAGATCTGGAGAATGTGCTGGCCAGGACAGCAGTCGAACATTCAGAAAGACCCGTACAGGACCTGCAACATGCGGTCGTGCATTATCCTGCTGAAATGTAGGGTTTCGCAGGGAACGAATGAAGGGTAGAGTCACGGGTCGTAACACATCTGAAATGTAACGTCCACTGTTCAAAGTGCCGTCAATGCGAACAAGAGGTGACCGACGCGTATAACCAATGGCACCCTATACCATCACGCCGGATGATACGCCAGTATGGCGATGACGAATACACGCTTCCAATGTGTGTTCACCGCGATGTCGCCAAACACGGATGCGAACATCATGGTGCTGTAAACAGAACCTGGATTTATCCGAAGAAACGTCGTTTTGCCATTCGTGCACCCAGGTTCGTCGTTGATTACACCATCGTAGGAGCTCCTGTCTATGATGCATCGTCAAGGGTAACTGCAGACATGGTCTCCGAGCTGATAGTCCACGCTGCTGCAAACGTCGTCGAACCATTCGTGCAGATGGTTGTCGTCTTGCAAACGTCCTCATCTGTTGACTCAGGGATCGAGACATGGCTGCACGAACCGTTACAGCCATACAGATAAGATGCCTGTCATCTCGACTGCTAGTGATGCGAGACCGTTGGGATTCAGCACGGCGTTCCGTATTACCCTCCTGAACCCACCGATTCAATATTCTGCTAACAGTCATTAGATCTCGGCCAACGGGAGCAGCAATGTTGCGATACTATAAACCGCAATCGCGATAGGCTACAATACGACCTTTATCAAAGTCAATAACGTGATGTTACGCATTTCTCTTCCTTACACGAAGCATCACAACAATGTTTCACCAGGCAACACCGGTCAACTGCTGTTTGTGTATGAGAAATCGGTTTAAAATTTTCCTCATGTCAGCACGTTGTAGGCGTCGCCACCGGCGCCAACCTTGTGTAAATGCTCTGAAAAGATAAACATTTGCATATCACAGCATCTTCTTCCTGTCGGTTAAATTTCGCGTCTGTAGCACATCATCTTCATGGTGTAGCAATTTTATTGGCCAGTAGTGTATATTTTTTCATAATTTCCATCCATATAAAACCATTTAAAATATAAAAGGTTTATTCTAGAAATCCTATGTTTACATGGAACCATAAATAGTTATGTTCTTGGGACACAAAAGTCCAACGACCTTCAAAATAGGTCAGCTTAAAATTTTCTTGATAATGAAATTGCATTATTTATCGCCAAGGAAGCTACGAAACTGCAATGGTTTTGTTGTTCAGAATTAAGATGCGAAATTCCTTCGGACAAGAACTACAGCCTTTACGAAATACAAATTATATTTGTGAAAATGGACAGCCATCAGCCGTATAATGGAATGGGGTCAATGAAAATCTGTGCCGGTCCGGGACTCGAATTCGGATTTCCGGTTTATCGCGAGCGGTCACCATACCAAAGACTATCCAAGCACGACGCAGGGCCCAACTTAAACATCCATATGTCGCCAAGTATGTGCATTTCAAACGGCTGCAGTCGCCGCAGTACCTGCATCCGACTATGAACAAAACAGGTACTGAATTACCTCGATGTGGCTGTCCAAATCATCACCGAACCCCTGCTATGATTCACTCTTGGGACCTAAACTCGCCCAGAAGTTGGAAACTGCATGAAACCAGACTCATACGACCAAATCACTTTGTGCCATTGCACCGCAGACCACGCTTTACGGCTGCGGCACCATTTTTTTCTGTTATGGAGATTTGCATCGCTGATAAGTTTTTTTGGAATTCCAGTTTGTCCTGCAATTCCCTGATTATGGAGCTCCCTTCGTGCTTCATCGATTTACAGGGTTCACGAGTGCGTTATTCCGTCGTGCAGTGACTTTCACAGCTCTCTCTCTCTCTCTCTCTCTCTCTCTCTCTCTCTCTCTCTCTTGTTTTACGTCACAGTTCTCTTTCATGGCCGTCTGTCACGATCAATCAAGTCACACTTTCGTGCGTGTAGTGTCTTAGTGGATGATGTTTTTCCGTTTTCCCTGCATACAGTTAAATCTTCGATACGGTGCCTCTTGAAACACCGAACACTAGGGCTACCTTCGTTACGGTAGATCACTATCCTTTTATATTTTCTTTTTCTTTTCAGTCCGACACGGGAAACGCCACTGAGGCCACCTCATCTCAGAGTGGTGCTTGCAACCTACTTCCTCAATTATTCACTGTATGTAGACAATATCTGTCTTCCCCTGGGTGTTTTATTCCCTACAGCTACCTCTAGTACCATGGAAGTTATCCCGTGATGTCTTAACACATGTCCTATTATCCTGTCCCTTCTTCTTGTCAGTGTTTTCCGTATGTTCCTTTCCCACGAGAACCTCTTCATTCCTTACATTATCTGTCTACCTAACTTCCAACACTTTTTTGTAGCACCACATCTCAAAGGCTCCGATTCTTCCTGTTTCTGTCTGTTTCTGTCTGGGGAACTTGGTGGCCAGAGGAAGTGTTTAAACTCAGAAGACTGTTCCTGCAGCCTCTCTGTAGCAATTCAGACCGAGGAGGGGAGGGGGCATGGGGGGGGGGGGGTGTTGGGTGTGGGAGTGTCGCATTATCCTGCCGGTATTGCCCAAGTCCGTGAGAATGCACAATGGACATGAATGGATGCACGTGATCAGACAGGATGCTTACGTACGTGTCACCTACCAAAACCGTATCTAGACGTGTCAGGGGTCTCATGTCACTCCAACTGCACACACCCCAGACCATTAGAAAGCCCACACCAGTTTGAACAGTTCCCTGCTGATACGCATGGTCCACGGATTCATGAGGTTGTCTCCATACCCGTACACGTCCATCGGCTCTATACAGTTTGAAAAGGGATTCGTCCGACCACGCAACTTGTCTCCAGTAGTCAACAGTCCCATGTCGGTGCTGACGGGCCCAGGTGAGGCGTAAACCTTTGTGTCGTGCATTCATCAAGGATACACGAGTGGGTCTTCAGCTCCGAAAGCCCCATATCGATGATGTTTGGTTGAATGGTTCGCACGCTGACACTTGTTGGTGGCCCAGCACTGAAATCTGCAGCAATTTGCGGAAGGATTGCACTTCTGTTACGTTCAATGATTCTCTTCAGTCGTCGTTGGTCCCGTTCTTGCAGGATCTTTTTTCGCCCGCCGCGATGTCGGAAATTCAAGGTACACTCGTGAAATGGTCGTATGTGAACGTCCCCACTTCATGTCTACCTCAGAGTTGCTGTGTGGCATCGCTCGTGCGCCGACTGTAACACCACTTTCAAACTCACTTAAATCTTGATAACCCGTCTCTGTAGCAGCAGTAATCGTTATAACAACTGAACCAGACATTCGTTGTCTGATAGGCTTTGCTGACCGCAGATCCGTATTCCCCCCTGTTTTCATATCTCTGTATTTCTATACGCAAGCCTATATCAGTTTCTTTGGGGCTTGAGTCTGTAAGCGATGCAGGAGAGACCTCTGCGGTTGCTGGATCTGTGAGGATAGTAGCTTCAATGACAATATTTCCCATAGTTTAAATCTGCAAACGGATGGGATTGTAAGGTTTCGGATTATTTAGATTCCATAGTAGTAGTCTAATCATAAGTCATAAGCCATAAAAACATTCCTCGTTCCTCTTATAACTTACTGCGGGGAAGAAAGCAAAACAGCACACTGTTTTGTATAAGATTTTTGATTAAAGTGATGTAAAAGGAGAAATAAAATATTTAGAAGATACAGTTTGCCTAATGGTTTAAATGTCCTGATATCTAAGTGAAGACGATGTGCGAGATAGAAAGTTCACATTTTCATAACACGCCATTTACTTCATCGCAGTCGGTGTTATCAGGAAATCTGTACAGTACAGTACAAGAACTTGCTGACAACGTTTCCCCTTTATTCATATACATTAAAAATGTGTAGCTATGTCTGTCTGAACGTTTATTAGCGTATCGCGTAAAATTTTGAAGTAAGTCGGTCATGACGTTTTAGATCGTTTCGGTAACTACATTAAACAATGACTTACTTTTATATAGTACTATAGCTTTAACCACCTTTCCCATTTATGTAGTCTGCATATATGCATACGCCGTATATACACCAATGGAAAGAAATCGCAACACCTAGAAGGTGTAAAGTAAATGAGATTTGGTAGGTGTTTTTCTACAGCCGGCCGCGGTGGTCTCGCGGTTCTAGGCGCGCAGTCGGGAACCGTGCGACCGCTACGGTCGCAGGTTCGAATCCTGCCTCGGGCATGGACGTGTGTGATGTCCTTAGGTTAGTTAGGTTTAAGTAGTTCTAAGTTCTAGGGGACTGATGACCACAGCAGTTGAGTCCCATAGTGCTCAGAGCCATTTGAACCATTTTTTTGTTTTTCTACATATGAAAGATGACGTCTATTAAAAATTCGCCCCAGTAGCATAGGAGTGGCGTTAATTGCGTCACTACGAGGATGCAAATCAGGGTTGCTTTAAATACACGCTGTGACGCTCAGGATCGTTAGTTACCTTCGAGTCTGGACGTTGTATGTTGACATTAGTCAGGTATGCTTTGAAGCTCACAAAGACGCCGCTATCAACACCTCAGTAAGTTTGAACGAGGGCTTGTAATAGGGCTACGAGAAGCCGGATGTTCCTTCTGCAATGGTGCAGAAAGACTTTGCAGGAATGAAGCGACAGGCACATGATGGGTGCCGGCAGCGGTGATCACGACGATGTACGGTCACGATAAGACGGCAAAGTGGTACTACCGGCAGAGAAGACCATCGTGTTCGGTGTACGGCTCTGGCGCATGGTACTACATCTGCTGTTACAAACGCGACCGTTACAAATCGGTTACTTCAAGGAGAAGCTCCGAACCAGACGCACTGTAGCGTGTATTCCACTGACGCCAAACCACCGCCATTTGCGATTCAGTGGTGTCCTGGGAGAGCAAGGTGGAGGGCAAGGTGGAGGTCTGTTGGTCTGTTACGTTTTAGTACGAAAGCTGATTCTGCCTCGGTGCCAGTGATAGCCGTATGTTGGTTAGGAGGAAGTCAGTTGAGGCCTGTAACCAATTTGTCTGCGTGCTGGACACACAGGACCTACGTCTGCAGTTGTCATCTGTGGTGCGATTTTGTATGACAGAGAGCAAGCTGCTGGTTATCCAACGCACCCTTACTGAAAATCTGTGTTTCATTCTGATGAATTTACTGTTGTGCTGCCATCCAGGAACATCGTTCAACGTGGTGTTTTCCAGCAGGGTAACTCTCGCTCACATACTGTTGTTGTAACCCGACATTATATGCAAAGTGTCGACGTGTTACGTTGGCCTGGTGAATCACCAGATCTGTCTCCAATGGACCACATACAGGAAATCATCCGACGTCATCTTCAGTGTTATCGACAACTAGCATTAACCGTCCCTGTATTGACCGATCGTATGGAACAGGCATTGAACTCCATCCCACAACACAATGCATGCGCAGGTTATATTAATGCATCAGCATTTTACTTCTGCAATAGCTTATCTTGTGCGTACGTTAACCTGTGATCTTGGAATATTAATCACTTACATATCTCACTTAACTAAATATATTCCCAAAATTTCATTACTCTGCAGTAATTAATTTTTTGTGTTTAAGATTTTTTTCCCGTAAATGAATTTAAATATTCCATCCGAGCGTTTATTAGAGTATTTTGTAAAGATCTGAAATAAATCGGACATGCTAACAATCTTCAACAACGACTTGTCTTTAAGTAGTAGTATAGATAAAAGGAATTTCTAACAGTTTCTCCCGTGTTTAACGACTTTGTCATCGACTGCATATTAAGGTGTTTTCACCTTACTAGGTGTGTCCTGATAGGTACATATCGCGAAGGTTCCCATTTATGAAGAGGGTAAGCGACAGGACGAATGTCTGTCTGAATGAGTGATCTGATTCCGCCACGCTGGCGAGATTTCCGAACGGCGCTGTGTTATCGAGGGGTTCTGCTGGCTGGCGGAAATTGTATCGTTCGCGGGAAATCGCGTCGTCTACGCGGAGACGACATTTGATGGGAGGGAAGACGGAGGGGAAAGGACGTTAGGAGTTAATGTCCTGCCAGCACAGCTGAGCAGTTGCCCAGCTGGACCGACACGTGGGGGGAGGACGGCAGTGTCCGTTCGAGAAAAGCCTAACGTGTAGAATTCGAGTGCCATTCCCCCTCCTAAGAAGGCTATCGAGGTAAGCATATTTCCTTTACGTCAGTGATTCCCAAACTTGCTGAAACATTACCGCTCAGTGCAATCAGATATTAGCGTACCTCCTCCTCCACCCTCGCCCCCCCCCCCCCCAACCATCAATAAAATATTAACTAAACTTTAATGAAAAAGAATTTTCTTTGAACACTTTTATTTTTAAGATAAGGAAAGATAAATGATATTTAGTACCTGTAGGTGTTTTATTAACCCACAAAGTAATGAGTCAATGAGACAATTTTTACTGCTTATTTCTGGCAACCTTTTTTTATACCTACAATGATCAAGCAAATCTAAGTATATTCCAAGTGTTACCTGCAGCTCCTTCTCTAAGAAAAGAAAGCTGCCTATTCATTCGGAGGATACACACTTATTACAAAACATACTTCCTCTCCAGCATTGCCCGCATCTCGTGGTCGTGCGGTAGCGTTCTCGCTTCCCACGCCCGGGTTCGATTCCCGGCGGGGTCAGGGATTTTCTCTACCTCGTGATGGCTGGGTGTTGTGTGATGTCCTTAGTTTAGTTAGGTTTAAGTAGTTCTAAGTTATAGGGGAGTGATGGCCATAGATGTTAAGTCCCATAGCGCTCAGAGCCATTTGAACCATCTCCAGCATTCCTCTCCCTTGCGATCCTTGCTTGACCTACACGCTGCACCAATGGAATTAAAATTTGGTTAACAGGATGATGCCTACAGTTCGTAAATCACTTGGATACTGGACTTACTGCTTGTGAAGCCTTAAAAGTTCTTATTTTTATTCTTTCTATTATTTAATGAGCGTTTTGTTAACGTGACTGCGTATTATTATAAACTGATTTTTTATTTATGGTTTGGTTTAGCAATTCCTTTTTACTGTTTGCTCCTTTTATTTGAGTCCTTCTAATTTGTTTTGCGGTGGTTATGAAGTCTATATTGCGTACTGTTCTCCGTAAGTTAAATAATACGGTAATACCATTTGCTTGTCACATCAGCAGATCTCGTTGAGTCTCCTTGCTGGAACTTCTCCACCTGAAATCGCTAAAGATATTTTATCGCTCCACGGAAATCGAACGGTACAGCCAAGTGCTATACTGTGTCATGTGTTTGGAATGTGGCGTTCAACTTTAGTTCCTGAAATTATTTGGGTCTTCGGAGAAATATTCTCGACGAATCCCAAAACCGTGTAAAACTGCAGGTTCGTACCATCAAACCACACAACACTCCCGAACAGCTTGCGTCTTTATTTTCACTGAATGTTTGTTTTGAAATGATTAAGGGTTAAGAACGCTACACAACTGATACTTCTTTTGTGCTTTTATATGTATTTATTTTCTTCAATACCATAAAATATAGATTAGTGCCTTAATGGCGGGTTCCAACAATCTCCTCTTAATCTGACATAGAACACCTCTCTTCCAATCTCCAACATGGAATAATTATCTCTTTGTCGTAGCTTAAGACAGTCTGCATATCTTTCTTATCGAGTTCGCAGGGAGATGCTTAGTATTTATCTCTCGCGCAGGCATTTTACATTTATCGTTGTATTAATAGTCTTTCGCAATTTATTTATGGGTTTTTGCATCACATAAGGAATCAAGTCGCAGTAAGTGGAAGACTTCAGGCTGCCAATGCTTTATGCCAATAATAATACGAGGGCGTTGAACAAGTAATGCAACAATTTTTTCTCAGCTAGTTACGATTCAAAACAATGCGAAGTTTGTTATGGGACATCGTGGAATAATCACGCTTTGGCCACTAGAGTTTCCTGAAGTTTTAGTAGGTTGCGGCGCTATACGTTGGCTTCAAAACACTGTCTTACGGAGGTGCGATTCAAGCACAGACTTGTCATTGAATTCCTTTTGGCGGAGAACCAGGGCATCGCAGATATTCACAAGCGCCTGCTGAGTGTCTACGGAGACCTGAAGGTGAACAAAAGAATGGTGAGTCGTTTGGGTGAGGCATCTGTGCAACAAGGTCGCGCAAATCTGCCCGATCTAAAAATGCGAACTACCTTCTCCTTCTCCACGACAACGCAAGGCCTTACACAAGTTTGTGCAAGCGAGAGCAGCTCACAAAACTTCATTGGATTGTTGTTCCTCAGCCACTCTATAACATGGATCCCTTCCGGCTTCCACCTGTTTGACCCAATGTGAGGATGCACTCCGCGGAAACCAGTAAGTGGGGGATGTAGAGGTTACTGATGTAGTAAGACGTTGACTCTGACCGTCAGTCAGTAGAGGGGTAACATTTGGGCATACATGCATACAGCCTTCCCCCCCCCCCCCCCCCCCCCTAAATTAGGTGGTGCAAGGCCATCGCACTGACCGGACATCATGTCGAAAAATATGGTTCTGTAAGTAAAAGAGTGAGGAAACATATAGTTTATTTTAATTTGTTTTTATCCTTAATAAAACCAACCAGCTTGCAGAAAAAATGTATTGCATTACTTATTGTACGCTCCTCGTAATAATAATAATAATAACAATAATAATAATACTATGTAAGCCCAGTAGCAGAGTAGTAACCATTACTTACCTACTGTTGTTTTGTGCTGTAATTAGTCCAGTTATCTGTTACGAAGTGAAAAATGACCCAATTTCTGGTCTATTGTCGGAAATACCTACAGCTCGGAGAGCGCGTTTTCATGATATAATTAAACACAAATGTCACAATTTTCTGTCGTAGATGCATAGCACAGAGTAAAAATTACCTGTGTATTGGGTGGTGGATGTGAGGAACATCTGTTTGACAAGATCTAAAGTCCACCACACTGTTTCACGCATTAATGATAGTTCTTGAAATAAGTGTAATTATTTGTAAGTTATGTAATCAATATTTCTGACTTAAGAAACAGCGATAGCAATAATGGTATCTTAAAATTGGTTTCCTTTCGTTACCGAAACGTAATCGAACCTTTTTGTTTTCACCCCGACATAATTTCATTTTACCGCTCAGGGGTACCTACAGGTTGCAAATCATTGCTTTACGTCAACATACAAATTTATGGTCCCTAAGCTACCTTATGGAATGTGGTGGAGGGTACTTTCGCTAACAGTGAGCTGGATGGACGATTGTGAGCTGGAACCTCTCTAATTTCGGCTTCATGGTCTTCTTACGAGATATACGTAGGAGGAAGAAATATATTGGTTGACTCTTCTAGAAACATGTCCGTCTCCTGGCTGAGTGGTTGGAGCGGCTGACTGCAACGCAGAGGACCCGGATTAGATTCACGGTACTGCCAGACGTTTTTCCTCGATGAGAGAACTAGTAGGGGCCCGCTTTGCCTCCAGGGACCGACTGAGGAGTTACTTGACCGATCTGTAGCGGTTCCAACGTCAAGAACCCCGAGAACGCAGGGAGAGCAGTGTGCAGGCCGCATTTCCCCCCATACCGCACCTAGAGACACCTTTGGCAGAAGATGACACGGCGGTCGGTCGTGTCCTATTGGCCGTCTAGAGCGAGGACGCCGAGTCCGACTGGTCCGTCTTCACCTTTTGCCTTACGTTCTAGGGACATACCCTATCGGAATTTTAACAGCACATCACAGTGGGCTGCATAAGGACTCTCTCGTAGCATCTGCCTCTGGAGCTGGACGAGTATTTCCATAATGTTTTTGCGCTTGTTAAACACACCTCTGACGAAACACGCTGCTCTTCTTCGAATATTCTCTGTCTCCTTTAGGAGGTCATAGACACCTACGTATCGATCACATGAGAGCTTTTGTAAGCTCCCTCATTCGTCGGGTGGATTACACTTCTTTTCGACTTTCTCTTGGTGCAGTGGACCCTGACTTCATTTTCATGGACGACAACGCCCATATTCTCAGAACCGCCTGCATTGCTAATGTGGTGTAGTGCGAGAATATCGCGCGCTGAAATGACCGGCGTATTAGTACACCCGAATCCTTGAATCATAGAGAATATACTATTACACACTATCGCGTTGTACAGAGAATACTGCCAACGTAGTGTGATGTCCGGAATGGAAAAAAAAAGGTGAATATAGGTGAAGGGAAGTGGTTCTATTTTTACTGGAATGAACTTATTGATGGACATCACAAAAATTTATTTTACCTATTTTTTTTTTTTTTACTCATCGAAGAAGACAACACAACACATATAAAAGAAATCATCACACTAATAATATTCCACAGAATGATCGTTTCACAAGACACTTTCTAGCTAGACTGACTCTTAAGACTGAACAAGACTCGACTGACTCTACTCTCTCTCTGGACCACAGCCTCTTCACGTCCCTCTGGACCAGAGATTTCAACTCGATTGGCACGCCGATTATTTAATTAATCGTACAGCCGCTGGGCGCGCGCTTGGCGCAACATTTAAATGGGGTTAAACGCACACCGCGAGAGGCGTGGGCTAGCGGTGTCTTACAGGTATCGCCACAGTAGGATCATTCTCGGCGGTTGACTACAGAGCTTTGGAACATCTGAAAGCTTGTTTACACCGGAGCGAATGGCTGCCAACACAAGCGAACAAATGTTCCTGGACAGTACGCCAGTTTTCATTACAAACTATTTGTCTGTGTTAACAAGCGTTTGCGCTAGAGGGAACGGAAGAGAACACGAGATAAAATAAAATTCGGTCTAGCAACTGCTTTTCCTGATATCACATTTAAGAGTCATTCCACTTTAAATTGCGCCATACCCGCAATAAGCATTAAATATGTGAGAGTATGCGTATGGCGTAATTTAAATTGGAGTGCTTCCAGTCATTATTTGGATTTCGTGTAGTTAAGCAATAACGAGTCTTTCCCCCTGTTTACGAGAAATACCTTACATTTGTTTATGTTCAGGGGAAAAAATTCAATCCCTACTTTAAACATCGGTCCTTTGCAAGTCTTCCTGCTTTTCAATATAATTTTCTATCTTTGCACTGGGCCATCCACACTGTGAACTGTAAAGGTCAGATAACGCTCTATTGGGGTAGACCTGAAGTAACTTTCACGTCTGAAGATACCTCTCCGTTAAGAATGACGTACTGTATTCCATTTGCTTGGAAGTTTTCAGTTCCACCACAAAGTTTATCTGATATTCTGTACGTGCATATTTTATCCATAAGGCGCGGTGTCGCTATTTGAACGCGTAAAAGGGCAGGTTCGTGATTATATATATTTATTATGGAATCCAATGCCACTGTATAAAGTCTACATCCACCATAAACAGTATCGCGTAAAATTAGAGTTAAACATTTACGGCTAAATTTAAGTACATTAACTAGTTTAGGACCTGCTGCTTCGTTCGCGTAAACTGTATGGCCTGCTCATAGAGTTTTCTTTTCCTTTTTCTTTTCTTTTATATAATCGAATGTTTATGTTGTTCACGAATTGCAACACACCCTAACCTTTTCAAGCTAATTAAAGCAACGACGGCATGGGCTTTCCCGAATGAACTTCTGACAAAAAAGCGATTCTGGTTTTGGAGTCCAAAGTTTCTATTAAGCAGGCCTTTTTCGTTCTTGTAAAGATATTTCCATAGCACCTTTCATCCTTTAACAAATATTTCTGTCGATCATATCAAGGCGTGAAATACCAATAAATTAAGCTTTAAAATTGTTTTCATGTAACGGAATATTTTCTTAAGAATTTCCATCCGCTATTGTACTCTCTTATGGATTGAACTTCCAGAAACACTGAAACACGTATTTTTTATTTGTTACAGAGAAGTCAAAAACCAGCATTCATAGATGTAACTTTCAAAATATTTTAGCAATTCTTTAGTAACTGGGACGTGAAATTTACAGTTCTTCAACAGCCACCAAGAGCAACCACAAGAAAACGCAAACACAGGCTTGAAGTTCACAAAGATTTATTACACATACCCCAAAACAGTTTTACAAAATCTTTTAAAACACTGGCTTTTCAGCAGCAATAACAAGGATAATAAAAACCCCTATACAATCTTTACATGAGTACATACAATGATACAAGTTAAGTAAAGATCCTTTCTTTTTAATTAAACAAATAAATGGCCCCAATGAATTTGAATGACAATCGTGATTCCCTAAAAAAGTAACAGGAATTAACCGGGACAAAATCCCCACAGGTGGATTAAGCAACAGTATAGAAAATTTAATAATAACTTGTTAAAGAGCAGTTTCGGCGCCACTAGTAATGTAATGACTATTCCAAAGTATAACAGAAAGTATGAGTAAAACAGTTATTTTAATAGTCACTTTTAAATCCATGGGACCGCGGATACACCCCGTAGGATGACCCACACAAATGCAAGCGCAACCAATTACTAGGAACAACGGACGCACCTTGGCGCAACTCGAACACCCTAACGAGAGAAATCCCCAAGTAATGGCGAGAGAAAAGTACTCAATTTCTGTCAGCTACTGGGACGAGCAGCGACTCCGACAGCATACAGCCAAGTAGCGCCGAGCGTCACCAAAACGTAGCTGGCCGAACTAACGGCGTCCGAACACAATTCACCCAAGGCACCGCCCTCTGTCTCGGTCAATCCGCAATTGGTTGTTCCCGCCGCTGGTAGTACACTGGAACATTTTAAAAATAAAACAAGGGCAGACAACTAAACCAAAAGAGGCAACACAAAACGCTCTATTTTCAAGGTTATGTGCCCTTTAAATTTAACACCCTTAACAGAAAGAAAACTTCAAATAAATAACATGGAAAATTAACCACTTCTTACAGTTCATAATTCACAATTTTTACAGTCAGCCATGCCCCCTTTGAAGGAGCACAAAGTCAGGAGAAGTTAACGGCCTGCCAAACCAAGAATATTAAAACTATAATACAAGACACGAAGGTCAGGGCACCTTCAAACGGAGACCACAGTATAAATCACAAGATACTTAAGTACTGTAGCAACGCACTGTCTTAATACAAAACATGGCCTGCGCACTGTGCTAAAATGATTCATGCAGGTTTCACACTACTCACACTTAGTACTCTCGTTACTGGGCAGTGTTTTATGCTCTAAACACCACTATTCAAAATATATATAACGGAAACAAGAGTCAATTCCTTATTTCCACCTTATTTTCACACTTTTTTCGGCTGTGAACACAAACTGCGATCAGATTGATCACCAATGTCACTTCAAAGGAAATAGCGGGTGCCCACCGTTAGTAGCAACAAGATACGAGACTCTACATAGCGTACATAGGCATCCAGCATCAAGTCGTACTACATACACTCTTGCTAGTATATTAGAGGCCATCACCACCAGTCCGACGCCGACACAGTTCTCAAGTCATAACATGGCGATGCGAGAAACCAACGCTCCTAGAAACGGTCACAGCAGGACTTCGCAACACAAACTACGCCCTTACCACGGGCAAGCACGATCTCTAGCGCCCCGGTGCGGAAAATCAAGACTCACATCGCCGGAAGCGCCACGCTGAAATAGTGGCCAGAAGAGGAAAACTGAAGAGAAAACACGCATTTCAGAAAAACCTGGATTGCTGCCCTGACTAGGAAGAAAATCATTGGCGCCAGCGATTCGCCCACGGCTCAATAACGGTATAGTTTCAAGAAGGTTTCACCCACTATTTCACCTCCAAAGGGTTAAATTTCCAAAGACGTTGAAGCATGTATTTCTTTATTTCTGACCGAGAAACCAAATACCAATTTTCGTAGGTCTTGCCTCAAAATTGCCTTAATAGCGCCATTTTTCAAAAAAATACCCTCATCTCCTATTTCAACCCCTTAGGTTTGGAATTTCGAAGAATGCCTTCTTAAACGACACCTACAGTATATGATGCATACCTTCTTCAAATTTCAAGTATCTACCCTTAGCGGTTTGGGCACGATGGTGAGTTAGTCAGTCACTCAGAACAGTGCCTTTCATGTATAGAGATTTAAACAGTCGTACCCAAAGATAGACAGAGTGTCCCCAGCATTTCCACTTAAAATTAAAAAAAAGATGGCAGAGGATACTTAACTGCTTAGTGATTAATTGATCGATGTAACCAACTTAACGTTCATAACAGCTGTGCGAAAGGATGACCACTAGTCTCAAAGTACAACGATAATCCATTAGCAGATACGATCTCTGTGTTTCAAAAGCAATTGCTTCATTGTATGTCTACTTTGTTTATGACACTAACGTAATTGTTACTCCACAGAAACTCACAAGCAAACATAGCCAACTTGGCTTCATATTTCAAAGAGAAAAAAGTGAATTTGCCAGATATTATCTCCAGCAAAGGAGTCCGAGTGAAAACTGGGCGATAATTATGATTGCACGTATTTGTGACCTTCTGAAAGTACAGCCTTTGAAGTTTAGCGCGCACCGGATGATCGTCGTTCAGACCGCCCCATTGCAGTCACTAAATTCCCGAGCGTAAATACGATACAGCGGAGTGAGTAAGAGGTTTCTGAACTACTGTTTACACGTTATTAACGTGCTTTGTTCATTGTGGCAGAGTGGGCGATTTATAATCTATACATGGTGCCAGAGATCTCTTTTACAGTTGTTCCAAATGGAGAGGCAGAGCTCTAACTGGATATTTAAAAGGAAAACTGACGCTTTCAAATATTTATTAAAATCAAACAGTCACAAGTTAATGACAAACTATTAAATCGTCAACCATCATGGTTAAGTACACTCTTCTCAGTTTTAAGTTCAAGTGGACGGATTAAGAAAATATCAAATTAAATTACTCCACAAAGGTCTTGAATTCAAAAATACAGCTGATTACTTTAAGTTTTGAAGTTTCTTAGAATCCCTTGGTAGTGGAATTTAAGATCAACAATAATATTTTTTAACAAAATTCGACCGGTGTGACAAATCAAGTCCTATAACCGATAAGAACTTAATTAAAATCCAAAATTTAATAACAATATTTACAACCTTTGCACACAAAGGACGCCAGTATTTTAAGTTTTACTATAGTGAAGCAACAGCGACAAAAATTAAAAGCTTTCGATAAAACGCCGAAGTCTTTCAGTAATATAGCTTCTTATGACCGAACTTCGGCCAAGACAATGGAGATGTTCCAGTCAGCTGCAGAGCCGGTAGCGTTACAGCTTACACTCACCATATAGTGGCAAATGGCGTCGGATTCGTTCTACTGACAACATTTACTGACCATCCAACGCCCATTCAAGAAGATGATACACCATACATATTTCGTCAGGTAATCTGCAAATAATAATAAAACTAGTTCCTGGTAACCTCCACCAATAACAACTGACAGAACCGGAAAATCACCCAAGTCGCAATGCAATTACCGTGATGAGAATAAGTGGGTAACCTCTTTTTTAAGTTAAAGTCCCATATTAATAACACAACTGTCTCACGTCATAAGTTAAGAAATCATACACCATCACAATTTGTACATAAACGTGCATCAGCATACGGGGTTTAATTACAAAACATTGCATTCACTTCAGTAAATTTCCACTGAATTTAATAGGGAAGAGAAGCCTTTAGCACACCCAAAACCAAGTTTCTGTGTACATGCGGCTGATATGCTTGGCAGTGCAATCCGAAATCTCAGACTCACGGTACTTGTGTCATACACAAAATACTACACACCGAATCAGCCCACCAAGGCGCGATCCGTAGCATTCACAACACTCAGCCAACAACAGCACACCAATAACAACTCTTACTAACACAGTGAGTTGAGCCATACTGTTGCAACGACGTTACGGTGTTCGTTCAGCTCTGTTAATTCTTCATTTTTTCTTATCCTCCATTCCATGTTATCTTCATCATATTCAGGATCAAAAATTTTCATTAGTGTTTTTCTTTCAAATATCAACAGTTTTTCTTCATCTTTCTTTATAAATATTAATGCTTTACATCCGTTTAATGTTACTGATATAATGGTCGACTGATGCAAACGGATTTTGAAGTTAATACTAAGTGTGGTGTGCGTACTGTAAGACCTTCGGTACACACACCATCTGATTATTTGACTCGTCGCTCTAACGAAGTAGGCGAGTGTCAGCAATTGGTTTCGTGGTCTTATTGTGGCGTGTTTATCTTCTGCCGTTAGACAACAGAAATGCCACTTGCACGCTTAGAGTAGCAGATTGGCGATGATCAACTTTAAACAGAACTTGATTACTTTTCTCACACATTTATTAAAATAATAATAATCATAAACATTACTTAACTTGATTCTGGATGCTATTTACAATTGACAATCTGAAGTTCCTTTGGTCTTGGTACGTTAATCTTATTCTCACATATCTCTGATACTTGACAAAGTGTCTATACATTTCTCTTCATGGCTATGTACAGGAATATGATAATCTTATTAGGCGCAGACTGAAACTTGGCTACAGACTGGTACAGATAAATGCAGACTAATGCAGACTGACTAATCAGAGGTCTGTACACTCGTTATAATACCTCGCGCGTTCAGGTATCACAGCGCGAGTGTGATCCGCGAGAAGAAAAGGTTCTACGTTTGCAGCAATCTCATTGGCTGCGTTAAATATTAATACGCGGATCGCCGGAAGCAGAATTTGGTCCGTCTCTAAGGCAGTGCCATCCCCTAGTGCGGAGACAGACGAGCGCTGCGCCTGCGCTGTTGTGCTTAGCGGGGCGCGCTCTAGTGGGAAAGTTGTGTAGGCGATGACTACGCTGAACTATGTACACAACACTAAGTGATCTTTTTTGTAAGATTTTGATAAAACTAAAGAGTGTTTTGTTTGCTGTTGCTAGAGGGCATGTATTTCTATATCCATTCCATTATTGTTACTAAACACACTCCCTAAGTACTTGGAGCTGTCAACTGTTTTGAAAGTGAATCCACTACAGCCAAAGGTGAATCACTTTAGTTTTTTTTACTTATGAACAGATATTCTATATCTTCTTCATTAACATGTAATCCTGCTTTCTCAGCAATTCTGCAATAATTTTGCATCATTTTGACTAATACTATTTTGGAACTACTTATTAATGCTATATCATCTAGTCTAGTAATGTTCGTCACCTGCGTTTGTATCCCCTGTGGATTAGTCTTACTAAATTCTCTATCGATCTTCTCTAAGACGAAGTTAAATAATATAGGTGAAATGGCGTCCCCCTCTCTCAGTCCAGTAAGCACTATAAAAGTTTCTGTTTCTCCTACAGGTCTCTTGATACGACATTAAGTTTCATCTCTACAGATTTTAACTAATTTCATTAGCTTTGATGGTATTTCAGATTCTCTCATTATATTTAGAAGTGTCTGTCGGTGTATGCTAATGTAGGCCTTTTTGAAATCTACAAGTAGTATGTGTATATCTACATTGAATTCCCAGGCCTTTTCCGTTACCTGTCTCAGAGTGAAAAGATGGTCTAATGTGAATCTATTTCTGCCCAAACCGCATTGGCACACTCCGTCGTCAGGCCGCAAGTGAACCATCGGGACCATCCGACCACCGTGTCATCCTCAGTTGAGGATGCGGTTAGGAGGGGCGTGTGGTCAGCACACCGCTCTCCCGGTCGTTATGATGGTTTTGTTTGACCGGAGCCGCTACTATTTGGTCGAGTAGCTCCTCAGTTGGCATCACGAGGCTGAGTGCACCCCAAAAAATGGCAACAGCTCATGACGGCCTGGATGGTCACCCATCCAAGTGCCGGCCACGCTCGACAGCGCTTAACTTCGGTGATCTGACGGGAACTGGTGTATCCACTGCGGCAAAGCCGTTGCCGAACCGCACTGGTAGTCACCAATTAATTCTTCAGTAATTGTGATCGGTCTGTTTAATAGGCATGTCGATAGGGTTTTATAAGTAACATATAGTAAAGCAATTCCTCTATAGTTGTCGCACACAAGGGAATCATTCTTCCTAAATATGGGGCAAATAACTGCTGTTTTTCAGTCTGCAGGTATGGTTTCTGTCTTCCAAATTTTGTCTATTTAAGATTTTAGTTCTACTTCCAATTGTGGCCCTCCATTCTTTAATAACTCAGCGTATATTTGGTATTCACCACAAGCATCGTTATTCTTTAATTTCCTTTCATTAACTGATAGGGTGGTAACTTGTACATAGACTCTATCAGATTCCCCAGATTTAAAGTAAGACTGTGGATCATTGCAGTTCAATAATTGTGAACAGTATCGCAAGAATCGTAAAGGTGGAATAATTTGTCCATTACTATTGTACACCTTGCCTTGAGCAACCGGAACTGTAGACCGCCACTGAACACCGCAGTAGTATAGGGCAGAGGACACATAAATTGACGTACCCCATTAATGCGTTGTTGGACGTAGATCGGGTACCACATTACCCCCACAAGGAAGTCCAATAATCTAAGACTCAAGCCACAGTTTTAAGATATCTCCACAAGCAGTTTAAGCCACCAAATCCGGGTAAGCAGTGACATATCCCAAAACGAACTCAGCGCCGTTCGGCAGACAAGAAACTCCGAAGCTGCCAGCTCTGCGCTTACAAGCATACCCAACCGTCTTGTGGCATCGAGGCCCGCCTAGTCTTTCCCTCCATGTCCCTCAGACTTCGGCGAGAGATGGGACCACCGCGGAACGTAGAGCAGCCACTGAGTCGCAGATATGCCATTAATCGGGCACTGTCAACATTTTT
Organism: Schistocerca gregaria; assembly: GCF_023897955.1. Taxonomy (NCBI): domain Eukaryota; kingdom Metazoa; phylum Arthropoda; class Insecta; order Orthoptera; family Acrididae; genus Schistocerca; species Schistocerca gregaria. The sequence goes on along the minus strand of NC_064926.1, from coordinate 424,468,482 downwards.
ATGCTGCGTTTCACAAATAAGGTATGAATGAATGAAAGGTATTAGTGGGTCATTAAAGATGTAGCGCAGCGCTATTTAATTGTTAACACCGCGGTTGTGCTTTATTTTTTTTTATTTATTTATTTATTTATTTATTTTTATTTTAATACTAGCAATGCTAAAGTGAAGAGATGTGCTATTCTTCAACGTGACTGGCTTGATTAAATTGTAAATAGAAAATTATTAACTTGATTTCATGATAGTTCTTCAGTTGCTCATTTAAGGCTATATATAGCTGCAGAATATCAAGATGCACTGACATTACTTGCTATCTGTCACTTAGAATAACGAGTTCTCCAACAAGATTTCGAACGACGTTAAGTAGACAAGATCCCCTTTCCCATCTTCCGCACTTTCGACCTTTCGCGGAGGGCTCTGGTTTGTCGCTTCGCTACACAGTACATCGCGGTGGGCCATTGAGTGGCTGCAGAGGCGTGGAGTGGGTGACAAAACAACCTGCGTGAGCAAAAGTTCAAAAGCCGTACTTTCAAAAGGTCATAACTGCTTACTGTCAGAATTAAGGCTTAAATTTTGGCGCTGGATCGATTGCTGGGAGCGATATCTTGCAAACGTGCTTTATTCTCCTTAAAATAAGAGGTCAAGTGGGTGATGTTTCGTTGTCAGTAAGAGCTTTACCCAGCTGAGAAAATGAGACTTACATCTATTTAGCATTCGCTAGGTACACTGGTCAACCATAACTGCGTACTGTAAGAATTACGGCTTAAATTTTCGTGCCGGTTTGATTGCTGGGGCCGATACCTTGCAAGCGTGCTTTTTTTCTCCTTAAAATATGAGGTCAAGTGGATGATGTTTCCTTGTCAGTAAGAGCTTCTACCCAGTGAGCAATGAGACCTGTATCTACACTACTAGCCATTAAAACTGCTACACCAAGAAGAAATGCAGCTGATAAACGGGTATTCATTGGACAAATATATTATTGTAGAACTGACATGTGATTACATTTTCACGCAATTTGCGTGCATAGATCCTGAGAAATCAGCCGGCAAACACGGATGTGACCATCACGATGCTGTAAACAGAACCTGGATTCATCCGAAAAAATGATGTTTTGCCATTCGTGCAACCAGGTTCGTCACTGAGTAAACCATCGCAGGCGCTCCTGTCTGTGATGCAGCGTCAAGGGTAACCGCAGCCATGCTCTCAGAGCTGATAGTCCATCCTGCTGCAAACGTCGTCGAACTGTTCGTGCAGATGGTTGTTGTCTTGCAAATGTCCCCTTCTGTTGACTCAGGGATCGAGACGTGGTCGCACGATCCATTACAGCCATGCGGATAAAATGCCTGTCATCTCGACTGCTAGTGATACGAGACCGTTATGATCCAGCACGGCGTTCCGTATTACCCTCCTGAACCCACCAATTCCATATTCTGCTAACAGTCATTGGATTTCGACCAACGCGAGCAGCAATGTCGTGATATGATAAACCGCAATCGCGATAGGCTACAATCCGACCTTTATCAAAGTCGGAAACGTGATGGTACGCATTTCTCCTCCTTACACGAGGCATCACAATCACGTTTCACCAGCCAACACCGGTCAACTGCTGTTTGTGTGTGAGAAATCGGTTGGAAACTTTCCTCATATCAGGACGTTGTAGGTGTCGCCACTGGCGCTGCTCTGAAAAGCTAATCATTTTCATATCACAGCATCTTCATCCTGTCGGTTAAATTTCGCGCCTGTAGCACGTCAACTTCATGGTGTAGCAATTTTAATGGCCAGTAGTGTATTTAGCATTCGCTAGGTACACTGATGAACCAAAACGCGACGACCACCTAACTTAATATCGTGCTGCTTCTCGCTTGCAACATTGTACAAAAGCCGTTCTGCATGACATGGATTCGAAAAGGCCTTGGTAGGTTTCGAGACGAATGTGGGACGAGATGTCGACCCACAGCTGACGCAATTTCCACGCCGCACAGTGGGTCAACTCACTTCAAAACCTGGGCAGCAGGACAGAAGCAGAGAAAGGTGAGCGTTCCGCCTTTAGTCCTTCTAAATCTTACGTAGATTGGGCTGATACATACTAATCCAATGTTGCAGAGGGATTCCAGTTACAAGTCCATACGATACGTGCCGTGACATTTGCCGCTAAACAGTGAATCGGACAAACAACACATTATTCCGGTGTTATTTGTGTGCTTTGTTTAATACACATAGTAAGTCACTAACTGTTGCCACCTACAATAACGCTGAAAGTGTAATAGGACCTGAAAAGTTCGAGGGATAAAAGTTGCATCGGAGAACGGGGCCATAATATGACGTTGATTTTTTGTTGCTAGGTGGGGTCGAGTCAGAGATATGAAGATCAACTTCTTTTAAAATGGGCTGCAATAGTCTGGTACTTATTTTCTGATAGCCGCTACCGAGACCAATCCAATTATGTGTAACAGTAAGGTCTTTGAAGGTCAACGAAGGTCAAAAAGGTGGAATGAACGTCCATTTACAGAATGTGTTCGAAGTGATGACCACTGGTATCAAGGCAGTGCTGTAATCTTCTTATCATGGATTGAGTAGTATTCCTTATCAGTTCGGCATTTATGAAAACATATTCTCTCTCGTATATCGTGCAAATAGTAAAAATTCACCGAATACGCCGTATCCATCTAACGTGCCATTGACATGTGAACACCATTAGACAGTTTCGCAATACAACACTACTTTCGTCGAGTCAAGAGAATGTGAATGATGCATTCCTTCGAAGAACAAGTCGAAATGCTTCTCATTTACGGAGAATACCAACGAAATTCAGTGAGAGCTAGAGACTTGTACGGTGAAAGATATCCTCAACGTACTCACCTTACACGTCGTACATTTAAATTTGTGTGCCATAAATTGAGAACAATTGGATGTTTAACGCATCGGAAACATATCCGGAAAAGGAAAGTAACTAACGGGGAAACGGAAATTGGAACTCTTGCCACAGTGGTTAGAGATTCTTTTGTAAGTTCGCGTCAAATCGCAAGGGAATCTGGCATGAGCCAGAGTAATGTTGTTCGTGTTGTGCATCGTCATAAATATCATCGTTACCATATCGGTCTCCACCAAGAATTAACTGGTACGAATTGCATGTGTCGCACTGAATTCTGCCGAGGGGCTCAACTTCAGATTCAGAGGGATGACATAGTTATTAATTTAATTTTATTTACTGAAGAGGCTACATTCACGAACCATGGAAATGTTAATTTGCATAACATGCATTACTGGGCAACTGAAAATCCATGTTGACTGTGGCAACACCAAAAACCGTGGTCGGTGAATGTATGGTGTGGGGTTCTGGAGGACAGAATTAGAGGCCCCTATTTCATCGAAGGAAATCTTAATGGTAGACAGTACACCACATTCCTGGAAGAAACATTAGGTGTGTTACAAGGAACAAAATGTGGTATCAACACGATGGGTGTCCAACACATTTTTCGCTGATGGCTCGAAATGAGTTCCAGAGAATATGGGCTTGGGACAAGGAATAAGAGAAGGGAAAGACTAGTTGAGATCTGTAACAAATTTCAGCTGGTAATAGCGAATACTCTGTTCAAGAATCACAAGAGGAGGGGATATATTTGGTAAAGGCCGGGTGATACGGGAATATTTCAGTTACATTATATTCCGAAATCAGATACTGGACTGTAAAGTGTACGCAGGAGCAGATACAGACTCAGATCACAACATAGTAGTGACGAAGAGTCGACTGAAGTTTAAGACATCAGTCAGGAAGAATCAACACGCAAAGAAGTGGGACTCGGAAGTACTAAGGAATGACGACTTGTGGTTGAAGTTATCTAAGACTATAGATACAGCAATAAGGAATAGCTCAGTAGGCAGTACAGTTGAAGAGGAATGGACATTTCTAAAAAGGGCCATCACAGGAGTTGGGAAGGAAAACATAGGTAGACAGAAGGTAACTGCGAAGAAAACATGGGTAACAGAAGAAATACTCTGATTGATCGATGAAAGAAGGAGGTACAAAAATGTTCCCGGAAACTCAGGAATACAGAAATACAAGTCACTGAGGAATGAAATAAATAGGAAGAGCAGGGAAGCTAAGACGAAGTGGGTGTAGGGAAAATGTGAAGACATTGAAAAAGAAATGACTGTCGTATGGGCAGACACATAATACAGGAAAGTTAAAACAAACTTCGGTGATATTAAAAGCAAGGGTGATAACATGAAGAGCACAACGGGAATTCCACTGTTAAATGCAGAGGAGAGAGCGGATAGGTGGAAAGAATACGTTGAAAACCTCTATGAGTAGGAATATTTGTCTGATGTGATAGAAAGAAGAAACAGGGGTCGATTTAGAAGAGATAGGGGATCCAGTATTAGAATCAGAATTTAAAAGAGAAGATCAAATAAGACAGAAGAGACAGATAACATTTCATCAGAATTTCGGAAATCATTGAGGGAAGTGGAAATTAAACGACTATTCACGCTCTTGTGTAGAGTGTATGTCTGGCGACATACAATCTGCCTTCCGGAAAAGCATCATCCACACAATTTCGAAGACGGCAACAGCTGACAAGTGCGAGAATTATCGCACAATCAGGTTAACAGCTCATGCATCCAAGTTGCTTACATGAATAATATACAGAAGGATGGAAAAGAAAATTGAGGATGCGCTAGATGACGGTTTGGCTTTAGGAAAGGTAACGACACGAGAGAGGCAATTCTGACATTGCGGTTAATAATGGAAGGAAGACTAAAGAAAAATCAAGACACGTTCATAGGATTTGTCGACCTGGAAAAGGCTTTAATCAGTGTAAAATGGTGAAAAAAAAGTTCAAATGTGTGTGAAATCTTATGGGACTTAACTGCTAAGGTCATCAGTCCCTAAGCTTACACACTAATTAACCTAAATTATCCTGAGGACAAACACACACCCATGCCCGAGGGAGAACCCGAACCTCCGCCGGGACCAGCCGCACAGTCCATGATTGCAGCGCATAAGACCGCTCGGTTAATCCCACGCGGCTGAAAAAAAGCAGGGGTAAGCTATAGGAAGAGATGGGTCATATACAATATGTACAACAGCCAAGTGGGAATAATAAGAGTGGACGACCGAACGAAGTGCTCGTATTAAAAAGGGTGTAACACAAGGATGTAGCCTTTCGCCCCTACTGTTCAATCTGTACATCGAGGGAGCAGTGATGGAAATAAAAGAAAGCTTCAGGAGTGGAATTAAAAATCAGTGTGAAAGGATATCAATGATACGAATCGCTGATGACATTGTTATCTTGAGTGAAAGTGAAGAAGAATTACATGATATGCTGAACGGAATGAACAGCTAATGAGTACAGAGTACGAATTGAAAGTAAACCGAAGAAAGACGGAGGTAATGAGAAGTAGCAGGAATGAGAACAGTGAGAAACGTATCATCAGGATTGATGGTCAGGAAGTAGATGAAGTTAAGGAATTCTGCTACCTAGGCAGTAACGTAACCAATAACGGACGGAGCAAGGAGGACATCAAAAGCAGACTAGCACTTGCAGAAAGGCATTCTTGGCCAAGAGAAGTCTACTAATATCAAATATCGGCCTCAATTTGAGGTAGGAATTTCTGAGAATGCCCGTCTGGAGTACAGCATTGTGTGATAGTGAAACATGGTCTGTGGGAAAACCGGAACAGAAGAGAATCGAAGCATTTGAGGTGTGGTGCTACAGACGAATGTTGAAAATTGGGTGGACTGATAAGGTAAGGAATGAGAAGGTTCTATATTCTATACAGAATCGGAGGAACATGTGGAAAACGCTGATAAGGAGACGGGACAGGATGATAGGACATCAGTTAAGACATGAGAGAATGACTTCCATGGTACTAGAGGGAGGTGTAGAAGGCAAAAACTTAGAGGAAGACGGAGATTGGAATACATTCAGCAAATAATTGAGGACATACGTGGCAAGTGCTACTCTGAGATGAAGAGGTTTGCACAGGAGAGGAATTCGTGGCGGGAGGCATCGAACCAGTGAGAAAACTGATAACCAAAAAAAAGAAAACGAGCGCTAATTTCTTTTATCTTCGTGGTCCTTACGCGAAAGGAATATTGGCGCCAGGAGAATCGTTATGCAGTCAGCTTCAAATGATTTAATTTAATTTATATGATTTAATTTTTATAACTCCGTACTCATCTGCCCAGAAGTGCCACGGCACTTCAGTACTCCCCACTACATGTAGCTACAAGCTACCTATCTGTTGTATACACAGTCTGATGGCACCCCTGTTGCTCAATCGGTGGAAGTCTACATCTACATCTACGTTTATACTCCGAAAGCTATCCAACGGTGTGTGGTGGAGGGCACTTTACGTGCCCCTGTCATTACCTCCCTTTAATGTTCCAGTCGCGTATGGTTCACGAGAAGAACGACTGCCGGAAAGCCTCCGAGCGCGCTCGAATCTCTCTAATTTTTCATTCGTGATCTCCTCGGGAGGTATAAGTAGGGGGAAGCAATATATTCGATACCTCATCCAGAAACGCACCCTCTCGAAACCTAGCCTGCAAGCTACACCGCGATGCAGAGCGCCTCTCCTGCGGAGTCTGCCACTTGTGTTTGCTAAACATCTCCGTAACGATATTACGCTTACCAAATAACCCTGTGACGAAACACGCCGCTCTTCTTTGGATCTTCTCTAATTCCTCTGTCAACCCGACCTGGTACGGATCCCACACTGATGAGCAATTCTCAAGTATAGGTCCTGTGACTATTGATGCTTAGCCGCGTATTTTTAGCAAGAAAGACTTTTTACTGCAATTTATGTCATTGTATCATGAGTTTCTGCAGTTTCATAACGTAAGATGAGAAGGGTACACAGATAAAAAGAAAAGATTACTGGCAGTTACCAAAATGGTACGCAAATGGCCTAGCCGCAGTGGTAAGACCGGTTCCCGCTATATCACCGACGTTAAGCGCTGTCGGGCTTAGCTTATCATTTGGATGGGTGACCGTTCGGACCTGTCGAGCGTTGCTGTTAAGTGGAGTGCACTAGTAAGGCCAATTGAGGAGCTACTTAGACTGAGAAGTAGCGGCTCCTGTCACGAGAAATGACAACGGCCGGGAGAGTGGTGTGCTGACCTCATGGCCCTCCATCAAAAAGCGACGTCTATCTGCGGAAGATGACGCGATGGTCGGTTGATACCGTTTAGAAAGAAATTGGAAATTTTGGTAAGTACTTAGGCTTACACACTACTTAATCCAGCTTAAACTAACCTACGCTTAGGACAATAAGCACACTCATGCCTTGGGGACGACTCGAACCTCCGACGGGGGGAGCTGCGCGAACCGTGCCAAGGCGCCTGAAACCGCATGGCTACCCCGCGTGGCGATACCGTTTGGCTTTCTGAGGTCTGTTTGGACGCAGTTTAGTTAGAAGCGTAGCGTCTTTCTGATCCAAATAGTACAGGGGAAGACACAACGAAAAAATCAGTATTCTACGGACGACGTGCAAGCAGAAGTTCAGTGAGGTAACACTTTCTTTTAATACTTTATTTATTGCTTCACTAGCACTCATAATAACGCTACTCAGTGTACGAGGTGCAATTCAGGATTTAAGCACTCCCTCTTCAGGCCACGAGTGGCCAACCGGGACCATCCGACAGCCGTGTCATCCTCAGTGGAGGATGCGGATAGGAGGGGCGTGGGGTCAGTACACCGCTCTCCCGGTCGTTATGATGGTATTCTTGACCGAAGCCGCTACTATTCGGTCGAGTAGCTCCTCAATTGGCATCACAAGGCTGAGTGCACAAATTTTAAATATTCGCCAGTTGCTAGATATCTCAAAAGTTACAGGTATTCGTTCAGAAACTGGGATAGATCTCCGCATGAGCCTGTGTTGTTTTTCAATGTGAGGACGAAGTTATTCTACGAATTTATTAAAAGTTTGAATCTACATTTGAAGGAAGTTGGTGTGATCAATAGGTTCTGAAAGTACATCTCTCAATTTCAACCATTCCGTAGGCCAAGGTCTTGTTTTCTTTCTCTTGTGTATACACAGTCTTCAAGTCAATGTAAAAAATGCTGTGTTTCCATTGGTAGACTCTCCCACTTGTGTCAAAACACTTCACTGCACAATATGCACAGCTGGACATTTGATTGAAGAACGAGGTTAAGCTCGAAAAACTTGGCTGGTACTTCGCCTTTGTTTGACCAATCTTGTGATAGCAAACAGTAAATTTGATATACAAGTTTGATTATTTACGGGGGCCTTAGTAGTCTGTCTCACATAGGACGTGACACATTTGCATGGAATTTAATCCGGATATCGGCGCGAAGTCTGGCGATCAGGAATCGTTGCCACCACAGAAAGTCGAGCGCTGCAGCACAGACGTAATTTACAGACCTCTGCTACGGGGTCGTGGGTAGTGATAGCAGTTTACGCTGAACCAGTCGGTTTTCTGGTATGTCGGTTGTTTATTCAACCGGACAGTTAAAAACGCACAAAATAACATGCTTCTGAAATAAATGATTTTAGGTTTTTTATTGCTGTTATTTCCTGTAATACATATAGGAATCGAACAAAGATTGAAAACTTTTGACTATGTGAGTTTTAAAGTACATAACATCAAGATATTAAATTAAATAGACAAATGAAAGAAAACTCATTCAGTCCACTGTTCGCTGCTGGAGTGCAACAAAAAATCACCAGTATTCTTCTACTGATCCTAATTTTTTGAAACACTGCTTAAAAGTCTTGTTGTAATCGGGGATCATATGTATATTTGGAAATTATGAATAGTCAGTGGTAAAGAGTGAAAATTGCTGTAGAAGATCTTTAATTTGTGCGTTTCGAAGAGCTACAAGCAGATAAAGCATGTTACGTAGGCAGAAGCAGCAGGTCAGCTGCTTAGTATTTTTGTTGTGAAATATGCATGAACCGTTAAGTTTCAGGTTTTCTCCATTCATTATGTCACAAAGTTTCTTGTGGCCTGTCCCGTTTTTTATCTTTTAAAGCAAATGGATCATTGGACTTCATCGAAACCGCACTTCGCAGAATACTTCCAGACTAGGGATGGTGCCATTCTGTAATATAGCACTGGATAAACCATACATACCAGATGGGGCAAGTCTTGAACACTGCATTTACAAGAATGTTATCTAATAGGCAATGCCGTGTGGTAACAGGTACATTATTCTCTCACCAGTGCTATATCAGTTCAAAAAATGGTTCAAAAGGCTCTAAGCACTATGTGACTTTACAGCAGTCCCCTAGAACTTAGAACTACTTAAACCTAACTAACCTAAGAACATCACACACATCCATGCCCTAGGCAGGACTCGGACCTGCGACCGTAGCGGTCTCGCGGTTCCAGACTATAGCGCCTAGAACCGCTCGGCCACCCCGCCCGGTGCTATATCAATTCCTATGTGATCCGTGTGTTACTCGTTTCTCTCGGCACTGTTATTATAAATAGCACTGATCACTTTTCCCATTTTCTACAATAACACAATTTTTCAAAGGAATACGAATATTGCAATTAAAAATTACTCATTCTTTAAAAAAAGTTTCATTTGCAAACGAAAAATTTTACCCGGTTATTATTAAAAAATAGAACGCTTGTTGTAACTGAGACCAAATACCGAAAAGTACCGGTTATTCAGAACTAAAATACCGGTATCGGCTTTAACCGGTCGGTTTTCTCCATCCCTAGTCATGATAGATCAATGCTGTGGTGTTTTTGCATGACTGCTCGTGTGCGTCAGTGCGTGTGTCTGTGTGTGAGTGTGTGTGTGTGTGTTGTTTGTGTTTGTGTGTTTTGTGCCAGCACGAGCTGTGAGAACTAGGGAACAGCTGAGGTAATTTGACAACGGTACCATGTTCCATGGTAGACGTAGAAAGGTTTATGAAACGGTAATGTGCAAGTATCCATCACCGCTGTGGTCTATACGGACGGAGCCGTTCCCTACTGCGGATGCGGTGTAACAGGCAATATGAGAGCGCTGCCGAGACAGAGAGGGGGGCGGAGGGGGGGGGGGGGGGCGATATCATAGCATAGCCACCGCTTATGACTGGTAGCGCCCGCGGACAGTCGGCTGAAATATTCGTAGAGCGGCGGAACAGCCTCTGGAAACGCGGGCTGCCGTCACTCGCTAAACCCAGCGCTGTGTTCGCCTCTACTCCCCCCCCCCCCCCCCCGTCACCCTGTCCCCGCCACCCCGCCGTCGCAATTTGCATGCAAATACTGCGCGCCAGCAGTGGGGGGGGGGGGGGGGGGGGGGGAGGCTCTAGCACTGTATCTGGCCGGTCACACCGGTGCTCTAATTAAATTCTTGCAACGCCGCTGCCCACCCCACGGTCGCGCAGCTGCCGTCATACACTTTTCCCATACGTCGCTACACTCGGCGGATTCGTCGGAAACACTGCCTGATCCAGCAGTGTGTCGGCACAGTATCCTGGTTTCAGGAGTCCCGTACGCTTCCGCACGGCAAGAGCAATTTATAACACAATGCAGGCCGTTGTCCCGAAGCCGGGCAATTGCTCGCACTACTAACCTACTTCTTTAATCGAGGCTGTCCAGCAGGCACTCTGGTCATGTTACAAAAAGAATGACCAGACTTTAACAGTGTTCATTGCTCGCAATTAAAATTGCAACACCAGTAACGATAGCTAATAACGAAATTTTACTTACTGTGCGTGTACTGCATAGTACAGGGCCGTGCATGCCGTGGCACAAGTGCCATAGCGCTCAGCCTCGCTGCATAATTCCCTCACTACCAAAGCGTGAGGAGGGGGAACTGCGAATACGCCGCATTTAAATGGCAATACAGCCGCGATGCACACGACTTGGTTTCGTACTTCACATTTCACAACAATATATTGGTTTGGTGCTTAAGTTTGTACCGTGTTATAAACACAACACATACACATGATAGAGAGTTAAGTCATCGACAACATATTCTCTTTCACTATTTACGATAGTCTGCCACTGCTCGGATAACTTTTTGGGTCCTCGACGGCAGAATAAAATGGTTCAAATGACTCTGAGCACTATGGGACTTAACATCTTAGATCATCAGTCCCCTAGAACTTAGAACTACTTGAACCTAACTAACCTAAGCACATCACACACATCCATGCCCGAGGCAGGATTCGAACCTGCGACCGTAGCAGTCGCGCGGTTCCTGACTGAAGCGCCTAGAACCGCTCGGCCACCGTGGCCGGCGACGGAAGAATCACGTAGTTTTGAGGAAAAGAGCTCATCGAGCCATACTCGGAGCGCATTTTCATCCAGAAATTAAGTTCATTCGAAGCGGTTCGATACAGAGCGGAAAAGGTGAAAATCAGAGGGTGCAAGATCAGGTGAATAAGGTGAGTGCAGAATGACTTCCCAACCCAATTCCTGACTAGTGTTTTGTGTTAGTGTAGCAGCATGAGGACGGTCGTTATCTTGCAGTAGCTTCACTTCACACATCTGTCCTGTTTGTCGTTCTTGGGTTGCGTCTGGAAGACCTCTCAGTTGTTGACAATGAATGTCAACAGCGTGGGTTACACCACGGGGAAGTGCACCACACCGTCGCTCAAAAAATGGTTCAAATGGCTCTGAGCACTGTGGGACTTAACATCTGAGGTCATCAGTCCCCTAGAACTTAAAACTACTTAAACCTAACTAACCTAAGGACATCACACTTGCGGCTGATCCCGGCGGGGTTCGAGTCCTCCCTCTGGCATGGGTGCGTGTGTTTGTCCTTAGGATAATTTAGGTTAATTAGTGTGTAAGCTTAGGGACTGATGACCTTAACAGTTAAGTCCCATAAGATTTCACACACATTTCAACATTTGACGTCACACATATCCCCGCCCGAGGCAGGACTGAAACTTGCGACCGTAGCGGTCGCACGGTTCCAGACTGAAGCGCCTAGAACCGCTCGGCCACACCCGCCGGCTCACACTGCCGCTGTTCAACCAGAAGCGTAACATAATATTTTGTGGATGACCGCAGGTCTTTGTACGACGAGTTGCTGCTTTGTTTGGGATCAACCATTCCTTTGTTTTCCTTATGTTAGCATAAAGACATCATTTTTCGTCACCAGTACTGATACAGGACAGGATAAGAGCCAATTGGTGAAGAGAAGCAGAGATGCACATACACTAAGTATGTGATCAAAAGTATCCGGACACCCCCAAAAACATACGTTTTTCATTTTAGGTGCCTTGTGCTGCCACCTACTGCCAGGTACTCCGTATCAGTGACCTCAGTAGTCGTTACACATCATGAGAGAGCACAATGGGATGCTCCGAGGAACTCACGGTCTTCGAACGTGGTCAGGTGATTGGGTGTCACTTATATCATACATCTGTCCTCGACATTTCCACACTCCTAAACATCCCTAAGTCCACTGTTTCCGATGTGGTGAAGTGGAAGCTTAAAGTGATACGTACAGCACAAATATGTACAGGCCGAACTCGTCCGATGACTAACAGAGACGGCTGACAGTTGAAGAGGGTCGTAACGTGTAATAGGCAGATACCTATCCAAACCATGACACAGGAATTTCACTGAGGATCCACTGAAAGTATTCTGACAGTTAGGTGGGAGATGAGAAAACTTGGATTTCATGGTCGAGCGGCTGCTAGTAAGCCACACACCACGCCGGTAAATGCCAAACGACGCCTCGCTTAGTATAAGGAGCGTAAACAGTGGATGACTGAACAGTGGAAAACGTTGTGTGGAGTGACGAATCACGGTACACAATGTGGCGATCCGATGGCAGGGTGTGGGTATGACGAATGCCCGGTGAACGTCATCTGCCAGCGTGTGTAGAGCCAACAGTACATGTTGGGGCAGGTGGTATTATGGTGTGGTCGTTTTTTTCAGGGAGGGGGCTCGCACCCCTTGTTGTTTTTCGTGGCACAATCACAGCACAGGCCTAGATTGATGTTTTAAGCACCTTCTTGCTTCCCACTGTTGAAGAGCAATTCGGGGATGGCGATTGCATCTTTCAATACGAGCGAACACCTGTTCATAATCCACGGCCTGTGGCGGAGTGGTTACACGACATTAACATCCCTGTAATGGACTGAGCTGCACAGAGTCCTGACCCGAATCCTATAAAACACATTTGCGATGTTTTGGAACGCCGACTTCGTGCCAGGCCTCACCCACCTACATCGATACCTCTCCTCAGTGCAGCACTCCGTGAAGATGGGCTGCCATGCCTCAAGAAACCTTCCACGTATGCCTGCGAGAGTGGAAGCTGCCATAAAGGCTAAGGGTGGACCAATAACATAATGAATTCCACCCTTACCGATGGAGGGCGCCACGAACTTGTAAGTCGTTTTCAGCCAGGTGTCCGGATACTTTTCGTCACACAGTGTATGGACACTGGATCAAAACAAAATGCCCAAACACTCTGTGACCAAAATGGTACTGAATCAGAGGATGACAGACTTAAGGCCGAAATACTAAATGTGGTTTTCCAAAGCTGTTTCACGGAGGAAGACTGCACTGTAGTTCCTTCTCTAGATTGTCGTACAGATGTCAAAATAGTAGATACCGAAATAGACGACAGAGGGATAGAGAAACAATTAAAATCGATTAAAATCGCTCAAAAGAGGGAAGGCCGATGGATCTGATGGGATAACAGTTCGATTTTACTCAGAGTACGCGAAGGAACTTGCCCCCTTCTTGCAGCGGTGTACCGTAGGTCTCTAGAAGAGCGTAGCGTTCCAAAGGATTGGAAAAGGGCACAGGTCATTCCCGTTTACAAGAAGGGACGTTGAACAGATGTGCAGAACTATAGACCTATATCTCTATCATCGATCAGTTGTAGAATTTTGGAACACATATTATGTTCGAGTATAATGACTTTTCTGGAGACTAGAAATCTACTCTGTAGGAATCAGCATGGGTTTCGAAAAAGACGGTCGTGTGAAACCCAGCTCGCGGTATTCGTCCACGAGACTCAGAGGGCCATAGACACGGGTTCACAGGTAGATGCCGTGTTTCTTGACTTCCGCAAGGCGTTCGATACAGTTCCGCACAGTCGTGTAATGAACAAAGTAAGAGCATATGGACTATCAGAACAATTGTGTGATTGGATTGAAGAGTTCCTAGATAACAGAACGCAGCATGTCATTCCCAATGGAGAGAAGTCTTCCGAAGTAAACGTGATTTCAGGTGTGCCGCAGGGGAGTGTCATAGGACCGTTGCTATTCACAATATACATAAATGACATTGTGGATGACATCTGAAGTTCACTGAGGCTTTTTGCAGATGATGCTGTGGTGTATCGATGGGTTGTAACAATGGAAAATTGTACTGAAATGCAGGAGGATCTGCAGCGAATTGACGCATGGTGCAGGGAATGGCAACTGAATCTCAATGTAGGTAAGTGTAATGTGCTGCGAATACATACAAAGATAGATCTCTTACAATTTAGCTACAATATAGCAGGTCAGCAACTGGAAGCAGTTAATTCCATAAATTGTCTGGGAGTACGCATTAGGAGTGATTTAAAATGGTATGATCATATAAAGTTGATCGTCGGTAAAGCAGATGCCAGACTGAGATTCATTGGAAGAATCCAAACGAAATGCAATCCGAAAACAAAGGAAGTAGGCTACAGTACGCTTGTTTGCCCACTGCTTGAATACAGCTCAGCAGTGTGGGATCCGTAACAGATAGGGTTGATAGAAGAGATAGAGAAGATCCAACGGAGAGCAGCGCGCTTCGTTACAGGATCATTTAGTAATCGCGAAAGCGTTACGGAGATGATAGATTAACTCCAGTGGAAGACTCTGTAGCAGAGACGCTCAGTAGCTCGGTACGGGCTTTTGTTAAAGTTTCGAGAACATATCTTCACCGAAGAGTCAAGCAGTATATTGCTCCTTCCTACGTATATCTCGCGAAGAGACCATGAGGATAAAATCAGAGAGACTAGAGCCCACACAGAAGCATACCGACAATCCTTCTTTCCACGTACAATACGAGACTGGAATAGAATGGAGAACCGATAGAGGTACTCAGGATACCCTCCGTCACACACCGTCAGTTGGCTTGCGAAGTATGGATGTAGATGTAGATGTATACACCCAGTAATTTTTGTGATTTTGGCTTATAGTATGTGGTATACCCGAGTTTTGAACCTCCCCCATTGCACGTAATTGTCATATGACGGTGGAATGATCATAGTTCATCACATTTGCCAGTTCTCTAGTACTCTGACAATCATTGAGGAATAATACGTTTAAACGGTCTTTATCAAATCCCTAAGGTCTTCCTGAACGGGGAGAGTCACAATTGTCGAAACGATTATCCTTAAAACTACACAATAAATTTCTTGCCGTGCTCTGTCCAATGGCATTATCCACAGTTACTGCAAAAATGTTTGTGGCTGCTTCCGCTAGTGTCACGCCTCTATTGAACTCAAGCAGAATAGCATGTCGGAAATGCTCCGATTTCTCCTCTTGGCACTCCATTTTCTAGCGTCCTCAGCTCTACTGACTGTCTCCACTCGACAAAATGAGAATGTATAAACTGAAACAGCGACAGCGAACTACAAAAGAAAATGACAATCGATAAATAAAGCCATGACAATCGTAATAACACAAACAAAAACACTACGAACTTATCGCATAACTTTTATAGATCATTAGCAAAATAAATTCTCACTATTATTTACTTATTTTTGGCGCAGTGAGGACATAATATAATTTTATCTGATATAAATTGTCGGCATACAGATGGGCGAAGATAATTTCAGAGATTTTCGTTTCGCACTCAGATTGCCACGTAATTGTGACTTCTTTAGTTTCATAATCGAAGGAAGGTCTTTCACACAAACAAGTCGGTCGAAATATTGAAGCATTTTTGCAGCCTCATTATAGAGACGTAAAAATTCTACGTAAATAAAGCAACGTAGTGGTAAAAGATTTTTTCATTACAACGGGAACTACCTTGCATGTCAATCAATTGCATCTGCACTTACACATGGTTCAGCTGAAACGGCACACGGTCTCGAAAACAGACGTGGGACGTGGGATGGGCAGTGTCCTCAAGTCGTTTAAGAAACTATCCTTGTAATTCTTTCAAGCGCTCGATGAATTTTTCAACCTCGCGTTTCCTTAACGGCCGGGAGCTAAGGTGACTGGACTGTGTGAGAATGTGCCGCTTCTAACCCTTCTACAACGTTATTTTCCTTTTCAGTGTTTCCCCATCAAATCAGAAAGCAGTTGTTTCGCACCTTACACTGCCTTACTGTGGCCACTGTACACTCAAGTTCACTTTAAATGCAAGATCTGCAATCTACTGGTATTTCCGATGTTCTCATTTCGTTCATGTATTTAATCGTAAATTCAACAATAGCGAGTATTAAGCCGAAAACTGTTTCCCGGCATGCCCATTGACTTAAGAAACGTACTGTGCAGTAATATGTAAAATGTCCATAGTCATCGATCGGATCCATCAAAATTGTTGAAAATGACACTAGAATAATATGTGTGACTTCAGAAAGTTTATTATTCATGTCATAAATTTATTCTCGTGTTGCATGCCTGATAAGTTAGCACAAAGTGCTTCTTGATGTACAGAACAATAATCCCGCCTATTGATCGTTAGAATTTTTTGCTCTTTCATTGTCAACCGTTGTTGCTGTTGTGGTCTTCAGTCCTGACACTATTTTGCTGCAGCTCTCCATGCTACTCTATCCTATGCAAGCTTCTTCATCTCCCAATACCTACTGCAACCTACATCCTTCTGAACCTGCTTAGTCTATTCATCTCTTCGTCTCCCTCTATGATTTTTACCCTCCACACTGCCCTCCAATACTAAATTGGTGATCCCTTGATGCCTCAGAACATGTCCTACCAACCGATCCCGTCTTCTAATGAAGATGTGCCACAAACTCGTCTTCTCCCCAATTCTGTTCAATACCTCCTCATTAGTTATGTGATATACCCATCTCATATTCAGCATTCTTCTGTAGCACCACATTTCGAAAGCTTCTATTCTCTTCTTGTCTAAACTATTTACCGTCCATGTTTTACTTCCATACATGACTACACTCCATACAAATACTTTCAGAAACGACTTCCTGATACTTAAATCTATACTCGACGTTAACGAACTTCTCTTCTTCAGAAACGCTTTCCTTGCCATTGCCACTCTACATTTTATATCTTCTCTACTTCGACCATCATCAGTTATTTTGCTCCCCAAATAGCAAAACTCCTTTACTACTTTAAGTGTCTCATTTCCTAATCTAATTCCCTCAGCATAACCCTACTTAATTCGACTGCATTCCATTATCCTCGTTTTGCTTTTGTTGATGTTCATCTTATATCCTCCCTTCAAGACACTGTCCATTCCATTCAACTGCTCTTCCAAGTCCTTTGCTGTCTCTGATAGAATTAGAATGTCATCGGTGAACCTCAAAGTTTTTATTTCTTCTCCATGGATTTTAATACCTACTCCGAATTTTTCTTTTGTTTCCTTTACTGCTTGTTCAATATACAGATTCCCTTTCTTGTCCCTCGACTCTTATAACTGCCATCTGGTTTCTGTGCAAATTGTAAATAGCCTTTCGCTCCCTGTATTTTACCCCTGCCACCTTTAGAAATTGAAAGAGAGTATTCCAGTCAGCATTGTCAAAAGCTTTCTCTAAGTCTACAAATGCTAGAATCGTAGGTTTGCCTTTCCTTAATCTATTTTCTAAGATATTGAAATGTCCCCTTAGAAAAATTATGCATGACTGTGCTTAAACTGACACACAATATTTTTTTTAGCGCAACACAATCTGACTTTCAAAAATCCCTACAAACAAATGACCCTGACTAACATTAACCTATACGTTTCACAAATCGCTTACCTCACAAAAATCTTGGTTACTCGAACTACTGCAATACAGCGAGCGCCACTACTGCCAGCTAAATAAAAGATACAAACTACGGAAGGCACTAACTACTGATAGGGATAGTTGGCAAATGAAAGATTCTAATAGAGAGCAAACAATGTATTTACTTTAATAGTCATAATAAATATAGCAGTTCATGATATCCATTCTTACAAATTTCAAAACTCCGCCATCTCTCTCTCCACATCAACCGCTGCTGGCGGCTCACCTCCAACACTACAATGGCAGACAACAATACAAACTAGCCACAGACTGCATACAGCACAGGCAGTGATTTTCATGCTCCCCACAAAAAATTTTACAAATTGTTTTGGGCAGTGGCCATTGCAGATTTGAAAATTTTTTCCATAATTACAATAACAAAGAAATCAAATGCACGCACTTATTGATACAGTGTTGGTCGAAAGCTAAAATTTTCTCACAGTCCATAAAGACAGTCCTGATTATTCATCACAGTAAAATTGCAGTTTTTTTCTCAAAATCTGAGCAGTAAAAGAAAATACACTCGGAAGTAGTGGGTTTCCATGCAATCTTGAAGAAGTAGTGTTGTCCTTCCAACAGAAAGACAGTGCTGACTCTTGACATGCAAACAGGTAATGGGCAAACCCACAGCAGAGTCAGTCGAAGTTTTGAAGACTATTGGTAGGTAGGTCATCACAGAACAGACCTACTGTAGTGCCGGTAGAGACTACGGTATTGGTGGGCCACCAGAGATGCAGACCCACTGTAGTCCTTGTAGAAATAATGGTATTGGTGGGCCATCAAAGTTGCACACCCACTGCACCATCGAAGAGTCTTGCGGGGAATACAGCAAGTCCATAAACCACCACTTGTCCACTCACAATTTTTTTTTTTGAAATGTCCTTAGAACGAGCAATGCTGTTATACAGTCCCTTGATGAATTATTAACACATATGCAAACATTATCAGTCCCTACTTCTCACATATTGTCCATATACTATGACCAACAGAAACTTGTGCAGTGAAATGTAACTTACAAGTTACTTAATTTGATGTACTGGTGTCAATTACAATTTTATAACATAAGAATACAATAACAAAGGTACAAAATACATCATTAAAGAACATAACAATACAGATAACATTTGTAGTAAACAGGCTTTACAAAAGAATCGAAATAACGTATACATCAGTGTTACAAGAATTATGACATAAGTGAATATATAATGTCATGAGAATAATTTTCGAAACAGTAATTTCACACATGAGCATTAAAACTGAACAGAATAAATAATGTCTAAACATCTTTACAAAGAAAATAACATAGTATTTGAAAAATTCTACAACATAAATCTTATTAGCTAAACACATAAAGACAGGAAAAAGACAAATACACAGGGACACATAAACACATAGCGGAATAATACAAAAGGAAAGACAGGGTTCGTTTTCA
The DNA here is from genome assembly GCF_023897955.1 of Schistocerca gregaria. NCBI lineage: Eukaryota > Metazoa > Arthropoda > Insecta > Orthoptera > Acrididae > Schistocerca > Schistocerca gregaria. The sequence continues at coordinate 424,449,174 of NC_064926.1, read as the reverse complement.
GGGTAACAGTTGGTACTGTAGTCCAACCCAAAACTTCATTCCATAGATCTTTCGTCTTATTTCAACATTTGTTTCCACCAAAAAATCCAATCCAAGCTTGCTTTCTGTATTTATATGTTAACATATTTCTTACCTCATTATTTATTTTCCATCATCTTATCTCATCATTTATTTCCAAGAAAATTCCAGCTAAACCTGTTGTCCCTAAACCCTACTTTTTTGTTCATATCCTCTTTCAAAATACTTTTTTTGCCAAAAAATTTTCTTATAGCTTCTCAATGCATTTGTTCCAATTCATCACAACTCGTTCTCATATATAGTCTACCCCCTCTTAAGCTAACTTAAATCTAATGAGCTCAGATATATATACCAAGGGACGAGGCAATGCAATAGCACATAACAAATTAACACAAACAGCAATGACAAAAAGTGCAAATTGGCAATGCGAATGCAATATTACAAATAATATAAGGCAATGTGCAGCAACAAGAAAAATAAATCAGTAGCAAAACTGGCTTAGCAGAGTAACACAAATTAAAATTTAGTAGCACTACGCCTGGCAAACAGCAGCAACAAATGCAATAACTTATACCTAAACATGGCAAAGCTCAAGCAGAAAAAATATTACGCTAAAGACAACGAGTCAGATAAGGGAAATGTATATTCACATCTTAATGTCTATGTAATTAAAGTGGTGCACCATAGCTTATTCTATAAAAGTAATTACCAAGTACTTGAAAAGAAAATTATGTATGCAATTACAGTTATTAGTTCCTTCTTATTGTTCTTTCCTTTCCAAGTGCTCCTTTTTTGAAGAATGTGTGTCATAAAATTATTGTTTAATAGATCTGTTGACAGAAAGTGTTCTCATTAACAAATGCATTTACTTTTATTTTATAAAATCAATGCTGCAACACAGCTGGAAAACAGATATCAAATGAAATAACCAACTATGTAAGGCAAAGCATAACAATATCATTCAATAGTCATGTGGCATTTCATAAGTAGTAAAAAAATTTCTCATCTAGAAAGACAGTAGTCATAATCAGATGTGTAGACATAAACTATTTCTCGTCACTTCATTACACATTTCAGTAAATATCATAAATTAATAACTCTACAGTGTAATCATGTTTTCAAGATGGAGCGTGTCATATTTGCGATGCTTTCTACAAAGGAATGTCAATAGCGAAGTTACTGGCCTCTTTTTTCTCCACCTGTACCTCTGAAAGGCACACACTAATGGCTTTTTTTCCAGGCGACTGTCGCGCAGCTGGGTGCCCATGACGTATTTCGTGAAGGTGGTCACTTAGCTTTTTTACCGAAATATTTATGACAGCAGTTTGCACTACAGTGACAGTCTCATATAAAAAATTTAACAGGTCGAGAATTTGCGTTGCAAATGTGTAGAAACAAAATCCTATTAATATAACAGTGTGAAAAAATTTTTCGCCTGCATTGTATTACATTCACGCATTTACACACATTTCATAACTCTTAAAGTACAATTCTTGGTTTTCAACATCCTTTTTCACAAATCAGAGTGCCTAACCACTCATTACTCCTTACCTTATTACACACATACATATTCGTCGACACTTCTTCAATATTTCATCATAACAGATATGTAGCATAATCAAATTCCTCATATATCATCAGCTTATTGATCATAAACATACCTCAACAGTATAATACACATAATCATCGTAACAATAACATCATAGCACCTCAATCAAATCTCAAAAATGCGTCGTAGCTTCCTCCAATTATTTCAAAACCTAAAAAAAATTCTCTGCTCATTTCAATAGTGCCATCTACCTCAAACGTACTTTAAAAATCATGATCCCATACCAAATACAACATTCAAAGCTCTCATAGTATCACAATGGTTCCGAAAAAATATGAACATTTCACAAAGTACAGACAAAATACAATTTCATAAGTGTGAAGTTATCCAACTGTGTAATTACATAAACATCTGTCACTGATGTAGTAAAATAAATATTGGTCTCTCTCAGTTAAATGATCAGATAGCTGTGTAATTCTGTGTTAGAGAAATATGGTACCGATGTGTAAAGTTGTATAAGCAAATACCACATTAGCTAGGGCTCTTTGTGCTTGCCATAAACATGGTACACAAAGTAAGCGTGCACTCCCCTGAGGATTAATGTAATTATACCCTCAGGTGTTACAAATTACAGCAATGGAATGAAATGTATCACAGAAAACCTTTGTCATTCAAAAATATTGAAAAATAAATGGTTCAAGTACAAAATTAATCACTCAAATGCGTGTCCTGTAGCACTAAATGTGCGTCTTGTTGTAAGATAATTCTGTGGAAGTGTCGTAATTATCGTCTTCTGTAAGCAAAGTCCTGCTGAAGTCAATGTACTTACCTCGTAATAAACGAAGTGAATTGCTTTGTGTATAGATATCTTAGTTATTACGCTTATTGCCGTGAAGGAAGTACTGTGCTGTAACGTATTGTTGTGCTACGGAAAAGGCTGTCTCATTGTAGCTACACCACAAAAGTTACTAGTAAAACATGTTTTACTTTCCAGAATAATTCAGAAAAACTGTGCAGATATAAAACAGATACACCGCAAAAGCAACATTGTAAATTGTCGCTCATTAGTGGCGTCGTGATAAAATCGTGTAGTTGTCACATAAACTAACCACTGTGTCATCTGGTATCTCACAGAAAGTACTTTAAATCCAGAATGTATCTTCAAGTAAACCAAAATGTTGCAATAAAATCTCATTAGCAGTACCAGTATATGTCCTAAGTATGTAAGCCTGATAGTCGTTACGTAATCGTGCAACAAACAAGCAAAAATGTACAAATACAACCCTGTGTCGTCTGTTCACTATAACAATGCATTCGTAATTTCTGTTCAAAAATGTTCCCTAGGTTCTATACTGGATATTTAACTTCATACATTGTTGCATGTTAACAATTTCTTAAGTCTGACAAAGCATACTAGAAATGTGAAGTGAAAACTTTTATGGCAAAGACAAAGTTAAAAAGCAGATTATCTTTCAATAAACGGTTTTACATGTGAAATGTGGTGTAAACCTTTACTCTTCCTAGTACGCAGAGTTTCAACCTCAACGCAATTATCATGTAGTATACGTCGGATTCTGTAAGGTCCATTGTAAACTAGAAAGAATTTGTGACTCAAGTGTTTCTTCTTATGTGACAATGAATGAGCTTTAATGAGAACTTTCTGACCAATATATAATTTCTTTGCATTTACTTTGTCGTGTAGTTTTCCCCTTTTGTCTGCTGCAGATTTTATATTTTTAATAGCTATATCAATTATGTCTTTGTGTCGAAGTTTACGTGTATTCGGAAAAGGTACAAGCTCTCTGATTCTGTTCGGTGGTTCTTCATTCTTTACTACAAGAGTATGTGGTAAAGCAATGGAGTCGTGAGGCATTTCATTCAGCACGTTTTGAAATAAGTGTAAATATCTATCCCAATGCTGATGCTTTCTGTGACAATAAAGTCTGCAAAGCTTATTGATTTCTTTCATAATCCGTTCAGACGGGTTACAATGTGGTGAGTACAATGAAATAAAAACAGGTTTGATTTTATGATTCCGAAGCATCCGTAACCAAACAGCAGATCTGAATTGCTGTCCGTTATCTGAAATGACTTTACTAACGTGTCCAACTTCACGTAAGAAATTTTTAACAAAGCCGTTGGATACAGACCGTCCAGTGGCTTTACGTAAAGGAGTGACTAGAACGTACGAAAATCCATTCGATGTTCTGACAAGGGGTCCCAGATCAACAGCAGCAAATTCTTTTAATTTAGAAGGAATGTTAGGAACAACGGAGCACGATGTGAGATAGTAGATGGTTTCGCCTTTTGACAAAGTTTACAAATAGACAAGACTCTTCGAATTCTCTTTTCCATATTATTACAATAACAAGTCGTTCGAAGAATGTGATAACATTTTCGTGGACCAAAATGAAATGAATGTGCCAAATGAGCTTACTAAAAAAATCGTCTGGAATTCAAAGTACCCATAGCTTGTCATCAACAGTGAAGCGTTTGAAGAGTATGTTGTTTCTAACCAGATAGTTATGCCGAATCTGAGTGTGCGGGTTTTCGTGCCATTTACTTTTGATGTCTTTCCAAATCGGATCTTTATCTTGTTCATGAGCAATGTCCTTTAAGATGTGGTGATGAAGTTTTCAAAGGCGACTTTCTAAATATGAAGAATACTGAAATTTTTCTCGAGGTTGCCTTCTGTGTTACTTTTCTCAAGCCCAGCCGGTGCGCGTGACAGTGCGTCAGCAACATTGTCTCCTTGCCGGAATGTAGACTATTGTGAAGCGGAATTCTTGCAGAAACAATGCCCAACGTTTTAAGCTGTCATGATTTAATTTTGAAGACATAAGAAATTGTAATGCACGATGATCACTGTATACTTTTCCATCCTTACCAGAAAGAAAGAAACGGAATTTGTTACATGCCCAAACGATAGCTAAAGCTTCTAATTCAGTAACGGAATAATTTTTTTCAGATTTTGTTAGCACTCGGCTAGCAAAGCAGTGGTTTTCTGAACAGTAGTGTCATTTTCTATGGCTTCTTGAAATAAATGGTCACCAAGACCGACTTTAAAAGAATCCGTGCTAAGGCAAAAATCTTGTGAGAGATCTGGATGAGCTAGTATTGGCGCGTGAAGTAGCGGTTCTTTCAAAGAATTGAATTCCAACTGTGCTTGTTCGTTCCAGTTCCAAATAGTATTTTTTCCAGTGAGAGAACAAAGTTTTGGTGTAACTAGAATTTGCATATTCAGAAAACGACGGTAAAAATTTACGAGAACCTAGAAAACTGCGTACTTGTTTTTTTGTGGATGGAACTGGAATGGCTCTGATTGCTTCTAACTTTTCAGGATCCGGCTGAATGCATTCAGAAGAAATAATATGTCCCAAAAACCTCACCTTTGACCTACCGAGTTCCGACTTTTCCAAGTTAACTGTAATTCCAGATTCTGCGAAAATACCTAACAAACTGTTGAGGATGCGATTATGTTGTTCCCATGAGGCTTCTGCTATTAGAATATCATCCATTTATATTGTGATGTGACGTTTTAAGAAATCAGGTAATATGGCATGTAGCCCGCGAATGAACGCTGACGAAGAAATGTTCAAGCCAAAAGCAAGTTTCCGAAATTGATAACAAACGCCGAAACAAAGAAAAGCTGTGTATCTTCTACATTCTGGATGAAGTTCGATTTGATAAAAGCTGGATCTGAGATCAATGGAAGACAACACTTTTACACCATTAAAATTTTGAAGAAGTTCTTCCATCGTCTGTGGCCTGTCTGTTTTAGGAATGATGATAGTATTGATTTGTCTCGAATCTAAGACAAGCCTGATCGATCCATTTTTCTTCTCAACAACATGTAATAGATTGTTGTATGAGCTTACTGCAGGCTCAATAATGCCCTCGTTAAGCATAGATTGTATTTCTGTTCTGACACGGTCCCTATAATGAGCCAGAATTACGTATGGTCTAACACAAAATTTAGTATGCTCACGAACACGAAATTGCTATTGAAATCCCTTGATTGTTCCTGTTTTGTGGAATGTGCTTGTAAAATCTCAAAAAGGTCTTGCCTATCAGTGTCATTACAATTCTCAATTGTTCGAATTTTATTCTGAATTAACTCATTAGTATCAAATATGTCGTCGATATCGTCCCTGTCAGTACTTGCAGAGTGATTGTTAGTGTCTAGTTCCGTAGAAAATTCCGAAATGTTGTCTAACAGAAGGTAAAGCCGATTAATTTCCTCGTCATGGTTTGAGAGCCAATCTTCAAATTTCAAAGCTATTGACTTCCCTTCTTTCTCTAAACTTATTTCAGCATCGTGAAAGTTTAAGATTGCTTTGTATTCATTCAAAAAGTCTACTCCCAATATAATTTCCATCGACAATAATGGAACAATAAGAAAGTTCATAGTGAAGCTGTGGCTTTGAATTCTAAGTAGGTTTGTTGGCGTACATATACACTTTTTCCAACGATTGCACCTTGTAATTTAATCTTACGTAACGGAAGTGTGGGGCAATCGTTCGATTTGTTGCATTTGCTAAAGGCTGTTTCACTAATTACTGAAATGGGACTGCAAGAGTCAAGTATTGCCGTAAATTTTACGTCATTAACAGTAATGTAAATCACAGGACATGCAATGTTTTTATGTTTTACGTCGTGTTCCTGGAGTAAAATATCCCTAATGTCTTCCATTTTTACGTAATTACTAGCTACGGCAGCTGCGTCGTTAGTTTCAGAAGTACGTTTTGTGGCTGCCAGCGGTATGAGTCATTGCCTATTGTGTCTTTGTTGGCGCGCGTCGTTATTAGGATTTGGAGACCTAACTCCTACAAATTCACCTTGTCGAGAAGGCCCTGCTCTGTTTGAATCCAGCCAGTTCTTATGCAATTCAGGTCTGTCGTTACGATCATATCGTCTGTCGTCATGTCGGTAGATTCCATAGTTTCTTTCTTGTCGGTCACGTGATGGAGAATTTCTCCCTGAATCGTAACTGCGCTCTGGACCGTTGCATCTAAAGTTATTCTGTCTCCCTTGATAATATTTATTTTGGTTCCCATATTGCCTGTTTCTCTGATTGTCTCTGTGATAGTCATTACCGAGGAGAGGGGATCTTTCCCTGTAATTATTACTACTCTGCCAACGGTTGTCATACGGGTGGTTTCTGGTTTGGTCACGATTTGTGTAGTGAGAATAGCCTTGTCGTGTCCAGTTATTATTTCTTTCATCGCGGGATTGCGATGGATGTGACCTGTAATTGTTGTGTTCCTGTTTTCGAATTCCGCGATTGTCAGTGTCAATTTCTAATTCTTGTAAGAGTCCCTGAAAAGCTTCAATGTCGTCTTTGCAACGTCCTGCCAAAATAATATGCCGTAAATGTTCAGGTAATTTGATTAAGCAAATGCGGATGAGTTCTGAGGGGCCGTATGGGTTTGACAGGTACTGATTCTTGTGCAACATGTCTTCAAAATATTTCACAAGACTGGAAAATTCAGATTGTTCGAAATAATTCATCATTATGAGCCATGTTTTACTTGGTCTTGTGTGGCTTCAGACCAATATGCTGAGAGGAAGGCATGGTAAAATTCTCCTTCACTGTGGCAATCGTGAATGACCGATTGCATTCTTACAGCTGGTTCATTCTCCAAGTAGGCACGCATAAATTCTAATCTGTGTTCTAATGACCAGTTGGGAGGAAAACCATGAGAGAATTGATGAAGCCACGCTTGTGGATGAATGTCGTTGCCAGAATTCTTAAATGTTTTGAATTTACGTGTAGTAATGAACAGCTTATAGTCAAAATCATCATGCCGGCGAGTCGCATGTCGGTCATTGTTACGTCGTTTCAGCGGTTCCATCTCAAAATTCGGTGTACCTTGCCAATTTCGTTCTTTATTTCCGAAGTGGCCTGTGTTATTATTTTGTGGCTGTTCCGTATTTCTATGTCCCTCTTCCCGTATTGGAGCGCGAGTGTCCTCTGAAATATGTAATTCTTGTATTACGTGTGTCACTTGATGTTGTACTTCCCGGATTTCTCTTTGGTGTTGCGTATTAATTGGATTCTGATTTTTTTTTAATTTCCTAATTTGTTCGAACTCTTCTGTGTCATTAAAGACTACCGGTTTTGTGTCATTCAGATTATCATCTACCTTCGTAGATAAATTATTTAGCTGATCTGAAAGTTGAGCTACTTTCTCTGATAATGAACTAATTGCCTCCATGTGTCTTTATGAACCAATTTTCAGAGTATCTACTGTGTCCTTTAAGTCTTCTTGAGTTTTTGCAAGTTGCATAACCAAATCGGTAGATGCAACTGAGTCAATGTTAGCTTGCAACGTCTCATGATTTTCATGAACAATAGTTTGCAGTTCTTTTATGGCTGCTTCGTGATTCTGTAATGCATTTTCATGAAGCGAAAAAACAAGTTGAAAATGCTCACAAATTTGTGTTTTTACGTCATTACAGACGTTTTGACGTTTCGATTCAATGTTATGTAACTCAGTAGTTAAATCTTCACGTGTTTGTTCAAGTGTGGTGTCTAACTTTCGAAGCTTTTGCTGTGTTTGTCTCTGATGTTGTTCCATTGTGTCTAACGGTTGCTGTGTTTGTCTCTGGTGTTGTTCCATTGTGTCTAACTGTTGCTGTGTTTGTCTCTGGTGTTGTTCCATTGTGTCCAACTTTTTAAGATTTTGTTCCATTATGTCTAACTTTTGAAGCTTTTGCTGTGTTTGTCTCTGATTTTGTTCCATTGTGTCTAACTGGTGCTGTGTTTGTCTCTGATTTTGTTCCATTGTGTCTAACTTTTGAAGATTTTGTTCCATTGTGTCTAACGTTTGAAGATTTTGTTCCTTTGTGTCTAACTTTTGAAGCTTTTGCTATGTTTGTCTCTGATTTTGTTCCATTGTGTCTAACTTTTGAAGATTTTGTTCCATTTGTTGTATTAATTGTAATAACAATGCACTGGTGACTGAAACATGTTACTCAGTGCTATTCGGCAATGCATTTGAACCAGCAAAAGCAGAATATGTGTCTTGACTTATTTGAGAAAACGATGAAGACGCAAAACCTGAATCTACAGTATTTGCAAGATTGTGTCCTGTCATCGATCGATAATGCTTCCCTGTTCACTAATTGTTTTACTGCCTACACCATTGTTTGCAGCCCGCTCCATTTCCCTATATACAATTACCAAATTACTACTTTCAACATTAGTTAATTCATTACTCGGTGGCGCTAACACACTGCTTTCGTCTTCACTGTCATTTCTCAGTTTACTTTGGAGCCTAGTATTACGTTTTTCACACGCCATTGTTGTCACAATATTTCACATGATAACACAGAAAAGCACAATTTGAAGAGCAAAAATAAGAGAACACATTAACGTCGCACTGAAAATAATATCTCGTTAATTGCAAGCGCACCTGAGAAATACTTGCTGCAAATCTACATGCATGCCACAACTGTTTTACTGTACAACAATGAAAAAATTCAACTACAAAGGAAATGATCTCTATAATTATGCGCTAGCAATAAAAAAAAGCTACACTAACTACACAAACTACAAGAAAAAATCAGAAGATTCCAGTGAGGTATCCTCGGCTAAGGGTCGACATATGAAACGTCTCCTTAGAAAAATTATACATGACTGTGCTTAAACTGACACACAATTTTTTTTTAGCGCAACACAATCTGACTTTCAAAAATCCCTACAAAAAAAATGGCCCTGACTAACATTAACCTATACGTTTCACAAATCACTTACCTCTCAAAAATTTTCGTTATTCGAACTACTGCAATACAGCGAGCGCCACTACTGCCAGCTAAATAAAAGATTCAAACTACGGAAGGCACTAACTACTGATAGCGATAGTTAGCAAATGAAAGATTTTAATAGAGAACAAACAATGTATTTACCTTAATAGTCATAATACATATAGTAGTTCATGACATCCATTCTCACAAATTTAAAAATTCCGCCATCTCTTTCCCCCCATCCACCACCGCTGGCGGCTCACCTCCAACTGCACAACGCTACGCACTGTTAACATCCAGCTGCCCAACGCTACAATGGCAGACAACAATGCAAACTAGCCACAGACTGCATACAGCACAGCCAGTGATTTTCATACAGAGCGCTACGTGGCGTTACCAGTATAAAAACCTAAATAGCCTACTTACAATATGTCATATGGTCAGTATTGCCTCACGTGTTCCAACATTTCTACGGAATCCAAACTGACCTTTAAATTCTTTCTGCATATTATTTCATACAAATTTGCGGTACCTGTTGCTTATAAGACTGAATAGTATCCCTCACTTTTGTCATTCCCATTCATTTTTAAAGGCTTGTGACATCGCTATACTGCCTCTTTTCGCGTAAACAGCCACTAGATCACTGAACGTCCGTATACCGAACAAACTGCGATGAGTAAACAGCGCTTGCAGCGCGGTTCTGCCAAATTGAAGAGAATTGTTCCGACATAAAAATGCTACTCCACGATACTAAATGAAATGTCACGCTGTAACAAGATCTCCGGAAGGAAAGGAGCAAAGCGAAGACAGGCCGAGCCGTGGCCAGCACGAGCCCTGCACACCGGGACCCGTGTCATATGGCATTCCGTCGCCAGCCCTGGCATAGTAGGAAGAATATATGAATAACTTTAAATGTGGTGTAGGGAATACGGCTTGCAGGCTCAAGGCTGCCATCTCTGGCAGCAGCAAACCCCGACATCTTCGTCCGGTCAGTATACTGCTACTGTATGACAAATCATGTGTAAATGGTCATACTTTCTTGTCAGATTGGCCGTTAATCAAATTTTTTTCATTGACGTCAAGCATGGCCTATCTTTGACAAAAGTGACAACCAAGCAACACACAGTCAAATAAAAACACATGAAGTTTGACAATTTGTTTGATCAACTAGGAGGGGGCTTCAGAACTTTCAACGTGTAAGGGAGACCAGTTGTCACCGAGCCCTGCCGCGACTATTTTTATGAAATGAAATATCGCGAGATTAATACTGCAGTGAAGACGCCGGTATTCTGAAACATCGTAATTAAGAAGGCTATTTAAATGAAAATATCGAAAAATATAATAAAGAAGGACGGAGTTTTCAGTTTAAACGAGTCTTGTGGTCCAGCATTCAATTTATGTAGATCTCGACGATCATCACATCCACAAGAATTGGGAACCACTGAGAAAATGTGCGTCTGTGGAATATCTGAAAAACAAAAGAGCATGAAATGGTGTAATCTCCGTTGGTAGTTGATCTCAGCAGGGTAAGTCCAGAAGTAGTTCACAGTCTGGTTGGAGTCCATGTAGTCAGCACACATAACAGCAAAACTCGCAGCACCTCAAGAAGACGATCGAAATATTGAGTGTAAAATGGAAACAATAATTACGCATAGCAATGGGAACCACACTATTGATCAATCTCGCCGAGAAACTCGAGAGATCACTTTCACCCTCTTTCTCCCATCATCATATAACACAGACATGACACCACACTATACGGACAGACCCATTACTGTCACCAACACTTAACAGATACATATAACACATGACTCTTACACTTCGGAAAGGAAAGATACCGATGTGGGCAAAGAAAGAAAAGAGTGTCCCATTAAGTGACTGAACCTATGCCTCAAACAGATGTGGCTCGTTTTTCAGGGCTAGATGAGCCTGGCCTCCCCTGAAATTTTGCAATATAGGCAGTTTTATTTTGTGTATATTTTCAGTATTGCATGAGTATGACGTGGTTTTGGTGTAGCAGTGACAGAGACCAGAAGTAATCTGACCCAGATTACACTGCTCCGTTGCAGAGACATGATACTCTTAGCTGTCAGTAGTTGGGACAGGTCTCACCCCTACCCGTCTTTTACCCTTCCTCTCAGCGATAGCAATGAATCTATTTTCCTTTCTCCACCCAGTGCCCAATAACAAGGGTCAGCATCAGAATTCCGGTACTCCCTCCACAACCCTGGATCTGAAAACTATGTCACTAACATCACCAAGCTATTTTCTTTTCTCCACCTTGCCTTTCACATTAAGCTGTCCATATACACAAACTGGAGGCCAAACCTTTGCCCCCCCCTCCCCCCTACTGAGCAGGTCGCTAACAAATTCAATTGCATGTGGTCATACTGTAATGGTGTGGCAGACCCTACCTGCCTGCACTGGTGGAGTGTGGCATAGCAGGTAGCAGGTGGGGCAAACAGGTGGAGATCATGGACCCAACTGCTATAAAATGGCCTACCAAGTGGCAAACAGGTCGGGGAGACCCCCATGCAGGGGGATGGGGTTCAGCTGACTGGTCGGCCTGTGTGTGGAGGCCTTTAGCATACTTAAAGCTGCCCATTCACAGCCTGACTATTCAGCTGTACTCCACGCACCTGATGAGTAGCTCACCAACTCGTCTGTGTCTGAGCCTACTGTGACTGTGTGGCGTGCGCAATCTATCTGCAGTGATAGAGTGTGGAACAGCAGCAAGTAGTTGGGGTTAGCAGGCAGAGATCCACCAGCAAACCAACACACCTGGGCCATGGACCCAACTGCTGTAAAGTCTACCACACAAAGGTGAACAGGTTATGGCAGAAACACTCACTAGGGGATTTGCCCAATTGGTCGGTATGTGGATGGACCAGCTCTTTCCGTGCACCTCAGCAAACCTTGCTGTCTCTGTCCCCTCCTTGCTCACTAGTTCACTCATCTACATAATCCCTGGCACCAGTTAGCTTGAGCTCCTAGGCCATATCCCAAATTTTCATTCGCATTACTTTACGCAACTACCTGTAGTCGCTGTCACGTGCCTTACCTACATTCCTTCCCCCTCTCACTCCCCATCCTCTGCTACAATTCGTCAACAACAAATGCTGCAATCAGTGAAAGGCCCATCTCTCAATAATGTTCCATATTCTGGAACTTTGTGCTTCAAACTCATGTGATTTTAAAATGGATGATTTTTTTCTCTTTGCTTCTTAAAAAAATCCCTTTGATTTATTAATTGCGAAAGACAAGCTAGAAATCGAGCAGTTACATGCGTATCAACCAACTAAGCTGTTACATACACAACATAAGGAGAAAAAAAATGTTGTTCATTTCTTTATACAGGGCGAGTCACCTAACGTACGTTACCGCTGGATATATTTCGTAAACCACATCAAATACTGACGAACCGATTCCACAGACTGAACGTGAGGAGAGGGGCTAGTGTAATTGGTTAATACAAACCATAAAAAAATGCACGGAAGTATGTTTTTTTAACACAAACCTACGTTTTTTTAAATGGAAACCCGTTAGTTTTGTTAGCACATCCGAACATATAAAGAAATACGTAATCAGTGCTGTTTGTTACATTGTAAAATGTTAATTATATCTGGAGATATTGTAACCTAAAGTTGACGCTTGAGTACCACTTCTCTGCTGTTCGATAGTGTGTATCGGAGAGCACCGAAACACATGGGATCCAAAGGGAACGGTGATGGACCATAGGTACAGAAGAGACTGGAACAGCACATTACGTCCATATGCTTACACCTTTTTATTGGTCTTTTTCACTGACGCACATGTCATTACCATGAGGGGTGAGGTACACGTACACACGTGATTTCCGTTTTCAATTACGGAGTGGAATAGAGTGTCCCGACATGTCAGGCCAATAGATGTTCAATGTGGTGGCCATCATTTGATGCACACAATTGCAATCTGTGGCGTAATGAATGTCGTACACGCCGCAGTACATCTGGTGTAATGTCACCGCAGGCTGCCACAATACGTTGTTTCATATCCTCTGGGGTTGTAGGCACATCACGGTACACATTCTCCTTTAACGTACCCCACAGGAAGAAGTCCAGACGTGTAAGATCAGGAGAACGGGCTGGCCAATTTATGCGTCCTCCACATCCTATGAAACGACCGTCGTACATCCTGTCAAGGGTCAGCCTAGTGTTAATTGCGGAATGTGCAGGTGCACAATCATGCTGATACCACATACGTCGACGCGTTTCCGGTGGGACATTTTCGAGCAACGTTGGCAGATCATTCTGTAGAAACGCGATGTTTGTTGCAGCTGTTTGGGCCCGTGCAATGAAGTGAAGACCAATGAGGTGGTCGCCAATGATTCAGCACCATACATTTACAGTCCACGGTCGCTGTCGCTCTACCTGTCTGAGCCAGCGAGGATTCTCCACGGACCAGTAACGCATGTTCCGTAGATTTCCTGCCCCATGGTTTGTGAAACCCGCTTCATCGGTAAACAGGTAGAACTGCAACGCATTCTCTGTTAATGCCCGTTGACAGAGTTGCACTCGATGATTAAAGTCATCACCATGTCATTGCTGATGTAGCGACACATGAAACGGGTGAAAGCGGTGACGATGCAGTATGCGCATGACACTACTTTGACTCAGTCCACCGGCTCTCGCAGTGTCCCGTGTACTCATGTGTGGGTTCATGGCAACAGCAGCTAACACACCAACTGCACCCGCTTCTCCTGTGACGAGCCTGTTACGGACCCGTTTGCGTGCTACGACCATACCTGTTGCATACAGTTGGCGGTGGATGTTTTGCAATGTGCGGCACTCTCTATCCGGGTACTGTTCTGCATACACCCTGCAGGCTTCAGCTGCATTTCTTCGACACTCGCCATAGATGAGTACCATCTCCGCCTTTTCAGAGATCGAATACACCATGGTCACAGTTCCTACAACACTACACTATCACAGACGTTAGGTATCACGGTGTTCTACAGTTGGCGTGCGGAGACGAATGCAGAATAACAATAGCAGCAAGCGCTACGTGCGGACACTGCGACAGCTAGACCAAACCACAACAGTGCAGTACAGCCACACTCGTAAACAAGGTCGTCATCGTAAACATGTCCCTGCAGATGCTGCTCGCCGACCGTGGCCCGTGTTTGTTACAACACGCAACTGAACGTCAGAGGTTTCAAGTATCAACTTTAGGTTACAATATCTCCGGATGTAATTAACATTTTACAATGCTTCAAACGGCACTGATTACGTTTTTGTTTATATGTTCAGGTGTGCTAACAAAACTAAGGTGGTTCCATTAAAAAACGTAGGTTTGTGTTAAAAAACATACTTCCGTGCATTTTTTATGGTTTGTATTAAACAATTACTCTAGCCCTTCTCCTCACGTTCGGTCTGTGGAATCGGTTCGTCGGTATTTGATGTGGTTTACGAAACATATCCAGCGGTAACGTTAGGTGACTCACCCTGTATCGTTTTTGTTTATTGTTAACTACAATATCTCTTAGATTAAGTCTATATTTAGAACCCTACAGTAATCATATTTACTAGTTTTCTAGAGAATTTAAGAAGTATGACGTAAATAAAAGTAATATAATAATAAATTTGGAACTATTCCGTTATAAAATCTTTTGACATTTTATCTGGGCGACACCAATGAAAATGAGTGCCATTTGCCACTGTTACTTTATCCATTTTACCCACCAATGAAACATAAAAGATAGACATGTAAGATGGCTTACATGAAGTCATTAAAGATCACCTAACTCACGTTGAGCGAACAGTAGGGCTGAACAAAATGACTGGCAAGGCACAATGCATCTTGTAGAGGGTATAGTATGGACGTATTGGAATATTTAATGTCGGGTGATGGTTTTAAAGTAATTCACAAGACATGAAAACTTTGTGGAAGCGGGTCGATTTACTGGACGCTAGTTTACCCCAGGGAAGTATTTAGAGTTGACCCTGGCCAGCTGGGCAATGGCGAAGGGAAGCGACAATAGGCAGCTTAGGGCGGCTCAAGCTCTGAGAAAGCGGTATCGCGGCCTCCAGCCACCTTAAGATGAGTGGCAGTGAGTGGGTGGTTGACCCCGACACTATGCTGGAGTACCGGGAGACAGACGGAGAACTTGTACACCTGTTGATAAATGTCCGTTGTCCCATTTTCTGTGAAACATGAGAGAAAGCCGCGCAAAGCTATGGTGGAGCGGTCAACAGAGGTCAAAATATGCGTGTTCGTGACTGTAGCAACTTCATGGTGAATTCATGGTCCGCAGAGCCTGAAGTAAATCAGGTGAAGAGCGACAGCATGAAATATGCCGGCCTCTGATGGGAACGTAAGACCAAGGAATTTGAAGTTC
This sequence comes from Schistocerca gregaria, assembly GCF_023897955.1. Lineage (NCBI taxonomy): Eukaryota > Metazoa > Arthropoda > Insecta > Orthoptera > Acrididae > Schistocerca > Schistocerca gregaria. The sequence continues at coordinate 424,433,482 of NC_064926.1, read as the reverse complement.
TCTCCTGGGAGTCAGAATTCCGGAATAACTGGTGGTTGTGCAGACGCTAACCTTGATGGGTGGCCTGGGAGGAGCGAAATAGCAGAAGTTGAGAGGAAGGGAAATGTTGTGGGAATTTGTTCACTTCCCAAAGCAGGCATTGGTCGGCACTGGGAAGCGACACATAATTAACGCGACTTGCGCTGCAATTGGCGTAAGTGGTTTTGCTGGAGGGGAAACCGAGGTGAAGAGTGGACTGTGAGAAGTTTCTGTAGAGGTCTTCCGTTCCCAGCTTGCCTAGAGTGCGGACGTGGCGTTCTTTACTCAGCTTGCCTGAGAAAGAGTGAGCATCTCTGCAGTTTAGGACTTAGCAAATGGAACGATTGAGCTTGGAGAAAGAAAGTTTTGGTTCACCTCTGTACTGAGCAAGATAGCTAGGAGTGAATAGACGAACGCAGCCTTGCAGCACCACAAGGTCGGCCGACGTCCACACAACAATGCCGCTCTGCCACACTGTATTCGGTGATATTGTGCCCGTTCCGGCCACTGATTAATTTGTTGGATCACGTCGGCAAAGTTTCCACGATGGTTTCATGGGCCGTGTATTGTAGAATTCTTCTCGCACTTCGCATTACGCCTAGGTCAGTCGATAGGAATTACTTTTGAGTTATCGCACTATACTCCATGCAAACGCAATTTATTAGCACTGCCTGATAGGAGAGTCTTATAATGTGATAATTGAAGGTCGAGAGTTAAAATAAATTTGTGCTAATCGACTGTATCTGTTCTCAATCAAGTAGCTGAAATCCCAAGTCACTTTCTTAAATAATTTTATGTTCAACATTTGCATCTGGCGTTCAGTTGCTGAATATAATATCAATGTGCACCCCTTTTTAATTAAAATTGATCAATTCTGAATAAATTAATGTCAACACTGCCATTGCAGTTCAATCAGGAGTCACAGGGCCATATTACTTTTTTGCGTTATCCGATATTGCGGCAGTTTTGCGCTCTCTGTTGATCTGTTAGTCTATTAGTTGGGGTGAACACACGGCAAAACCAGCCAAGTGATGGGTGGGGTGTTACAGAGCGTTAGGAGCATGCAGCAGACAAGAGATTGGCACGTGCAGAACTTGACTTTCATATTAAAATCCTGCTGGCCACAGTGACTTGTCATGTGGTAAAATACTTCATAAATACTATAATACTAAAATCACTGAAGATATGGTCGAGTTGCAGCGCCCTTCCTCCAAGAGGTGAATGATTTGGGTAGGATGGGGAGACATGATGGGGCAGGGCGGCGGACGGGGGTGATGCTGCTGCCACACGCAAGGGTTTGTCGTTGTTCACCAACATTTTCTGAAATTTATGAGATTTGATACAAATTGGAAAATAATTTGTAATCGAGGTGGGCGTCACCAGATGGTTGCACGCGTATCGTCTTCCGTAATATGTATGACTCAGCGCAAAAAATTGTAAACGCTTCGTGCCGGTTTCAGCGAGATGTGGGACCTGTGTCCGACTGGTGTAGGAAGTACGATAACATCAGTGTTAGATTACGAATGACCGAATCAAGCAGTGTATGGCTTGCAAGAAAAATTCCACAAGGTACAAGAAGTGAATGGTACAGACATCTCAGGGACGTACTGCGTTTTATATGAATTAAGAAACATAGAGAAATGAAGAGGTTTAAAATATAATTGAACAACAGAACAATCTGTACATTCTACTACGTTAAGAAAAGTTGTGTAAGAGATAAGAGTTCCATTGGAATCTTACAAGAACACAGCAGAATTGCAGCAGTGTCTCCCAAGATAAAAATCGAAGGACGCGTCTAACAAGACTATGCGAAGCACCAGAAGAACAAGAGCAGTGGATGAGCGAAATTAGTCCAACTTTTACATTTATATTGTACAGAGGTGGTTTTGACGATCGATACAGAGCAATTATTAATTCAGAGTAAATGCACAGGTGCATCTTTTACGTAATTATTGTATGAACAGTTCATACACTCAAATTCTGGTAGACAAAATGTAATAGCACAGATCAGACTCGGCCAGTTTTACCGGCATCACTGGCATCCAGGATGTCGGAAGTCTGTAGCCATCCCTTATTTACATTGTGAGGTTGCTTTAAGATTACAGTTGCCTCATTTTGCGTGTAGCATCCATGGCTGTCTCGCAAGTACTATGGCTACAAGAACTTCATAGGATACTGCCAGTGGCGAATGTGCTCCACTAGTGCAGGTTGTCGTGCTGCCCCACAAGAACTCAGTTTTCGTGTTCTGCTAAGTAGGTTCTAAAAGGCCTGCCTGTTTCCACGGTGTCAAGCAGGGGGTTCTTTGCCTCAGAGTATCACACAAATAGTGGAGAGTGATTGCAGGATACGGAACCCAGTAGGGTCTACAAAGGATGTCGCAAAAGTCCCGAACATTGTAGGTGTTCACGAGATATGAAGGCCTTGTTTCAGTAGTGGTACACCTCTAGTTTTTTTTCTTTTCGAGATACTGAGGCTTGAACATAGCTGAGTGATGACAGTAGAAATGGAAATCCCTTGCAGCAAGCGATGAACTGCAATATTTCAGGTACATAAGTCAGAGAACTGTTAGCACTCATTAACGTTTAAGCCTCAGTGCCTCGAAATGAACAAAATTGGAGATGTACCACAACTGAAATAAGGCTTTCGTATGTCGTGAGTGCAGATCACCTTCACTGGGGGACTCCGCAAGACCTGTTAACACCTGCATACCAGGCCACGAGCCCTATGTTCGTTTGGGGCAGCACAACAGATCAATACCAGCGTAGTTGTGGGCACCACATAGAATTTTAGGAACCTCGAGAAGAGACAGCTGAGGATGAGAGAGGTGTCAAAAAATCTTGAAGCAGCCTAACAACATCAACAGAGAGGACGGATACAGGCGCCCAACCTCCTGGTTCCCAGAGCGCCCCGAGTGTAATAGCTGGGCAGCAACTGTGCTGCGTCCAACTAAACATACAGCACATGCTGAAGTGACTGGGATAGTATTTCTGTGACTACAGTGGTGGGCACAGCCGAAGGCGGGTGTTTGACGCATTGGCCAATGGTGTCACATGCTGCAGCGTCTGTCTGTAGCGTGCACTTTGGGGTGTGTGTGGAGCACGTAACGTTGATTGTCATGTTAGGTTAAGTGTGTCGAGGGTATTTAGCCACTCTAATGTTCACTGTGAGGGCATAAAGCAAACACGCCAAGTATTACAGTACACTAAAATGCGAGAGAGGCAGTGTCCCGAGTATATACGGCAATACAAGGAGAATCAGAAGCAGAAACGGTGGCCCAGTGTGCCGCTTAACGCTGTGTTGCCAGTTACCGAAGTAGGAAAAGGCTGGAACGTGCTGACTGAAACGGAGATCACACTACTGATGTGGCAAAGAACTCTCCACATCTCTCTGCATGTAATGCATCTTGCAGCCGCCACACATTGTCTCTGATCCACAGTGGGCTGTGGGCTGTGTATAGCCCAAGGATAGCATGCCATGTGCCATCTACTTGTTTTAAAACTCTGACCAATGGTATGTTAATGACAATAAAAATTTTGTAAGGTTCTATGGGTTTTGCCGGCCGCGGTGGTCCCGCGGTTCTAGGCGCGCAGTCCGGAACCGTGCGACTGCTACGGTCGCAGGTTCGAATCCTGCCTCTGGCATGGATGTGTGTGGTGTCCTTAGGTTAGTTAGGTTTAACTAGTTCTAAGTTCTAGGGGACTGATGACCACAGCAGTTGAGTCCCATAGTGCTCAGAGCCATTTTTTTCTATGGGTTTGCACGTAGTACAGTATATAACACGCGCTCACCAGCCTACATCTTGGAATGCTGACAATTTGCTTGGTCAGCAGAAGTGCGTCCGACTGCAATGCACCACAAGAGAGTAAGCCACTGGCCGCCGTGTGCAGCGCGCCGTATAACTACAGCGGCCTCGGGCACGAATATGTCTCCTTTCTTAGCTCACCCTGTGGTACGACCCTTTAGAAAAATTATGAATTACTGTGCTGGTAAACCTCTTACGTTATTTGATACAAAGACAGCTGAGTGAAACTTACTGTACTCGGACAGTTCTTTCTTTACTTATTCTGATCATCACTAAACTGACACACAATATTTTTTTAGCGCAACGCAGTCTGACTTTCAATAATCCCAAAAAAAATGGCCCTGACCAACAATAACCTGTACTTTTCATGAATCACTTACCTCACAAAACTCTTCGTTACTCGAACTACTGTAATACAGCGAACGCCAATACTGCCACCAAAATAAAAGATTCTAACCACTGAAGGCACTAACTATTGATAGGCATAGTTAGCAAATGAAAGATTTTGGTAGACCAACAAATAATGTATTTGCCTTAATAGCGTTCAGAAGTCATAGTATATATATCAGTTCATGACATCCAGTCTTACAAATTCCCTTTTCCTGACGGACACATGTCCATATCGTCCGCTCTCAAAACTCTGGCATCTCTCTCCTCACGTACACCACTGCTGGAGGCTCACCTCCAACTTCCCAACACTACATAAGCGATAACTGCAACAATGAGTCCAACTAGCCACAGACTGCACACAGCACGGTCAGTAATTTTCATACAGAGCGCTCCGTGGCGTTACCAATATAAAAACCTAAACAGCCTACTTACACATGGAGCCTTTCGATACTACCATAATTAGCCGCTGTTGGGATGACAGACACAGTGATGATGGGCGCAGGTACCGTGCGTGTTTTATAATCAGTATTTTGTTAATAAACTGTTTAAACTTACTTCTCGGTGTTCGCGAATTCTGTACCTCAGGGACCCACTGTTCACAGCTTACGAATCCTGACAAATATTTCGTGTAATTATCATCTGGTGTTAACAACACAAACAATCTCCTTATATTTAAAAAAAAAGTGACATTGGTGGTCTTATGACACACTTACACAGTTCAGTTACATTTTCGATGTATATGTGCAATAGCCAATAACAGACGGGAAGTGATATACTGGCTGTAGAGGGCCTGTAGTATGGAATTAACGTCCAAAATACCACGATCATCCGCTTTTGCGTCAAGTGTGGAAGCATTTCCGAAAGGGCTAAGTTTGTAAACTGTGTGCATACTGTCATGGTTAAACAATACTGTCCATGGCGAAATGGCATTATCTAAAACTGGCGCCGAGGTAACTGTGGTGCAGCGTGGGCCGTAGATGAGAGGAAGTGTGTATGTGCGAACAAACCTGTGAAAGCTGAGCAACTGACCACCCAGACGAACCCTGGGGCTTCCAACAGTGTGTCCTCGACGAGCTTTCAGCTACGTATGGGCCTCCGTGGCAGGCGCCTTGCATGCACTCATGCTGACAGCTGTTCATCGGTAACGCACACACGACACAACGATGGCAATCTACGCGGATGACGCAGCCATCCTCGCGCAAGATTGGAAACCATCAAACATTACGTCACGCCTACAGACTGCACTCAGACTGGCTGAGCCTTGGCTGAAAAAATGGCGTGTTAGAGTAAACGTCGTCAAGTGCGAAGCCGTTCTGTTCACTAGAAGACCGAAGCAAGTACACAAACACTGATACTGCAAACCAATAACTCTACATGCACGCCCAATACATTTCCGTGAGAAAGTCAAATACCTCAGTGTCTGGCTGGACCGGAAATTACTCTGGGGGGACCACATACAGCACATGACCAACCGAGCTAGCTCGAGGCTCAAACAGCTCTATCCTATGCTCAACAGGCGTAGCACACTGAACAGAAGGGTGTCGAGGTCCATGTACATGACACTTATCCGATCCCTGATGACGTACGCCGCCCCTGTCTGGGGATACGCTGCGCCTACACGCCTGCGCTACAAAACAAAGTATTCAAAATCATAAGCAATGCTCCACGATACGCACGCATCGTGGACCTTCACCGGGAATACCGACTTGAGACTCTCACGGAGGTAATCCACAAACTCACCACAAGACTATACAGGAACTCCCGACATACGCAGAACCCGTTTACTCTGAATCTGGGGAACTACGACCACAACCATAGATGGAAACATAAAAGACCAAAAGACATACTTGTAAGGACCTAACATCTATGGCCAAGCACACGCAAACATAACGGTACAGGTGAGCCCCTGTTAATCACACGCCATTACTGGATATCCAGCTGGAATACACTGCCGAATAACTGGCACCACGCAGGGAAGCCGTACCGTACACTGCATGCAGACAAGCTCCACACATCCCCCACACAGTGAGATGGTCTATGGCCGATCTCCCACTACTGTATAACGATCTTGATTGTTCCAGGAATGTAGCGGCTGCAGCAACTGGGATACATCGCCGTCGCTTGCCACGGTAATAATGCATGATACCCATACTAACAAATCCAACCTTGCATGAACTATCGCACCTAGTAAACCACTACTGATCTCAATACCCATCCCACTGTCGCAGAGGTTTTTTTCCCACGACACGAGCCTTGGCACTTTTTTCCCTCTGCTCTTCAAATCACTACCCTCACTCGCGTTTCGTCCACTATCACCTGATGGACCGTGTTAATGCGTAGTCTTACCCAGATGCACGGATAACACCACAGTCCAGCATCCTGTGATCCACTTACTAGATAACTAACATGTTGACGGAGATGACAGTAGAACTTTTGGTTTTCTCACCACGTTGGTGCGGGCGTGGAGGGGCCTCATCTCTATTAAAAGGATGGAACTTGCACGCTAGTACCGCAACTTAGGACCAGGGTCGTCTTTTCAGATGAATCACAGTTTGCGCGCCATCGGACACATGCTCATAGGCGCGTACAGCGAGAAACGTTTCAGAGCAAACACCCTGTAACAATGTCTGGGGAATGTTTTCATGGCATTTCCGTCATTCTGGAAGGCACAATGAAGAAACAGAAGATTGTATTTTTCCTTGAGAACAATGTACATTCCTACATGCAGTTTGTTTTTCCTCAGCACAGGATAATATGTTTTAAAAGTAAGCTAAAGGGGCTGATATGGATTGAGGCATATGTAGAAAGATATGATAATGTAAAATTAAATTTATTCCATAGTAAATCTGTGTTAATATTTAAAACTTGAGTTTCTAAAAAGTTATACAAAAGACCCATTAAAAGACTAGTAAGCCATTTATAATTTAGGGAATTAAAATCTCATGTAAGAGGAAGAAAGAAATTTAAGTAGAGGCCAGATTAAGTCAAGATTCGACATTATCTGCAAACTATAAAAATAATGTAGTATTTTAAGGAAAGTTATTAAAATGTGAAGCATGCACGTCTTGACAGAAATAAATATTGCCAACTATAGGATTATAATTATATGAGACATTATAGAACTGAAGACAGGACAGTCAGTCAGTGTACATGACTCCATAACAATTAAACTAAATGAGGATGTCGTGAGTGATAATTCATAAGCTGCAGGTATTTTTAGCAGTGTCTTTCCAAACGTAATACTCAATACAGGATTAAATGATTCAGCTGAATAAACAAGTGAACATATTAAAAATACTTTACGCAACAAGAAGTAGCACTAAACACCATTCATTGAAATTAATACAACTACAAAAATACTAAACACTAAAAGCTCTTGTGCAGTGTAATTATGGTATTTCAAACAAAATTCTGAAAAGTTGTTCCAACTTAATAAGTAATGTCTTTAGTGATATATGCAATGCATCACTGGCTCAGTGGATATTTTCCAGACAGGTTAGAGGATGCAGTTATTAAAGCACTTCATACGAAAGGTGACTAGACAGACTTATACAGCTATTGTCCAGTTCCCTACTAACATTTTTTTAAAAATATTCGAAGAAGTAATGTACTCAATACTAATCACACTCTTTAGTGGACACAATTTACTTAGCATATCAGAGTTTGAATTCCAGAAAGGTTGATCAACTAAGGATGCTATTTATACATTCGCTCATTAAACAGTACAAGGCTGAAATAATAATACATCGCCTGGTGCTATGTTTTTTTGATCCGTCCAAGGCCTTCGATTGTGTAGATTGCAATACTCTCTTTAAAAAACTGAAATTTTATGGAATGAATGACTTTACAAACAGCTGGTTTGTGTCACACTTGAGAAAAGATGCAAATAGTTGCGCTGAATAATTCAGACAATGTCGGAAAGGAAGAAAATTTTAGTGACTAAGGTAAAAATCCCAAATGAAGTCCCGTAGGGTTCAATTTTCGGTCCATTTCTATTCCTTATATATGTGAGTGAACTCCCACTTAACAATCAACAATGTTATGCAGAAGATAATAGTTGATGGTAAATAACGAAAAGTGTGAGATGATCCACATGAGTTCCAAAAGAAATCCGTTGGAATTCGATTACTCGATAAATAGTACAATTCTCAAGGCTGTCAATTCAACTAAGTACCTGGGTGTTAAAATTACGAACAACTTCAGTTGGAAGGACCACATAGATAATATTGTCGGGAAGGCGAGCCAAAGGTTGCGTTTCATTGGCAGGACACTTTGAAGATGCAACAAGTCCACTAAAGAGACAGCTTACACTACACTCGTTCGTCCTCTGTTAGAATATTGCTGCGCGGTGTGGGATCCTTACCAGGTGGGATTGACGGAGGACATCGAAAGGGTGCAAAAAATGGCCGCTCGTTTTGTATTATCACGTTATAGGGGAGAGAGTGTGGCGGATATGATACACGAGTTGGGATGGAAGTCATTACAGCATAGACGTTTTTCGTCGCGGCGAGACCTTTTTACGAAATTTCAGTCACCAACTTTCTCTTCCGAATGCGAAAATATTTTGTTGAGCCCAACCTACATAGGTAGGAATGATCATCAAAATAAAATAAGAGAAATCAGAGCTCGAACAGAAAGGTTTAGGTGTTCGTTTTTCCCTCTCGCTGTTCGGGAGTGGAATAGTAGAGAGATAGTATGATTGTGGTTCGATGACCCCTCTGCCAAGCACTTAAATGTGAATTGCAGAGTAGTCATGTAGATGTAGATGTAGATGTATTACAATAAATACTGTAAGAGACAAAGTAACATTAGAGTTAATAAAAACTATTAAGTGGTTCTCTGAAATCAGAGTCTCCCTAATTTTCGAAGAAACACACTATATTCAGTTCTGTACAAAATATAGGGTCATACCAACAATTGATGTACCACATGAGCAGGTATCAGTAAGTAGGGTCGGGTTTCTGACGCCCACGTGGCGCTTCCGAGGGCGAAGACTATCGTGTTCGGTATATGGCTCTGACGCATCGTACTGTATCTGCAGAACTTTGATCAGCTATTGCTAAACAGTGACACAACTGTTACAAATTAGTTACTTCAAGAAAAGCTCCGCGCCAGACGCCTTGTAGCGTGCATTCCACAGACACCAAACCACCGCCAGCCATTTGCGTCTTCAGTGGTGTTAAGCAAGAGCTCATTGGAGGGCAAGGTGGAGATCTGTCGTGTTTTCTGCTTCAGCCTCGGTGCCATTGACGGCCGTGTGTTGGTTAGAAGGAGGCCAGGTGAGGGCCTACAATCAACTTGTCTGCGTGCTACACACACTGGAGCTGTGGTTTGGGGTGCGATTTGTATGGCAGCAGGAGCACCCTAGTGATTAATCCACACACCCTGACTGCACACAATTTGTACGCCAATCTGGTGATTCGTCCTGTTGTGCTGCTAGTCATGAGCATCATTCCAGGGGGTTGGTTTCCAACAGAATAACGCTCGCCCTCATACCGATGTTGTGAACCAACATGCTCTTCAGTGGGTCTACATGTTGCCTTGGCCTACTCGATCACCAGATCTGTCTGTAACACCATAGCTCTAATACTCTACTGATTTATTTTGCCTTTTGTTTTATTTAATGTTACATCGTTGAGCTTCTGTAAATATATTTGATTGAATATATAACACAAAATTGTATATTCCTTTCTTTGTAAAAACTTACATGTCATGATTTGATTCTATGCATTGCAATGTATCTGTTATTTAAATTCTTTGTCCCAATTGGAGGGAGACAAAACTTACTGTATATATTTGTAGTTGGTTTAAACAACTTTTTATAGAAATGTCAATATGTGCAAAGGTTCTGTTTTATTTAAAATCTTTGGCTGTTGTTATGTAATTGCTGATCCTCATTTAGAATTCTTAATAATTTCATATGGAAAAGGTGTTGTGGTTCCCCTCGGGAACGGAACTGTGTAGCGCGCGCGAATTGTGGTTGGCCTAGGTAGATAAAGTGGAATTGAGAGTCAGTCGGGGACGAGCTACGTAACTGTGAAGTGCCCATGTAAAAGTTGTATATTGTGCTTGTTCCGAGAGAGGGTTTTACTGACTCTTTCCAATGCCTCGGATGGATGGACAACGAGCTGGAATTATTCTGAAATTGGTATCTATCATCGCCACCAAGAAATGACAGAGTCCAGCAAAACTACCTGCAAATCCACCTAACAACACGCAATCACCACCACATTGCGCAATCACTGTAATGGAACACTATAGTAATGTACAGTGAAGGATCAGCTTGTTGGATGTGTTAGTGTGCTCAAATATAAGGTAATTTATAACTGAATTTATGTACCTACACTGTCTTTTTTTTTTCTTATCACAAAACCTCTCAGGTTCCTCTCCGTTTCACCAAAGTGATTACCGAGTGTCCTTACTGAAAGAACATTGAAACCCAGTGTTTTACTAATTAATGTCGCTTGAACATAGTAAAAATAAAGTTAAAGTTAATGTGGCAAGAGAGTGAGTTAAAGTAAATGATGCTTGCTGAAAACAATTTTCCTATTAAAACTTTTTATTAGTATATTGTTGCCAACTGCAAAAATTATAAGTTCTTAAGACTGGGGCTTATAAAGTTTTGCTTAGTAAATGATCACAGTGCTGCCTGTTGCAAATCCCAAAAGGTGAGTCAGTATCTTACAAATATGTTAATTTTGTCTCTCACTGTAGTAAAAGTGGAAAACTGAAATTCTGAATAGTTATATACTCATGCTTGCTAAGCACTTGTTTCTTTTGTGTATTGAAAGTGCATATTAATAGTGTAATAGGACCCACAGGTTATCCTGTATGCTCATGATGAATAACAATTAATAGAAAGACCATTATCTATGAAAACAGTAACTTCTTTATTCAAAAGACAGTGAGAAGTAATTTGTTAGTGAAATACATTTAACTTTCATTCTAAATAGAAAAGTAATTAGCTGAGGGAAACTTAACCTATGACCAGTTCATAATTTTGCAGTAAGCTACATTTCCATTTTTTTGTCAGACAGGAAAATGTTTGAAAGGTAATACTGAACCGACGTCCAATTCATGATTCTACAGTGAATATTAATAGTAATGTTATAAAGACCATTTAATCTGAATAATCCATGAAAGTAATAGTGTGTATTGTTATCTGTTATATTTATGCCGGTAGTCTGTTCTGATCTGTTAACTCCAACCTTAACCTGAACACACTGTATTCAGGTGCCGGAGTTCATTGCACTCGCGTGTCGCAAAGTATAAATTGTGTTTGTCCGTTGAAGTTGCTCATACCTATTTTCTCAAACAAGAATGTAAATCATTATCTTGCCTAATTAGGCTGGCGACTGTTTTCTTTATTCTTTAAACAGCGTAGTTAGGTAAAATATTATTTGTTACTGTTTGAATATTTACGTAATTCTGACTTTCACTTCCGATAAGCCACCTCCGTTACGTACAACACGGTCAATATAACAAAATTCCTCTCAGAGGTTAAAACTATCCTGCTTCTTCATACTATAATTACTTGAATAAGAATAATTTCATTATACGAACTGCCTTCAGCTTTGAGATTACGGTATAGTAGTAGCAGACAGTAGTGTCATATGTCTTCAATCGAGCACAAATGGGATATCCTTCGACGCATCTCCAGCGTCATCCACAAACAGCATTGATCGTCCTTTTATTGACCGACCAAGTGAAATAGGCATGGAACTTCATCCCAAAAAGTGACATCTGGCACCTATACAACACAATTCATGCACGTTTGCATGCCTGCATCCAACATTCCGGCGATTACACCGGTTATTAATGTACTAGCATTTTACATTTGCAATGGTTTTCTCGTAATGTTAATGTTGGAATGTTAATCATTTAATTATGGCACCTAGACAAATGTATTCCTGAAAGTTCATTACCCTCCATTTATTGTATTTTGGTGTTGCAATTTTCTTTCCCGTCAGTGTAATTTTGAAGATACTATTGTAAGGGGTCATGCCAGAAGGATCGTACTTATCAAAGAGACGACAGTACATGGGTGCACGATGCTTTCACTCAAGTCACCCATATGATAAATTTAAGCGAAATATTGTCGAAAGTACACATGCTAATGTGAAAGGCAACTTACGAGCTATTCTTCAGTATGTAAACAACTTTAAGGAGAGCAGAACTTGCAAATTAAAGCTTGAAATCTTGGTTTCTCTTCGGCTGAAAATTTTGTCTTAAGGATTAAAATTTATTGGTACATCATGTTTGTTCAGTTTGAGCGTTAAACGTAAGGCTACTTTTAGGTTGTGGCAAGGAATTGGGAAGTACACCATCCGCTATAATTTTGAGAAACAGGTCTGAGGACGGATTTCAAACTCTTGTCGATACATAATGTAACTTGGGAAAGATTCTAACGCCAATCGTGAGTGGCAAATAAAATACAGTTTTTTTTGTAAAAAGCATACAATCTGGATGGAATCGTGGTTTTAGCCTTATTAAGTTCATAGCGCCACTGAACTCAAAAGTAAAGAAGCTGACTGAATCTATAACTTTTACACTTTTGTATTCAGGAAGGTACCGCTATAAGGGCTATAATTTTTTATTAAGTCAGCCCCGTAGCCAATCACGATGATGATGATGATGATGATGAGTCCCATACTCCTTTACAGAGTGTAGGGGAGCGACGCAGGAGACCCACGCCGCCTTACTAGGCAAGGTCCTAGTGGAGGTGGTTTGCCATTGCCTTCCTCCGACCGTAATAGGGATGAATGATAATGATGAAGATGATGAAGATGACAACAACATCCAGTCATCTCGAGGTAGGAAAAACCCATGACCCCGCCGGGAATTGAACCCGGGACCCCGAGCTCGGGAAGCGAGAGCGCTACTGCGAGACTATGAGCTGCGGACATTATTAAGGTTACATTTCTCAATATTATGCAATAGTATGGAAGAGACTAATGTGAACAGAAATAATTTGCAAGTGGAATTTTTCGTTCTCAAAAAAACTTCCAGGAGACATCAACCCATCGAAGGCATCTTCAGTGCCAAATGAGAGGACAATGCATGCTATGTCCAAGTCAAGAGCTGTGCCGGCGGGAGCACAGCTACCGACAGGGTCAACTGACCCGGAGTGGTCTTGACCGAGGAGCCACACAAAGTGTGTCCCACAACACAGGCCAGTGCCGGCTCTAGAGGTGTGGTGAAGCCAGCGTCTCTAAGGGAGTAAATCTCATACAAATCCTGGCCCCCAGGCTGAGGTTTTGGCATCGGCTGATAACCCCATGCTGTTAAAAAAAAAAAAAATGGAAAATACGCAGGCAACTCAGCCTGGAACAATGAAAGAAATAGCCAATTAAATGTTAAAATTTAAAATTTTATGTATAACACTGTAGACTACAGTGCCAATCACGATACGTTAGTGATTTTATGTTCAGTTAATGATAAACAGATAGATTTGAGAGCACTGGGATGATCATTATATCTTTAAAGTCTCTTCCTGTCAGACCTATGGTGAACGATTCATAACAACCAAGGAATAGTTCTGTAAATATAATAAGCGCTTAAAATATTCACGTTAGCTGCTATGCTAAGCGTAATGTTATTCTGCTTTCCGTTTTTAGCTGAAGCACTATTTTTAATTTCTAAGCGCATGAACGAATTAGCAGATTTCTACGAGACGTGTATAGAAAACATGACTAGATTACTACTTGCTATTGTTTACGACGATAGTTTTGTACTGAACAAATCATTGAACGGCTGAATGTCATTTAGTATGAAAATCCATTACCATTAATTTACAGGTAACAACCTACCACAAGAGTTACGTATGTGATGATGTAACCGACACACCGACTATCGATTTGAAGCGGTAATCGAGATTTACGTCACTACTATGTATTTAGAGGCAGGACTGTTGGGTGTTGCGCATGCCTAGCATATCGTTCAGTGAACATGCATCGCATTCTATGTTTGCCGTGTACTGCTGTAAATATGAATTAAGTACAAATTTGTTTTGCGACAGATCGCACAAATTACATAGCTCCTTCAAGTAATACATTACCCACTATTAATAGAGACGGAATGTGACACCTCTGGTCGCACCAGAATCTTAATTACATTGTTTGCACATGCTTTCTATTAATGTTTTAGCACATATTCTGACTCGCTGAAGTTGCTGGAGTAGACAATGGCACATCGGCTAGCCGAGAAACCACAAGTTAGGCCGTCTACCCCCGAAACCATGACGCATGTGTCAATGTACGATAACAACTGCTTTATTTCCTAGGGCATGAAACTACAAGCACTCCTTGTGCCAAACCTTTAGGGTGTAAGGTGGATATAATTTCGCACCTTACAAGCACTCAGCTTAAGAAAGTGTGATAATAGGGGGATTCCTCTATAATTAGAACGCTCTCTGCCAATTGCTCTCTTGAACAGTGGTATTATAATCCCCTTCTTCGAGTCATACGGTACTTTATTTTCCTTACAAGTGTACCATGTAGCCACTGTATTCGTTGGATGTCTGCTGCTTTGATTGTGCCAGCTGTTAGTTCATCTGGTCCAGCTGACTTGCCTCCTTTCATCTGCTTCAAGCCATTCTCAGTCTCTGCCCAGGTAATGGGTTCGTTGTTCCACTTGAGGTTGTGGTGAGGCATTTTTTTCCTTTTCCTTCTCTATTACTTCGTTGGAATTCAGCAGTGTGCTGAAGTACTTTTCATCTCTTCTCTGAGTCCTTCTGTATTCTGTGGTTTCTTTCCATCGGTTTTATGCCTTCGCTATTTAATTTTTTTGCTGTTTACCAACCCGTATAGGATTTCCTTGTTTCCTTGTTTCTCTAGTCTTTGGTGAATATTTTGCAACTTATTTCCTTTTCTTCCTTCATGAACTTTTTAGCCCAAATTCCTTGTCCCTGTATGTCTGTTGAGCATCTACTGGTTTAACCCCGTAGTTTCATTTTAAAAGTATTTGTTCAAAAACTTGAAAAGTTTAAGAGTCATACAGTTGCTTTAGAAACTATCACAAGTTTGGCGTCATCCTAAATTACAAAATATACTATCGAAACGTGCAATCAACATTAGCAGTATTTTGCTTTGCACTGTAATAGTGAACACAAACATCCAGATATGGCTGCGCATGCGTGCAAACGGTGGGATTGCTGTTTCTTTCAATTGTTTCCACTTACGTTCAAGAAAGTCAGTCTTTCTGGGAGTTTACCCTTTTCCCTTATTGGGTGGTTTTTCTCTGTCTTCTTTAGTGAACTTACCCAATTTTGATGGTTCTGTCTGTGGTTCAAAATGGTTCAAATGGCTCTGAGCACTATGGGTCTTAACTGCTGAGGTCATCAGTCCCCTAGAACTTAGAACTACTTAAAACTAACCAACCTAAGGAAATCACACACATCCATGCCCGAGGCAAGATTCGAACCTACGACCGTAGCTGTAACGTGGTTCCAGACTGTAGCGCCTAGAACCGCTCGGCCACTCCGGCCGGCTGAAGCAGACAGTCATGCCTCCTAGGTTAGGCGTGAAACTCTGCACATGTATCTGCAGACGCAGCAGTCATACGTGTCTGGTGGTGAGTATCTGTGGGCGACACATTAACGGCCGTCAAGTTCACGAATCTGCCTGAAAATGCGGCGTGCAGCTGTACACTTGTATATGCAACCTACCCGTACTGGTGACGAGTTTCTGTGGGACACGCATTAGTGGGTGTCGAGCTGATACTCCTGTCTGCGAGACATTTTGTGCAACCAGTGACGACTCGTGAGTGTGCATTGTGGGTGTTCACCAATTCTTAGATTCAGATAAATATGAGAGTGTGAAAGCAATTGCATTTTCTGTATATCAGTTACGCTTATCATCGTATTTATACAACTACAGCCACAGACAACAACAACAACAACAAAAGTAATAATAATTGGCATAATAATAGTAATAATAATAATAATATGCATAACGTGTTCGAGGAAAGAAAGAAATTTTTTAATTCTGTGCTTTTGTACACAATTAAGTAGAGTCTAAGGCAAGAACGCTACTCTCCGTTTCTCAATTTTGTGTAAGTGGGAGTTCTCACGCTTTTTATTTTTTCGGAAAAACGTATAAAATCCCTAACACATGTATATGTATTAGTTAACGAATTAACTTCCAGGCTGAAAATCAAACATTCTTACATAGCACCCTGATAACTTACGCTTATTATACACTTCTCTGTTAAATGTTCGCTTGTAGTCACGCTTATTTGATTTCATCAATTTCTCAGTCAGTGGATCTGGTCTGGGACGCTCTAATTCCTTTGCAGCTGACTTTACTTGCTAATTTTTTTTCCTGTTATCGCTTAAGAGGGATGCAACAGAACTCATGTTGACTCTGCACGCGGAAGCTGATTCCTGCTCAGTAAACAATCAACACCAAACAGAAACTATCGTTTGTGGAAATGATTAAACTCAAGTAGTACTGTCTGCTAACATGGCCACTTAATTGGAAAAAATGAGATGAGATTCATAAGGACCAAAAGCAAACAGTCATTGATCCCACATTTAAGTCAATATCAGAGAAACCAGTGAGACAGTTTTACATGAATGTTCATATAATTGTGGGCCTACAGCACAGATAAACTTAACTCACCATAAAATCAACAGATGTCAGAAGCATGAACAAATGCTGCAGTCCACCGAGTGAAGTGGCGCAGTGGTCAGCACACTGGACTCTCATTCGGGAGGACTACGGTTCAATCCCGCGTCCGGCCATCCTAATTTAGGTTTTCCGTAATTTCCCTAAATCGCTCCAGGCAAATGCCGGGATGGTTCCTTTGAAAGGGTACGGCCGACTTCTTTTCCCATCCTTCCCAAATCCGATGAGAGCGTTGACATCGCAGTTTGGTCTCTTCCCCCAAACAACCCAACACAATGCTGCAGTCTCACAATCAACGACGAGGTGCTTAATGGTTCTCAGCACCTCAAATGGATTACTACATGATACAGTCAAAAACTTATTGCACTGTATCTCATTCAGAATCCCACAAAATAGGTTTTTCTATCTGCATAGCTACAGCACATACTAATGTACGTTCTAATTTTATTGTATAATGAATGAATTGTCATATCAGAGGAGTTTACTACCTGATGCCACCTTTGTGCTAAGCGAACGGGGATAAAAGTCTGCTGCAGTGAGCTACCACTGGGTGGCGTTGAAGTCAACTTGTAGTTGAGTGGTAGGGGCTAGGTGTGTGCGCTGTGAACTGTGCACGCTGTTGGTGGTGGTGGTTAGTGTTTAACGTCCCGTCGACAACGAGGTCATTAGAGACGGAGCGCAAGCTCGGGTTAGGGAAGGACTGGGAAGGAAATCGGCCGTGCCCTTTCAAAGGAACCATCCCGGCATTTGCCTGAAACGATCTAGGGAAATCACGGAAAACCTAAATCTGGATGGCCGGAGACGGGAGTGAGTGCACACTGTTTATCAGATCCATATGCATTTGGCCCTTAAGGCAATTACATCACACCAGTTGTGCATGCCCAAAAGCTCCTTAAAATGTGCACAATTACAGGTGTGCTCTGGACCCTGATACCAAATTTCATGGTGTCTAGGAACAGCAATGTAGCATAGCACGGAAGATTTAGTGCCGTGTATTTCAGATTACTGCGCACCCACCAGGGCAGCCGACAGCGCTAATGCCCTGCGTCCTAGACTCGGGTAGGCGCGCTGGCCTCGGACAGACTCTGCCCGGCAGATTTCCACCGAGGGCCAGTATGCCAGCCAGCCTGGATGTGGTTTTTAGACGGTTTTCCACGTCCCAATAGGTGAATACTGGGCTGGTCCCCACGTTCTGTCTCAGTTACACGACTCACAGACATTTGTACACATTCGGACTCTTTCATTGCTTTCACTAGTTGCAGACAGCTGGGGTACACTACTTGCGTCCTGGGGGGGTTCAGGGTGGTGGCAAGAAGGGCATCTGGCCACCCTCTGCAACTAACACTCCCAAATCGATAATAACAAGGCCCACGTTGGCGCGGGACACGACCCACAAGAAAGAAAGAGGGAAGGATTTCAGATTACTGCGTCTATGTTATATTTAACAGCAGTCAAAGATTAATAACCAATAAATCCGCAGGGTGTCAAAAGCTAGGTTGTTCACGTGCACTTGCGTTCTTGTACAACAGCCGCCACTGTGTGTAACTCTGCACATGCACCTTGCAACCGACTACCGTTTTCCATTTTTCCATAGTTGGTCAGCTCCTGTCCTAAGAGATTAATCTAAAAAAAAAAGTTGTTCCATTCCAATATTAAGTAAAACTTTGCTTTCCCAGAAGCGACCTTACAAGCTGAAAAAGCACGTCGAAATTGATAGGGGAGACTGACTGGTAAGCTTAAGTAGTTCAGTCATAGCAGAAATTAGTTTCAGTTATCGTGATGAAACGATAGGTCATAGTGAGAAATACAGGACGCGACTTAGCTGTCGACACTATCACACTGTTAGTAAACGAAGAAAATAATTTCATAGCGAAGAAGATGATAAAAAGGGACAGAATTTGGCGATAGGTCAGGATACGCCTGACAATTGTCACATGCACTATTAAAGCAGGAAACCTTCCATTATAGAAAATATGCGTAGATCTGTTGTTAATCTGGCTAGGTTGTATAAAAGCTCATGCAACAGGTGAGGAATAAATTTATTGATACAAAGTATGCATGACGTGTTTCGAAATTATTTCCATCTTCAGAAATAGAAGTGCATGTGAGAACACTGCTTCAGTGTAGCAAGCTAGAAAATGTAAAACTTGAAATGGAGCGACTGGAAATCGATATCCTGGGCATATCGGAGATGAGATGGCCCCAACCAGGTGATTTCTGGTCTGGAGAATACAGAGTCATTCACACCGGAACTGACCAAGATAGACCGGGAATGGGAGGAGTTGGAATAATTTTGAGGAAAAACTATGGCTCACGTGTCAAGGGATATGTGCAATATAGCTCTCGAATAATACTAGTCAAACTTGAAACTAAACCAAAGGACACTGTGATAATACAAATATACATGCCAACATCCAAAGAAGAAGATGCAGTCATTGACGAAATATACGAAGAAATAAGTGATGCGATGAGAAATGTTAAGGGAGATGAAAACCTGATTGCCATGGGGGACTGGAACGCGACTGTGGGTGAAGACCCGGAGGAAGGAATTGTTGGCAAATATGGACTTGGAAGAAGAAATGAAAGAGGTGATCGACTGATCGAGTTCTGCTCAAAGCACCAATTAGTTGTTGCAAACACACTTTTCCAACACCACAAACGAAGAAGATATACATGGAAGGCCCCTGGAGACCTGAGGAGACAACAGATTGACTACATTCTAGTGAAAGCACGTTTTAGGAACCAGATAAAAGATTGCAGGAGCTATCCATCTGCAGACATAGGCAGTGATCATAACCTGGTCATGATGAAAAGTTCACTGAGATTCAAACGTTTGAAGAAGAAGCCAGTAAAACTTAAATGGGAACTAGAAAAACTGAAAACTGAGGGACTGGCAAAGCACTATGCTCATGAAACAGACAACCTAATTAAAAATTTTCAACATGGTGGAGTAAATGAAGACTGGAATCAGATTAAATCTGGTATATACAAAGCAGCAGAAAAGATAGTTGGAAGAACTGAACCCAAAAACAAGAGGAAATGGACTACAGCAGATATTATTGAGCTTATAGAAAACAGAAGATTATACAAAAATGCAACTGAGGAACAAGGAAAAGCTGAATACAGAAGACTAAGGAATTTAGTTAATAGAGAAGCTAGGAAATCAAAAGAAAATTTTCTTGGAGAAATGTGCAGGAAAGTAGAAGAAAATATGCAAAACGGTAGAACTGATTTAGCCTACAGAACAGCAAATCAATTTTTTTTAACAAACGTAAAACAGTACTCTCAGGCACAATAGAAAATAAAGAGGGGAAAATGCTGTTTGGTGAAGACATGCTGAAGAGATGGAAAGAATACATAGAGGAGTTGTATGCTGGAACACCTCTTTCGGAGGAAGTAATAGGAAGAGAAGAGGAAGTAGACGAAGATGACAAGGGAGATGACATTCTGCAAGAAGAATTTGACAGAGCTCTAAAAGAACTACAGGACAACAAAGCAACGGGTATTGATGACATCCCTGCAGAACTAATAAAGAATGCTGGTGATGGCATGAAAATGATGCTGCTTAAACTTATTAGGTCCATCTATAACACAGGAGAGATACCGACAGACTTCCAGAAATGTATCATTGTTCCTATACCAAAGAAGGCAGCAGCTACAAAATGTGAACAGCACCGAACTCTTAGCCTAATATCACATGCATCAAAAATTCTCATAAAAATAGTTCTGAAGAGAATTGAAGAGAAGGTGGAGGATATGCTGAGTGAAGATCAGTTTGGTTTCAGAAGGGGATTGGGAACAAGAGAGGCGATTCTGGCACTAAGACTCATTATCGAAAAGCAATTACAGAAAAATAAACCAACTTATATTGCCTTTATAGACATGGAAAAGGCATTTGATAACGTTATCTGGCAAGAGATGTTCAGAGTGCTGAGGAAAATTGGAATAAAGTACAAAGACATCCGCGTGATACTCAGTTTCTATAAGAATGAGGTGGCAGTGATTAGGAACTGTCACCAGGAACAACAAGCAAATATTAGAAAAGGGGTAAGACAAGGATGTGATCTCTCTCCTCTTATATTCAATGCTTACATCCAGGAAGCTATAGACCAAGTTCGAGAAACTACTGAGGTGGGGATCAAAATTAATGGGCAGAAGATAGACATGGTACGTTATGCAGATGATATTGCTAGTCACGGAGACAGAAGAAGATCTAGAGGAAGTCCTCAGAACAACGGAAAAAATTCTATACAATCAGTATGGAATGAGAATAAACAAGAAAAAGACTAAAGTGATGGTATGCAGTACAGGAGCAGAATATGAACCTCCGAGAATTAGAATTGGAAGAGAGGAGCTGGAAGTGATACAGGAATTTACTTACCTGGGAAGCAAAATCACAAGGGATGGTAGAAGCCGGAAAGAAATTGCGACCAGAATACAAAAGGCCAAAATTGCATTTAATCGGAGAAGGAACTTACTCACCAGCAACAACATCAGTCTGAAAATAAGGAAACGCATCATGAAAGGTTTCGTTTGGAGTGTGGCCCTATATGGATGTGAAACTTGGACAGTTGGAAGAGCAGAGAGAAGACGGCTAGAGGCCCTGGAGATGTGGTGCTATAGAAGGATGATGAAGATCAGCTGGACAGACAAAGTAACAAATGAAGAGGTGCTTAGAAGAGTACAGGAAACCAGATCTCTGTGGAGGCGCATCCAAACAAGAAGAGACAAACTTGTAGGGCACATCCTACGACACAACAATATCATTGGAACAATAGCAGAAGGAGTTATTGAGGGAAGGAATCGGCGGGGGCGACCAAGGATATCATACATGCAACAGATCATGAATGACGTTGGATGTAACACATATGTGGAAATGAAGAGGAAAGCAGACAGAAGAGAGGAATGGCGCTCTGCTGCAAACCAACCTCAGGGTTGAACGCTAAAAGAAGAAAGAAGACGAAGCATGAGATGAAGACTACTCCAGCAGTTTTCTCTTTGTGCTACCTTTACACTTCGATTTAAAAAGGTAGAAATAATTCCGAAACGCATCACTGCATACTTTCTGGTCAATAAAGTTATTATACATCTACATCTACATTTATACTCCGCAAGTCACCCAACGGTGTGTGGCAGAGGGCACTTTATGTCCCACTGACATTACCTTCCTTTTCTGTTCCACTCGCGAATGGTTCGCGGGAAGAACGACTGACTGAAAGCCTCCGTGCGCGCTCGAATCTCTCTAATTTTACATTCGTGATTTCCTCGGGAGGTATAAGTAGGGGGAAGTAATATATTCGATACCTCATCCAGAAACGCACCCTCTCGAAACCTGGACAGCAACCTACACCGCGATGCAGAGCGCCTCTCTTGCAGAGTCTGCCACTTGAGTTTGCTAAACATCTCCGTAACGCTGTCACGGTTACCAAATAAACCTGTGACGAAACGCGCCGCTCTTCTTTGGATCTTCTCTATCTCCTCCGTCAACCCGATCTGGTACGGATCCCACACTGATGAGCAATACTCAAGTATAGGTCGAACGAGTGTTTTGTAAGCCACTTCCTTTGTTGATGGATTACATTTTCTAAGGACTCTCCCAATGAATCTCAACCTGGTACTCGCCTTAGCAACAATTAATTTTATATGATCATTCCACTTCAAATCGTTCCGTACGCATACTCCCAGATATTTTACAGAAGTAACTGCTACCAGTGTTTGTTCCGCTATCATATAATCATTCAATAAAGGATCCTTCTTTCTATCTATTCGCAATACATTACATTTGTCTATGTTAAGGGTCAGTTGCCACTCCCTGCACCAAGGGCCTATCTGCTGCAGATCTTCCTGCATTTCGCTACAATTTTCTAATGCTGCAACTTCTCTGTATACTACAGCATCATCCGCGAAAAGCCGCAAGGAACTTCCGACACTATCTACTAGGTTATTTATATACACTCCTGGAAATGGAAAAAAGAACATATTGACACCGGTGTGTCAGACCCACCATACTTGCTCCAGACACTGCGAGAGGGCTGTACAAGCAATGATCACACGCACGGCACAGCGGACACACCAGGAACCGCGGTGTTGGCCGTCGAATGGCGCTAGCTGCGCAGCATTTGTGCACTGCCGCCGTCAGTGTCAGCCAGTTTGCCGTGGCATACGGAGCTCCATCGCAGTCTTTAACACTGGTAGCATGCCGCGACAGCGTGGACGTGAACCGTATGTGCAGTTGACGGACTTTGAGCGAGGGCGTATAGTGGACATGCGGGAGGCCGGGTGGACGTACCGCCGAATTGCTCAACACGTGGGGCGTGAGGTCTCCACAGTACATAGATGTTGTCGCCAGTGGTCGGTGGAAGGTGCACGTGCTCGTCGACCTGGGACCGGACCGCAGCGATGCACGGATGCACGCCAAGACCGTAGGATCCTACGCAGTGCCGTAGGGGACCGCACCGCCACTACCCAGCAAATTAGTGACACTGTTGCTCCTGGGGTATCGGCGAGGACCATTCGCAACCGTCTCCATGAAGCTGGGCTACGGTCCCGCACACCGTTAGGCCGTCTTCCGCTCACACCCCAACATCGTGCAGCCCGTCTCCGGTGGTGTCGCGACAGGCGTGAATGGAGGGACGAATGGAGACGTGTCGTCTTCAGCGATGAGAGTCGCTTCTGCCTTGGTGCCAATGATGGTCGTATGCGTGTTTGGCGCCGTGCAGGTGAGCGCCACAATCAGGACTGCATACGACCGAGGCACACAGGGCCAACACCCGGCATCATGGTGTGGGGAGCGATCTCCTACACTGGCCGTACAACTCTGGTGATCGTCGAGGGGACACTGAATAGTGCACGGTACATCCAAACCGTCATCGAACCCATCGTTCTACCATTCCTAGACCGGCAAGGGAACTTGCTGTTCCAACAGGACAATGCACGTCCACATGTATCCCTTGCCACCCAACGTGCTCTAGAAGGTGTAAGTCAACTACCCTGGCCAGCAAGATCTCTGGATCTGTCCCCCATTGAGCATGTTAGGGACTGGATGAAGCGTCGTTTCACGCGGTCTGCACGTCCAGCACGAACGCTGGTCCAACTGAGGCGCCAGGTGGAAATGGCATGGCAAGCCGTTCCACAGGACTACATCCAGCATCTCTACGATCGTCTCCATGGGTGAATAGCAGCCTGCATTGCTGCGAAAGGTGGATATACATTGTACTAGTGCCGACATTGTGCATGCTCTGTTGCCTGTGTCTATGTGCCTGTGGTTCTGTCAGTGTGATCATGTGATGTATCTGACCCCAGGAATGTGTCAATAAAGTTTCCCCTTCCTGGGACAATGAATTCACGGTGTTCTTATTTCAATTTCCAGGAGTGTATATTGTGAAAAGCAAAGGTCCCATAACACTCCCCTGTGGCACGCCAGAGGTTACTTTAACGTCTGTAGACGTCTCTCCATTGATAACAACATGCTGTGTTCTGTTTGCTAAAAACTCTTCAATCGAGCCACACAGCTGGTCTGATATTCCGTAGGCTCTTGCTTTGTTTATCAGGCGACAGTGCAGAACAGTATCGAACGCCTTCCGGAAATCAAGGAAATTAGCATCTACCTGGGAGCCTGTATCTAATATTTTCTGGGTCTCACGAACAAATGAAGCGAGTTGGGTCTCACACGATCGCTGTTTCCGGAATCCATGTTGATTCCTACAGAGTAGATTCTGGATTTCCAAAAACGACATGATAGTCGAGCAAAAAACATGTTCTAAAATTCTACAACAATCGACGTCAGAGATATAGGTCTATAGTTTTGCGCATCTGCTCGACGACCCTTCTTGAAGACTGGGACTACCTGTGCTCTTTTCCAATCATTTGGAACCTTCCGTTCCTCTAGAGACTTGCGGTACACGGCAGGGGGGCAAGTTCTTTCGCGTACTCTGTGTAGAATCGAATTGGTATCCCGTCAGGTCCAGTGGACTTCCCTCTGTTGAGTGATTCCAGTTGCTTTTCTGTTCCTTGGACAATTATTTCGATGTCAGCCATTTTTTCGTTTGTGCGAGGATTAGAGAAGGAACTGCAGTGCGGTCTTCCTCTGTGAAAAAGCTTTGGAAAAAGGTGTCTAATATTTCAGCTTTACGCGTGTCATCATCTGTTTCAATGCCATCATCATCCCAGAGTGTCTGGATATGCTGTTTCGAGCCACTTACTGATTTAACGTAAGACCAGAACTTCCTAGGATTTTCTGACAAGTCGGTACATAGAATTTCAACTTCTGTACGACTTTTTATGCGACCTAACCAGTTTAACTACAGATCTACACATTTTTACTAGAACGGTCGCTAGCCTCATATGTAACTATGTCACACCTTTATTACTGCGATTATAGAGCGTATCCCAAATGAATGGAGACGGTATAGAATTTGAAACTGATGATTTTGAGACAAGGAATCAGTGGTCAGAAACAGTTATTTTAGGCATTACGAGGTCTTGCATTAGCAATATGTATGAGGCACGTGTTTCTGAACTGTTTACGATTCATAATAATGTCTTTCACATCAATGATGATGTTGGAAACTCTTGGAAAATAATATACAATAGACTGTGATGTATCCCTTGTGGAGTTTACCACCGTTTACAGTCCATGAACGGGTGTCGCACATGGAATATTATTATAAGAACTTAAAGATATGTTTTTAAATATTATACAGTGGGATGTAGGGCCCAGTAAACTGAACGCATGTACAGAGAGATAAACTTGGCAACAAATGTCATCCTAATTGGAAGAAATTTATCTGCATGAATAGTGACGTACAAGTAACTTCAACCGTCAAGACAGAGAGGTTTGCAATAAAGATAATCAAACAGAGGCATCTGAGGGGATGATAATGGATCGAGCAGGAAAAGTACTTGTCAGCTTGTCCTTTTAGGAAATGATGTTTGATCATGTGGAACCAGTAGTCATCAGCTTTTCCGTGATGAGGAGATGATGTTGGATCGTGTGGCAGCAGTACTTACCAACTTTTACTTTTTGCGGATATGGTGTTGGACTATGTTGGAGGAGTAGTCGTCTATTTGCAATTGGCATGCACGGCATGGAAAATACCAGTTGAGCATCAAAACAACTTGTGGAAATAACAAGCCAGTTGAGATTAAGTTATTTGTTCAACGTGTGGGTGGGTCGTCTGTTGCACTTAACAGAAAAAGAAAAAAAACGCCGTTAGTTTCTTATTTTGGAGTTCTCACTTAAGACCTTATACCATTTTCACAATTTTGATATCGAAGGTTTCAAACAGATCGTAATCTTTTCACCTCAAATGCCTTTTGACCCTTTTGACAAATTAGATACCGTAGTAATCGTTTTTCATTGACGCAAATACCCTATACTGGCTCATAAAATTCTGCGAGGCAATTTCTATGATAAAACTACTTCGATACTACGACAAGAAATCGCAGAATGAAACTGCATTCGAATCTGCAATGCGTTTGTTGCAGTTTAACTCTCTGACCATCCGAGGGTATATAACACTGTCAAGCGAAATATATCAGGTACGTCGTCAGTTGCATATTGCTCTATAGTGGAGTTCAATGAAATGCAAGCAAAGTATTGACTTGGAAAATCCTTTCAGCTTAACGAACAAAGAAAAACGCAAGAAGATAAGTTCGGAATCTTATTTATAGGTAGTTAACATTTAATTATGAAATACGTCATAATAGATCGACTGAGAGGGAAGTGGATGAAAATTTTTGAAACTATCCTGTGCTCAGTACTAGTAGGAAAAAGTATAAAAATGACGAAACTGTCGGAGCAAGACATCTCGTCCTGCGTCTACGGTCATGTATTTAATAGACTTTATTAATTACGAACCCAACAGACGTACAAGTTGAGAAGATGTGGGCTTTTGAATAAAACAATCATTAATGGCGACCTTTCCAACGGGGTACCCTGCACCCTGTCATGCTCACACATTTCGGGAACAAATGCTCTAAATCTAAATTTCTGTCACGGAACTTCACATAGACTAGTGTGGTCCAGATTAAGATTACATTAAATAGCCTTTGGTGTTTTGTTCTCTTAATCATCGTATTTAAGTCAATCGTGTGGATTATTCAATTTCAGTAGTACGTTTTACTGTAAAATCCGAAGCAGAGATGAGAAACGAGAGAAATTGCTCTGGAGCATCTAATTAAATTTCCCTCTGACGAGGCTAGCGTAGGGGAACCACATGAAAAAAGAGGAAAGATAATGAATGTAATGAATAATTTAGTCACCCTCATCTTGCCATGCACTCGGTATGAACTGTTTAGCGTAGCTGAGAAATTAACTTTATTCGTGAACGAATACCTTGGGAGCTCTACATGTGGGTTGTTCATTTGTAAGGATGTAGGCTTAGTATTTGTCAATAATGTAGGATACTTTATTTTCGTGAAAGAGCTAACTCTCAAGAGATACGCACGGAATTTACCACTTCACTACAAAAAGTATTACACAAATTCATATATTTTGATGCCAGAGTTACCACCCACACTACAACATGAATATGTTGAGTTCAGCACAATGAAAACGTTTAATATTGTCCAGCACAGATGTCCGAAATTAAACCCATGCCCCTCTGCAGCAGTTTACACTATCACGCACAAGTGTGTGTGTGTGTGTGTGTGTGTGTGTCTGTCTGTCTGTCTCTGTGTGTGGTGTGTATCTGTGTGTGTGTGTGTGTGAGAGAGAGAGGGGGGGGGGGGGGGAGCGGTGTTCGTGTGTACGTCAATTGTAGTTGGGATTAGAATGGATGTTGTCAAAGTTATTACATTTATCTTGCAGTACATATGCCTTACACTGAATTGAACAGTGGTAGCATAGTTTTCACGCGTATAAAACTGAAATGATCTGGTACTTTACGTGAATATTTTGTAAATTTCAGAAATGCTTTAAAACATGTTCTCTTATATTTCGCAGATTCCACGAATTATCTTCTTCCAGTAATTTTAGGATTGTTTTTAGATGTTCTAGAATATTCTCGAAATTTTTGCAGTATTCTCGTTTGTCCTGAAGGCAGAAATTGGATACTTTAGACTGAACTCAGATATTCTCGAATGAACACTAATGTTCTGGAATTGGAAATATTCAAGATAGAAGTTTAAGTTTCAGAGAGTATATGCTGCGAATTTCGGCTAGATTACATTAGTAATAAGGAAAAATTCATATTGAATACTTAATTGAGAATTTCGTGAAAGTGATAAACCTGATGTTTAGTAACTGAGTATCTTATGAATTCAATGACTAAAAGTGAAGGAGCGTTTTTATGCTGTCTCGAGAGAAACCGTGGAATGACAAATCCGTAAGAAAAGATGAAGCAGAAGAGCACCAAGAAATACGACTCGTTTAAGAACGAGAATATTATCAACGAATTAGAACATGTTGGAATGATATAACACATGGAAACATTGCCTAGTCGCATCATTTTTCAACTGCCAGATAATGTTTAATGAAAAGATTAAAAGACTATTTTATATGCCCATACATATAATTCGTATGAGATGGGGTTGGCTTCCGTTGACCTGTTTCCACATGGCGCAGGAAGTAGAAAAACGGATCGTACGAAGCGAATCAGCACAGCGCTTTTGCGTAGAGTTTCTTTTATCATCTTCTATTCCGTATTCTCCAGACGGACATGTACCGTATTAAAATTTTTATTTGAGTTACACATTTGAAGGATTCTTTAAAGAAATCTGTTTGAGATATTTGTTTGATACTCCTCACCAGTTTACTGGGTAATATAAATCGATGTTTTCAGTTGTTAGTCAATATTTCCTTAGCAAACAAGTATTGGTGGGTGTACACAGAAGGTGCAATTTGAAAACATTTTTATTTCCATTTTCAGTCATTATTCTCAAGATCATATTGTGTAGTCTGTGAGGAGCCGCAGGGATTAAGAGATTTGATGCATAATCTGGAGGAATGAAATTCAGATCTCCATCCACCCACCCTGATTTATGTTTTCCGTAATGTCTCTAAATCTTGAAAGCTAGTTGTTCCGTTGAATAAGATATGACCGGCCTGTTTCCTTGTAATTGTCCGAAGACTGGTTTGATGCAGCTCTCTGTGCTGCGGTATCCTGTGCAAGCCTTTTCATCTCCGTATAACTTCTACAATGTACGTCCTTCTAAATCTGCTTTCCGTATTCATCTCTTGATGTCCATCCACGGTTTTCACACTCCACATTTTTCTCCAGTGCTAAATTGGTGATCTCTTGATATCTTAGAATGTGTTGTATCAACCGATCCCTTCTTTTACAGAAGTTGCGTCACAAGTTTCTTGTCTCCCCAGTTATACTCAGTGCCCCTCTTCAGCAGTCTCCTGTAGCACCTCGTTTCAAAAGCCTCTACTCTCTTCTTGTCTAGACTGTTTATCGTCCATATTTCACTTCCATACATGGCAACACTTCAGACAAATACCTTTAGAAAAGACTTCCTAATACCTAAATCTATATTCGATCCTTGCAAATTTCCCTTCCTCGGAAAACCTTTTTGGCCACAGCCACTATATTTTATACCTTTCCTACTACGACCATCGTCAGTTATTTTGTTGCCCGACTAATAAAACTCCTCTACCACTTTTAGTATCTCGTTTCCTAATCTAATACCCTGAGCTGATTTAATTCGACTACATTTCATTATCCTTGCCTTGCTTTTGTTGATGTTCACATTGTATCCTCCTTTCAAGATGCTGACAATTCCGATCAACTGGTCTTCCACGTGATTTGTCGTCTTGGACAGAATTACAGTGTCATCAGAAAAACCTCGTGGTTTTTTTCCTGCTTCCTAAAATTTAATTCCTACTACAAATTTTTGTTTGGTTTGCTTTGTCTACATCTGATGCTCAAATTGATTAAGTGTTCCGCACTTATGCGCCCAGTAGTCGCATGACTGTAAATATAGATCTCGTTTTTTCAATAATTTGAAAATTTGACCGACAGTCTGTACGTTCGAACCTTGTTAAGGATTACATGCGTAAGAGCTCAGTAGATTTAAGAAAAGGCTAGGAGTACCTCAAGGTGGTCTCTGTTGTGTACTGACGACATTCTGTTTTCTTCTGTTGTCTTCATTACTCTTCAGTTGAGAGCATGTATTCAGAAGCAGTAAGTGTTTGTTGCCTAGTGGATAAAGTAATTTTCTCTCTTTGTCATTTTCACTCTTTAGTCTGAATTACATGTTGTTAATTTTCTTGGCATTGAATTTACTGTGAGTTGGCTGTTGGTTAACATAACTGAAAGTTCGATGACTTTGTAAGGAGTCATCCCATGGCACGTGTATTGTGTGGTAGTGAAGTACTCTCGTTTAGGATGTGGTGGCAGCAAGTCCTTCAAAAAATATTGTGTGTCATATTTAATTAGAAAGAACTTTCGAAAAATGAAAGCTGAAATTTGAACCATATCGAAAAATAATCGGCAATACGACAAACAATATTCACGAAGAAAAGGAAATAGTTGATAATGTTGTTATTGTTGGGAACAAATGTCAGCCGCAAACTGAAATACACAGCCTATCACAAGCTTGTAATTCGGACTAGGTGAGTTGAATCGTTTTTCATTAAGAAAGATAAAAGACCAATATTCATTTTCGCTAAATGTGCACAACTAAATAACCAACCGCCAGCTTTGCCGCTATGTAAGCGGCACTAAGCTATAACCTATTCAATTACAACCAAAATTTACTGCTGTCATTTTGTAGGACTTGAATTTCCTAGGTGCATTCACTCAAATAAAATGGGCAACGGTACACAAAACAGTGCTGAACATTTAGTAAGACAAAGCAGCATATCTTGAACATTTAAAACAAAAAAATATGGCAAAAAATGTAATTTAGGTACTTGAAAGGTTTGCACAGGAATTTGGGTTAAGTAACCTCTAGACGGGAAAGAGTTCATGTACCTAAAAAAACTGTAACAAAATAGAGGATACGCTTGATAAAAATTTTAGAGTTCAAGTAGGTAACGAGAATTAAAGGTGGCTGTGTGAACAGCGTGGCTCGTGTGTTTGAAAGTTAACGAAACTTCTTCTTTCTATCATGTTGGTGCTGGATAACGTTCTCTTTACTTCTTGTGAGTGGTATGGAGTGGTAATAAAACTAAAGCACTCCGTATGCAGGCCACGAGTGGCCCATAGGGACCATCCGACCGCCGTGTCATCCTCACTTGAGGATGCGGATAGGATGGGCGTGTGGTCAGCACACCACTCTCCTGGTCGTTACGATGGTTTTCTTTGACCGGAGCCGCCAGTATTCGGTCGAGTAGCTACTCAGTTGTTACCACGAGGCTGAGTGCACCCGGAAAAATGGCAACAGCGCATGACGGTCCGGATGGTCTCCCATCCAAGTGCCGGCCACACCCGACAGCGCTTAATTTCGGTGATCTGACGGGAACCGGTGTGTCCACCACATCAAGGCCGTTGCTGGCAAGAAAACTACTTGCTCTGAATTATACTGAAAAGAAAGGAGAGTAATGTATACATTCATCCTTAGTCTGTATATCCGAAGTTACGATAAGAACTGTGTGCAACATTTCTTAATGCACCAGAGCCGGAAAACAAGACAATGTCTTTCTCTAAATGCAATCGGGGAGAGTCACATTAGAACGACAGGTTCCTGATATTACCAAGGCAGCATGTGTAGTGATGTGAGAGTGGCAGTTGCGGTTAATGTGGGCCAGTTTGCAGTCTCTTTAAACGGTGGTTACAATTCAAATGGCTCTGAGCACTATGGGACTTAACTTCTGAGGTCATCAATCCCCTAGAGCTTAGAACTACTTAAACCTAACTAACCTAAGGACATCACACACATCCATGTCCGAGGCAGGATTCGAACCTGCGACCGTTGCTGTCACGCGGTTCCAGACTGTAGCGCCTAGAACCGCTCGGCCACGCCGGCCGGCTTAAACGGTGGATCTGACGCGTAATCAAGTTGAGCATAAATGTTTTTCATTCACCTAACGTTTCCTGCATTTTTGTTAGTTTCATGAGCAGTTTGTAGACGAAGTCTTTACATACTAAGGAAACCACATTGCTTTTATAATCTTAATTGTGGTGTTTCTTGTAAACTAATTGCATCTTTTGTGTTTCAGTAATTATCAGGTGATACAAACTCTTTTACATTTATTTGCACGTAGTCTCCCCATCGTATTTAGTATAAATGTGTATTTTTACGACAAGCGTTCAATAAGAAATGCAACACATTTAATCTGAAAGCAGGTTGATTTTATTCAGGTTTCAATACACCATATTGTTCGCCACTCTTTTTACTACAACCCTTTTCTTCAATATAATCTACGTTCAATGCGACGGCTTTACGCCACCTTACTTGGAGGGCCTGTATGCCAGCATGATACCACTCTACTGGTCGGCGTCGGGGCCAATCGTCTTGCTGCATCAATATCTTCCCCGTAATCAACGTACTGCTTGCTGCAGATTGCATCTTACACTGGGAAAACCAATATAAGTTAGTAGGTGAGATATCCGGGCTGTAGGGTGGATGAGGAAAAACGGCCCAATGTAGTTGTTGTTGTTGTCTTTGTGGTCTTCAGTCCTGAGACTGGTTTGATGCAGCTCTCCATGCTACTCTATCCTGTGCAAGCTTCTTCATCTCCCAGTACCTACTGCAGTCTACATCCTTCTGAATCTGCTTAGTGTATTCATCTCTTGGTCTCCCTCTACGATTTTTACCCTCCACGCTGCCCTCCAGTACTAAATTGGTGATCCCTTGATGCCTCAGAACATGTCTTACAACCGATCCCTTCTTCTTGTCAAGTTGTGCCACAAACTCCTCCCCAATTCTATTCAATACATCCTCATTAATTA
Organism: Schistocerca gregaria; assembly: GCF_023897955.1. Classification (NCBI taxonomy): domain Eukaryota; kingdom Metazoa; phylum Arthropoda; class Insecta; order Orthoptera; family Acrididae; genus Schistocerca; species Schistocerca gregaria. The sequence goes on along the minus strand of NC_064926.1, from coordinate 424,400,807 downwards.
TGTGATCTACCCATCTAATCTTCAGCATTCTTCTGTAGCACCATATTTCGAAAGCTTCTATTCTCTTCTTGAGCAAACTATTTATCGTCCATGTTTCCCTTCCATACATGACACCACTCTACACAAATACTTTCAGAAAAGACTTCCTGACACTTAAATCTATACTCGATGTTATCAAATTTCTCTTCTTCAGAAACGCTTTCCTTTCCATTGCCAGTCTACATTTTATATCCTTTCTACTTTGACCATCATCAGTTATTTTGCTCCCCAAAGAGCAAAGCTCCTTTACTACTTTAAGTGTCTTATTTCCTCACCTAACTCCCTCAGCATCACCCGAGTTAATTCGACTTCATTCCATACATTCAAACGAAGTTTTGTGAATTCCTCTCAGGTGTGCAGACTTGGGTGAGCCCTTGCATTGTGATGGAAAAGGAAAAGTTCATTTGGATTTTTTGTCGCATCAAACGCACTGAAGTCGCTTCTTCAGTTTCCTGATAGTAGCACAATACAGGTCAGACTTGATCATTGCACTGCGAGAGAGGACATCAAAGAAAATAACCCTTTCGGAGTCTCAGAAGACCGTCACCAGGACGTTACTGGCTGAGGATCCGCACTTTGAACTTTTTCTTCGGAGGAGACGTGGTGTGGCGCCGCTCAATAGATTGCCGTTTTGTTTCCTGTTTGAAGTGACGGACCTATATTTCATCGCCTGTGACAATGGTTGACAGAAAATTGTCACATCAGCCTCGTAGCGCGCGTCTTTCGTTGCTATTTGTGGTCTTCTGTCAGTCGGCGATGAATCCAGAGGGAACACACCTTTGAGTATCTCAACTGGTGGACCACTATGTCAGCACTACCAAAAGAGTCGTTCAGCTGTGCATCGAGGTTTTTGATTGCGATTCATCGATCATCCCGAATGAGAGTGTCCGCACGTCCCAGCGTTGCAGAAGTCGCCGCTGTCTACGGCCGACCGGCATGCCGGAGATCGGAAAGGTTTGCGCGACGTTCTTGCGATGATGGCAGACGCCTCGCCCAACGATTCACCGTGCTCTCGTTCACTGCCAAGTCTTCGTAGACATTCTGCAAGCGCCTCTGAATATCTGCGATGTTCTGGTTTTCCGCCAAAAAACACTCAGTATCAGCTTCCTGCTTCTAACACAACTCCGTTCAGACGCCATTTTGAACGTTACGTATAGCTCCGCCACCTGTTGGAACTTCATGAAACTATAGGGGCGACGGCCGGAGTGACCAAGCGGTTCTAGGCGCTACAATCTGGAATCGCGCGATTGCTACGGTCGCAGGTTCGAATCCTGCCTCGGGCATGGATGTTTGTGATGTCCTTAGGTTAGTTAGGTTTAAGTAATTCTAAGTTATAGAGGACTGATGACCTCAGAAGTTAAGTCCCATAGTGCTCAGAGCCTCTATAGGGGCTGAGTGGGAATATTCCACGATGTCCCACAGCAAATTCCGCATTTTCTAAACGAAGCCGGTCGAGAGAAAAAAATTGTTGCATTACTTTTTGAAAGCCCGTCGTATGAAGTTTCTCTTTGAAGAAGCACGGCAACGTGCATGTATACGTCGTATCTTAAAGATAACTGACTGTACTCTTGTGCCTTCAGTACGGTCCATCAGAAATATTTCTCCCGTGATACAGACTCTTCGACAGTGTGAGACTACATGCAGTATTTTAATATAGCATTTTTGCTGGTGAGACATCCACAACTGTCATTCGTGATGTTCGTGATTAAAACAACCGCTACAGTTGTCCAGATATTTATGACTAAAGTTATAAGGCTACCAGGTTTCAGGGACTCAGCTCTATCTCCAGGTATATATATGAATAATAGGTCGAAGCGTTCATGTCAAGCTAACTCACAAGGCTGAACATCTGCCATAAAATCTGATTAGCCATTTACGGCAAGGGTGTTCCAATGTAAATTAGCTTAGAAATGTGGTGCTTCGACCTACTATTTATAGTTATACGTGAAGATGAGGCTGAGTCCCTGAAACTTGGTAGTATGAAGACTTCAGTCAGTAAATAACTGGACAAGCCGGCCTGAGTGGCCGAGCGGTTCTAGGCGCTACAGTCTGGAACCGCGCGACCGCTACGGTCGCAGGTTCGAATCTTGCCTCGGGCATGGATGTGCGTGATGTCCTTAGGTTAGTTAGGTTTAAGTAGTTCTAAGTTCTAGGGGACTGATGACCACAGAAGTTAAGTCCTATAGCGCTCAGAGCCATTTGAACCATAACTGGACAACTATAGAGGATGTTTTAAACATGAACAATATTGCAGTAGATTTCTTTCTAGTTCCAGATGATAAGTTCCCTTTCATAACTTCAGATCAGAAGTTTTGGTGCAATGTTCCATGCAATGTGCAATGAAAATTGGTGTTCTCAGCTTCTGTATAGCAAAGTGTTCTCAGTTACCATCGAGAGCCAATCATGGTCCTTGCACCTGGTTTCCCTATAAGGTGTAGCGTAAGAAATGTTTATAGGGTTATGTGTTAGTTTCTGTGACAAAAATGTCACTCATTACGAAACAATAAGTAATTCACAGGAGCGATTTCATGGCTGCATGATAATTCTATCGGTCAGTGTTCACAAAGGAATGAGTGTATTTTTCATTAAGGCAGTTTTCTGTGATAGTTCAGTGCCCAGTAGTCCAAGTCTATAAAACTCACTGTCAGCGCACAGGACTGAGAAAGACGTCCTAGATAATTTTTCCCGGTCGTCTTCTTCTGCATCTACAGGGTGTTACAAAAAGGTACGGCCAAACTTTCAGGAAACATTCCTCACACACAAAGACAGGAGGAGGAGGAGGATCTTAGTGTTTAACGTCCCGTCGACAACGAGGTCATTAGAGACGGAGCGCAAGCTCGGGTGAGGGAAGGATGGGGAAGGAAGTCGGCCGTGCCCTTTTCAAAGGAACCATCCCGGCATTTGCCTGAAGTGATTTAGGGAAATCACGGAAAACCTAAATCAGGATGGCCGGAGACGGGATTGAACCGTCATCCTCCCGAATGCGAGTCCAGTGTGCTAACCACTGCGCCACCTCACTCGGTACACAAAGACAGAAAATATGTTATGTGGACATGTGTCCGGAAATGCTTACTTTCCATGTTAGAGCTCATTTTATTACTTCTCTTCAAATCACATTAATCATGGAATGGAAACACACAGCAACAGAACGTACCAGCGTGACTTCAAACACTTTGTTACAGGAAATGTTCAAAATGTCCTACGTTAGCGAGGATACATGCATCCACCCTCCGTCGGATGGAATCCCTGATGCGCTGATGCAGCCCTGGAGAATGGCGAATTGTATCACGGCCGTCCACAATACGAGCACGAAGAGTCTCTACATTTGTTACCGGGATTGCGTAGACAAGAGCTTTCAAATGCCCCCATAAATCAAAGTCAAGAGGGTTGAACTCAGGAGAGCGTGGAGGCTATGGAATTGGTCCGCCTCTACCAATCCATCGGTCACCGAATCTGTTATTGAGAAGCGTACGAACACTTCAACTGAAATGTGCAGGAGCTCCATCGTGCATGAACCACATGTTGTGTTGTACTTGTAAAGGCACATGTTCTAGCAGCACAGGTAGAGTATCCCGTATGAAATCATGATAACGTGCTCCATTGAGCGTAGGTGGAAGAACATGGCGCCCAATCAAGACATCACCAACAATGCCTTCCCAGACGTTCACAGAAAATCTGTGTTGATGACGTGATTGCACAACTGAGTGCGGATTCTCGTCTGCCCACACATGTTGATTGTGAAAATTTACAATGCGATCACTTTGGAATGAAGCCTCGTCCGTAAAGAGAACATTTGCACTCAAATGAGGATTGACACATTGTTGGATGAACCATTCGCAGAAGTGTACCCGTGGAGGCCAATCAGCTGCTGATAGTGCCTGCACACGCTGTACATGGTACGAAACAGCTGGTTCTCCCGTAGCACTCTCCATACAGTGACGTGGTCAACGTTACCTTGTACAGCAGCAACTTCGCTGACGCTGACATTAGGGTTATCGTCAACTGCACGAAGAATTGCCTCGTCCATTGCAGGTGTTCTCGTCGTTCTAGGTCTTCCCCAGTCGCGAGTCATAGGCTGGAATGTTCCGTGCTCGATAAGACGCCGATCAATTGCTTCCAACGTCTTCCTGTCGGGACACCTTCGTTCTGGAAATCTGTCTCAATACAAACGTACCGCGCCACGGCTATTGCGCCGTGGTAATCCATACATAAAATGGGCATCTGCCAACTCCGCATTTTTAAACATTGCACTGACTGCAAAACCACGTTCATGATGAACACTAACCTGTTGATGCTACGTACTGATGTACTTGACACTAGCACTGTAGACCAATGAGTCGCATGTCAACACAAGCACCGAAGTCAACATTACCTTCCTGCAATTGGGCCAACTGGCGGTTAATCGAGGATACTGACGAAACTAAAATGGGCTCTAACATGGAAATATATTCTTTATAATATTTTCTTTATTTGTGTGTGAGGAATATTTCCTGAATGTTTGGCCGTACCTTTTTGTAACACCCTGTATACTCTTCAAGCCACCGTACGGCGTGTGGCAGAGAGAATGGTCAAATATCATTTTCGGTATTGTCTGTGCATCCGCGGATGGTCCAGCAGAAGAACTCTAATTTCTTTGATTTTCTGGTCATGGTTTTTGCTCAAGACATGTATGGGAGGAGATAATACGTTACTCACATCTTCTTCGAACGTACTGTGAAATAGCTACCTGCCATGCAGACTTAATTTTTTTGTTTCTTTTTCTTTAAATAAAATTATTACGGTACTTCAAATATGTTAATTTGCATATATGTAAGGAGGTGTACGTGTATATTTTCTGTTGTTATATGGATGCTGTGCCCATAGAGATTAATATCTCTGTAAACGGACAGTTGAAGGAAAGTTGAAAGAAGAAGGAAAAGAAAAAGGGCAAGCGTGGATTTTTTTTTGACATCGCAAGAATGAATGTGAGAATTCGAATGATTCAAGAAATAACAAGTACTGAAAAGCGTACAGAGGTGGAGTAAATAGCGTTCGAAGTGATTAAAGCTGTTGAGACATTCAAGTGATTTATGACCATACAAGCTATAAATGACGTAAGAATGTAGCTTTGTACTGAGTTACGTAGAGGAATGATTAATTCCTAAGTTGTGATTTTGTTTAGATATAGCACATCTAATTGCTTTATGTGTCTTTTCTATTTAATGAAGAAGAAATGAAGATGAAATATCGAGCGTTGCAGTCACATGTGACTGAAAATAGGTGATTTCGGGTAAATATAAATACTCGTATTATTCCCACATCAATATTTCTTCGTTCGCTGCATCGAATCTATTTGTGCTTTTCAGAGAATATAGACTGAAATCAGTTTTTCACCCATGGCATCTATAACCGTTCTGGTGTATATGTTCGTAACATCGTATGAGATCATATCAGATCAACATCTTTGCGTAACACTAAATCTTTTTCGGTCTCCTCCACTTCAGCTAGACGCCTGTGTAACTAAGTTGCGACAGCTGGGCTTCGAATCGGGGTCCACTGTGTGTTGGCTGTAGCCAATGGATGTCCAGCCGTATGTTGTATGAACTATTGGTCAAGTTAACGTTTTCCATGCTCCGTGCCACTGGGGACCATTAGCACCAGCTACCCACCACCCCCAGCTATCAGTCCAGAGGCGAAGTCCTCTGACGCAGTGCCGAGGTAGAACGGTGTGCCGCCGGCAAAGTAGCTGCCGAGCCGTACTGACAAAAACGCTGACACCGGCGCAGCATTGCCAGCGCCAACGGGCCTGTGTAGACCGACCAGGATTCATCCCTTTCAAACGATGGGGTTCCGTTTGAAGCCACCTCGGATTTTGTCATTTCGTAGCGTATACACAGTGCTACGAGAGTGTGTCAAAAAGTAAATACCGGAATTATTTTTTTTGCATTTTAATGTGCCCGTGCTTGAGATTGGTGTTGGCAGTACCGGAAATGCCTGACGATGAGTGACGTAATATCATGCGCGTCAGTCGCCTGGCGGTACTCAGTTGGAGGGAAGCAGGGAAAGTGTAGCAGCGTGTTCGCTGTACCCAGCATGGATCTCAAATTGCAGCAGCGCGCTTGAATTAGATTTTGCGTTCTTCTCGAGAAATCTCCATCACTAACATTGAAAATGTTGCAGCAAGCTTACAAAGAGCTAGTTGTGAGGAAAACACGAGTTTTTGAGTGGTATAAACGATTTCGGGAGGGTGGAAATGACCTTGCGGATGCTCCATTCACCGGAAAGTCCTAGATTTCGATGACTGAGACCAATGTCAATACCACTGATGTCATGATGCGGGAAGACGTCGTTTATCGTTAACAAAGATTGCAGATTAGCTAAAGACATTTTACGAAATGTTCGAGGGTATAGGAAAGTTGCAGCAAAGTGGACACCTCGTGTGATCTGTGACGAACAGATGGCTCACCGTATGGTGACGCGTCAGTAGTGGAAGGAAGGGCTCCAGCGAGAACCAGATTTGTTGGACAAGGTCCTCACAAGCGATGAATCCTGGTTTCATCATTATGACCCAGAGACAAAACAGGGAAGTGCCTAACGAAAACATCCTTCAAGTCCAAGACCCAAAATGGCCAAAGCTCAGTCAAGTGCAGGAGTAATCATGCATCTCGTCTTCTTCGACAAGCAAGACACTGTGTACGATGACGTGGTGGATCAGCAACGTATTGTTAATGCGAATTACTACTGTGAACATTTGAAGAGGCCATTAAGGAGATTAATTCCAACAAAAGGGGAATGAAGCCTTCATCAGAATAATGCGTTAGCTCATAGCGCCATCAAGACTCAAAAACAATCACGGAATTTGGTGTTTCGGTGACGCCACATCTACCTCATTCACACGACAAGACAAATGGCTGAGGTCATGTGCAAGGCTAGCCAAGGGCCACTGAGGCGTCTCGAATTGCCTCGTCGCCTGGGTTGTACTTACAGAGTAAATGATGTGCTGTACATGTTGACCTGGTGGATATTGGTAAGCGTCTGGATTTCGACACCAGGCCCCAACGTCACCAGACTGGTGCCTAACAAGCGAATCGTCCAATCTGACCTGTCGAAACATGTTCTGAAATTTTTTATTCTGGAAGAATTCACCAAAATAAAGACTCTGTAAAAATTTTAGCTGCTAAGACGCACTGCAAGTACTTTAAAAAATGCTGAAAATTGTTAGATTTGTAGCTCGGCTGGCGGCTGGGAAAGGTACACCCCTACAGGACCTGTAGCTGACTGCACATGCGCAACATGGCAGGCGCGTATCCTTAGTTTATGGTACGTATGTAAAGAGATAACACAACTTAGTGCGATCGTAATTTGTAAAGCGAATTCCGGCTTTCGTTGATAATTTTTCTGAAACAATCGTGTGCAGTTGCTTTCATTCAAATCTGCGAGTCATTAAATATCCATAATAATTACCAGTTGTCCGCCCCCGGTAGCTGAGTGATAGCTCAGCGTGTTCCGTTAGAGAGCTTAACTACCCTCTGTAACAAAAAACTGAGTAAACGGATCAACTAACAACCTGAACGAGTGTCCTCGGACGTCCGCCACGAAAAATTCAACGAAAAATATACAACAAAATGAGATAAAAAAAGGTGGTCAGCGCGACAGAATGTCAATCCTAAGGGCCCGGATTCGATTACCGGCTGGGTCCGAGATTTTCCTGTTCAGGGACGGGGTGTTGTGTTGTCCTAATCATCGTCAGTTCATCCCCATCAACGAGCAAATCGCCGAAGTGGCATCAAATCGAAAGACTTGCAACCGGCGAACGGGCTACCCGACGGGAGGCCCTGGTCACTCGACATTTATTTTATTTTTTGTTAGCAGTTGATTTTGTGGTAGCATAAGTTTTAACAATGTAGATAAAACTGAATGAATATTGTATTCAAAGCTATACGTTAAGAAGTGTGCAAATACAATTTTAATTCATAATGTCTAACTGAGCGGTAAATAAATGGAAGAAAATCTTACACGAAATATGAAATGAACGCCAAAATTAAACTCGCAAAATTGTCAAAGAAGAACTGTCCGACAGATTTACTGTGCAGGGTGGCCACAAAGCTCAATTACCACACATTAACAACTAACATACCCACCTAAAATTTTATACATAACATGAACAAAAGCACTTTAGAGGAGTTTTCTTGAGATACGAAACATACAGAACTACATGTGAGAGGCAGTGCACAGTTACCGATCAGATCTATGAGACTGAGCCAGCCAAATCACAATTGAGATGAACGTTTCTCATTTTTTCGACCTGGTTAAGGAGATTCTGATTTCGTGAAAGACAATAACAATGAAGTGTCAAAGAAACAAATATACGGATGCGTATTCAAATAAAGAGATATGTAAACATGCAGAATACGGCGCTGCGGTCGGCAACAAGTGTCTGGCGCAGTTGTTAGACCGGTTATTGCTGCTGCAATGGCAGGCTATCAAGATTTAAGTGAGTTTGAACGTGGTATTATAGCGGGCGCACGAGCGATCGGACACAGCATCTCCGAGGTGGCAATGAAGTGGGGATTTTCTCGTACGGCCATTCCACGAGTGTACCGTGAATATCAGGAATCCGGTGAAACATCAAATCTCCGAAAACGCTGCGGCCGGAAGAAGATCCTCCAGGAATGGGGCCAACGACTACTGAAGAGAATCGTTCAGCGTAACAGAAGTGCAACCCTTCCGCAAACTGCTGCAGATTTCATTGCTGGGCCATCAACAAGTGTCAGCATGCGGACCATTCAATGAAACGTCATCGATACGTGCTTTATGAGTGCACGGCACGAAGCTTTACGCCTCGTCTAGGCCGTTCAACACCTACTGTTGATGACTGGAAACATGTTGCCCGGTAGGACGGATCTCGTTTCAAAGGGTATGGAGATAACCTCATGAATCGATGGACCCTGCATGTCAGCAGGGGCTTGTTCAAGTTCTGTGGGGCGTGTGCAGTTGGGAGTGATATGGGACCCCTGATAATTCTAAAGACGACTCTGACACGTGACATGTACATAAGCATCCTGTCTGATCACCTGCATCCATTCATGTCCATTGTGTATTCCGACGGACTTGGTCAATTCCAGTAGGATAATGCGACACCCCGCACGTCCAGAATTACTACAGAGTGGCTCCAGGAGTTCTGAGTTTAAACACTTCCGCTGGACACCACACTCCCCAGACCCCCTCGTACTCTAACGGATTTATGGAAATCCCTGCAATATTCGTGGTGTCAATTGCCTACAGCACTACTTCAGACATTCGATCAGTCCATGCCACGTCGAGATGCGGTACTTCTGCGTTCTCGCGGGTGCCCTACACCATATTAGGCAGGTGTACCAGTTTATTTGGCTCTCCAGTGTACAACAGCGCCGGTGATGATTATGAGTGGATTACTGTCTCCGCCGCGCGGGATTAGCCGAACGGTCTTAGGCGCTGCAGTCATGGACTGTGCGGCTGGTCCCGGCGGAGGTTCGAGTCCTCCCTCGGGCATGGGTGTGTGTGTTTCTCCTTAGGATAATTTAGGTTAAGTAGTGTGTAAGCTTAGAGAGTGTTGACCTTAGCAGTTAAGTCCCATAAGATTTCACACACATTTGAACATTACTGTCTCCGTAGCTTTACATCTGTCTTCGTGGACCTCAAGGAACATTAGGAGCAAAAGTAAAAAAGGGTCTGTTTAGGGCCAAAAATCTTATAATCAGCCTATCTAAATCGGGAAAAATGGGAAAGAATAATTCGAAATGGTTTCTTGCCAATGACAAATTAATTATCGCTTTTTTTGGACCCTTGACATCGACATAACGATACCTCTGTCTTTCAGGAAGACGACTGAAAGATTGTTGATATAATTCAGATTCCTTCTAGAACAACCAACATGACTCTACGACTGTGGAAAGTGTTTTTAGAAAAATTGTGTGACAGTATAATTTCTGAGAGTATTATTTCATTTTAGGAATGTCATGAGAGAGCAGTACTCTTAAATTTCAGTCACTTATACGTTATCAGTTTGCATCGCCACATTTTACGACTTGCTTTAAGTACGCTTGGTATACAGCACAATAAGCAGAGCAACAGCGACCATTTCTTACTCCACTTTAATTCTGTCTATATAAAAGTAGCAGTTACTGTGATGTGCCCGAACGCATACATTTGTATTTTGTCAGATGCCTCATATAAGGAAGACGTTTGTTTCACTCATTCGGACGAACTTAACACTACTGTCACTTTACTGTCATTTTTATTAAAATATACATTTTTCAGAAATTATCTTAAGAACCACACTGCATAAATTGCTATAAAATAATGCGTGTGTAAGAAACATTTCATTTCAATAAATTAAAATCACAACTGGTGGACCTCATCTGTAATGTAACATCAAACATTGCCTTCATTTATTTTCCTGTGCCTAGTCGCCTTTTGTAAGAATTACATGTGCAACAGTTTAGCTGTTGCTATGAACTGCCTCTTACTGAAGACGTCATCGGTATGTGACATATTTTGTGTGCTTTAGGTGTTCCAAATTCGGTTGTGTCACTCCGGTATTAGCACCATGCAGCGCTACGCTCTCTTCGTCACGGCCGATTGCGCGCTAGGCAGGAAGGGCTGTAGAAGACGCGGTCATAAGCGGTCCTTCGTGCCGTGTAAACGAGGAACTTCAACAATTAAAAAAATACTTGCAGTGCGTCTTACCAGCTAAAATTTTGACAGTACATTTATTCGTTTTATTGTTCCTGCATAAAAAAAATTTACAGTGAGTTTTGACAAGTCGGACTCGGCCATTTCCTTGCAAGATGTCGGAGTGGCGCCGACGTACGCTACGGAGATTGTAGTGGGGAAGAGTTGGTGCTGTTGGTTTGTTTAGCACTGACGTCCACAACTTGTCCACAAATTTTCTAGCTGCAGTCCTTCTTCATTTCTATAAACGTTGCTTTTTTGTGCTTTTGAATTTCTGCGGCCTCTCTGAGTATCCTAGCCAAAGAATGATTACATCTTGCTAGAACAATAGTGTGAGAGAAACGAATGTGGTGGTTCGCTGATCTCAGTGCATGATTTTTCACTACGTTTTCTATATTCCTGGACGCCCAAATTGAAATTTGAATTTTGTGCTGCTTTTCAGAGTGAACTTTACATTAGAATTAATATTATTCAAAAAATTCAGAAATTTTGAGTTGTCAACAACACAATTATGTTTCACAAAATTCATAACATATGGTTTATTGGCTTCTTTGATTGTACTATGGGTTTCAGCTATAAACCATCGTCTTGTACCTGTTTGATCGTAATTGGAAAATGAGTCACAAATATCATTGCAATCATAAAAATGAAACGTAAATGACAAGGACAAACGATTGTTGAACCGTGGTACTATTCAGTTCTTTAGAAAATCAAAAATTACAATCACACTACGGTTACTTAAAGGAAAGAGGAAGCCCTGGATCACTAGTGATGGACAAGCTTGTGATTGTCTTACAATTTTAATTTGACTCAAAACAATTTATAATAAACTTCAATTCAGATATTTGCCCTCTTACTGATGCAATATACAAATCTTCACTTTAATTGAATTACATAAACACGAATAAGAATCATATTTTGAGTCCGCAACCAAAATCAGAGATAGAAGGCATGGTGAAATAATCAATCATAAACAGTCGTTGTTGTTTAACCATATCTCAAAAGGCTAGTAAAACTATACCCTTCCAACCTAAATTTACACAGCCACATAATACCACAACTTCATTAAAAAATAAAGATCTTGAAGGTTAATAAAACTGAACTGCCCACATAAAGGTCCACAGTGAAACATGCTTATACTAGAAATGCAAAGTGGGCCAACAAAGGTCGCAAAACTGGCACACAGAAAAAAGAACAAGTTGTACATTCATTAAAGATACACAAATGATTAACATAAGTGTTAAATACGAATGGCTAGCAGTAACTCAACCAGTAAAATCACTCACAGAAACGCAAATATTAGCAAAGTGGCCTCACTTAACTAACGGACATAATGAGTCAGAATGATTCACAGATTGCACTTAACTTTAGAGAACAGAGTTAAGGCCCACAGCAGTATTTGGAAGGAATAAAGCTACGGCAGGCAGGCAGTATGAGCGTTCACCCCCACGGCTTGTGCACAGGCTCACTAGCAGGCGGTATATATATGTATATACATAGTCTGACCGGCCTCACAATGAGCGGTCCTCACAAGAAACCAAAACCGGACCGACGCCAGGAAACGAGCAGACTTAACGAATTACCTGCAGCGCAAATAGATTGTGTAAGACGTCGCGGTCTCCTGACCTTCATTGCTTACATGTCCCGCCCTCACAATCATGTTCCACACATCAAGACGCTTCATTCGAACCCAAACTCGATAAGATAAAGTCAATGTTGTATAAATTCATGTAAACGATATGCAAGAGACAAGTGAGCGCACCGTGGTTGAAATATTCGAGGCTGGCGTGCACATATACGTTCCAGACACGACGGTCACAGAGGCTTTTAGTTTGGGAGAGAGGCCGCACAGCGGGACACCAGGCTCTTCAGAGGACGACCCAGCCCATGACAGCCGGTGACCGCCCGTAGCAGACAGCGTGGGTCCGAGTGAAAAGGGGGAACGACCCCGTGTGCGGCTTAAAAGAAAATTCCGCTACATTGTGTGGGAGAGGCCAACCTACGCATTCTTTACACATACCACACAGCTTCAGAGATTTTCACAGGGAGACAGCAAACGCCAAACGCCAAAGCTACAAGTTTCTGGATTGGTCGCCTTAAACGAAACGTCATTCTCCTGTTTTAGAAGAGCACTGCTGATTGGCAGACGATATTTCTGACGCCTTGAGCTGAAGGAATAATGGAAGAGACCGAAAGATATACCCCTTCACATCTGGCATGGAGAGGCGCGGTTCCGTTGTCGCTTTTGGAGCGAGAACACGTAACGAGAGCGTGCGCGCTCGTACATGTACTCGAAAGAGCGAGGAACAAGTCTTTCCTCAGTACTTCACTCGGAAAGTACCTCTGTTGAGAACGAATCAAAGGGCGACTCTATATTGAGTCCTTCCGATTACGGGTTGTTCACTGCGTTGGCCGACACACTTATTGTGCGGTGTGAACGGACAGAGTTATAGTGAAACGCCTGCGAGCGAATTTTGAGTGTCATCGCGGTGGACTGGTTATCTGACCGGTGTACCACGCCAATAGTTAGACTAGGGGCGAATAGGAATCGTTGACTTCATCAAGGCGTAGGGAGAGTTTGATTGGCGAAGGTCAATCCAGATAGAACGAGAATTATCTTATTTGTCAGCAGCGAGCGACGCAGACAGCAGTCATCGCAGCTTAAGGTATTGTGCGCTACAGCTATTGCGAGCCTCATATTTCCCCCACAACAGTACACTTCACTGCATTTCACATGCGACAGCCTCGACCGTACCTAGCAACATTCTAAAGGATAATTATTCAAGTTGAGTAGGCGCGCCTCTCAGCCATTCTGCCAAGGCAACAAACATCTTAAACTTCGTGTAGAAATTTCATTAGCGAATCCTATCCTTGAAAGGTAACTTCACATTCCGAAAAGAACCAGGATATAACTTGTTCAGTTCATAACTAAAAGTGCCATTGTGATTTCTCAGAATTTTTGCAAAAAAAAAATAATAATTTTCGTTAGTTTTTCTTACACGAACTAGCACTACCCCAGTACCCAAGTATCCCACCTAGTGACGTAAGAAATTTTGTGAATTTTTTTGTCCTTTCCTTACAGCGGACGACTCCAGAAGATATTTATTGCTGAAAGTTTTTCAGGCATTTCTCTTTAGAACGTTAGTAGCGTCTGTCTGACTTCCGTAGTAGTGTGGGGGTGGAAATTGCATCTTGCAGGAGCCACAGGGCAAATGGTACATCTCAGATTATTCCATTGCGCAGAATAACAGAATAACAGATGAACCCTACACGCTCAGAATTGTAATGAAAACAAGGTCAAATCACAGCCACACTGGAATATATAATAAGCATGCCCCAAATTCTTATGGAGCAATACACTAACATTACCCGTCTTCCCGAAAATTAGCAGGAAACTAAGAGATCACTTCCAGTTGCTTTAAGGCACTTTCAACATTAAAGAAACTTACCAAGTCCAGCAGTGACAAATGGTTAAACCATTAACTCTACGGCTGCCGGGATCGTACACAACCGCAACCAGGCCCAAAGCGGTCAATATGCCCCAAAACAAGTTAACGTTTGCATGAAAACCACTTAAAACACACATTCCACAGATGATGAGAAACAAAATGAGGAACATCAGCCTCCTTAAAATAGCCACTGTGTAACCAAGTTTAGAACCATCTCCGGCAGCTACCTGTGCCACAATAAGTTTCAACAATCTTTTTAGTTAAACACAGAATAAAAGTCATACGTAATTCGGATCTTGAAAATTACGAGCTGGGAAGCTGCTCAGCGTGAGACGACGAACCCACCACAATTTTGCACGTCAAGGCGCCCAAAGATCGACACCTTACTTCCAGCGCGACAAAAGACAAGGGCGGCGACCGGAAACTCCCTCGTCACACGGTCACCCGGAAAACCCGCCGGGGCCAGCAGTCAAAGTTAGTAGGACAGCCGGATATCGATATCAGCGATGCAAGTAGAACACCCTACCGCCAGTCGCCTTGGGTCAGTAGTAGTGCTTAGGAAATTCGAGGAAATGCACCTTACATATTACTGAAATGTAACCGTAGGAATTGAGCTATTGACGCATTCATTGAGAAAAATACGTCAATCAAGCTAAAGCTGAAGGTAATACATTGATCAAACAGGACATTATGTCCATCGATCTACTATCGGTATAAACCGATCCAGAGGATAACTGCGTCAAATGGTTCAAATGGCTCTGAGCACTAAGGGACTTAACATCCTAGGTCATCAGTCCCCTAGAACTTAGAACTACTTAAACCTAACTAACCTAAGGACATCACACACATCCATGCCCGAGGCAGGACTCGAATCTGTGACCGTAGCAGTCCCGCGGTTCCGGACTGCAGCGCGTTAAATCCGCACGGCCACCGCGACCGGCGATAACAGCGTCACCTGGCCAGGAAAGACTGGTAGTCAGACGCTAGCTCTGTGCACGTGTGTACAATGGGGAAGGTACGCGATCTATCAGACTGACTGGGCGCAGATTTTGATGGCCCACAGGCTTGAAAAACCATTTCGGGAACTGCACAGCTTGTTGGGTGTTCAAGAAGAGCTGTGGTGAGTGTCTTCAACAAGTGGTGAAACCAAGTCCACACGTCGTGGGTTCAGGCGGTCAGCTCTCATTACAGATGTCAGACGCCGTAGTCTGGGCAGAATGGTAAAACAGGACAGGCGGCGCACTGTGGCGGAACTGACATCAGACTTTACTGCTGGGCAGGCTGCAAGTGTGTCTGAACACACAGTGCACCGAACACTCCTAAAGCTGGGTCTCAGCAGCCGACGACCCATGCATGTACCAATGTTAACACCGAAACATCGGCAACTACGACTGAAATGGGAACGTGACGATTAGCGTTGGACGTTGGCGCAATGGCAGATCGTTGCACGGCCTGTTGAATCCCGATACCTTCTTCATCAAGTCGATTGGAACCCGTCGTGTTCCAGGAAAACACCTCCACGACACCTGTACCACGGGACAGAGACAAGCTGGAGGCAGGTCCATTATGCGCTGGGGAACATTCAAGTGGGCATCCATGATACAAGTGGAGCTCGTGCAAGGCACCATGTCGGCCAAGGAGTATTGTGAATTTCATACATCGGTTACAGACCACATATACACCTTCGTGACGATCATGTTCACCCACGGCAATGGCACTTTTCAGCAAGATAATGCACCCTGTCACAACCCGTGGAGTGTGGTTGGTTGGTTTGAGGCAGTGGATGCGAGGTCATCGGTCCCATCGGTTTAGGTAAGGAGGAAGGATGTGGAAGGGAGTCTGACGTGACCTGTCAAAGGAACCATCCCGGCATTTGCCTGGAGCCATTTACGGAAATCACGGAAAACCTTAATCAGGACGGCCGGATGCGGGTTTGAACAGTCGTCCTCCCGAATGCGAGTCCCGTGTGATAATCACTGCGCAACCTCGTTCGGTCCGGGATGTGTGATGGAGTAGTTCGAGGAACACAGTGGAGAGTTCCAATTGATCTGCTGGCCTCCATGTCACCAGATCTGTATTCGGTCGAACACGTCAGAGCTCCCCTCCCCGGAATTTACGGGAATTAGATGACTTGCGAGCGCAGATGTGGTGCCACCAAGACTCCATTGCTCTCATGCCACTGTAATCGTGCCAAATGTGGACATACCGGATATTAGGTAGGTGGTTATAATGTTGTATCTCATCGATGAATAACATGGTATTAAACCGGACAAGACGACTTGCATACGTATAGGTGGGGTATAATTTTTTTCCCCCATGAGATCATATTACGATACGTACCGAAACCAACATGAGGGTATCCCTCTGCAAATTTTTCCGTAAAACAATTAGCTAAAGTTGCGGTGAGTGGGTTCCCAGTAACCACGCCATCCGTTTGGCCACAAAATTTGAATACTGCAAAAGACCCACTCCTGCCGTTTCCACAGGAGAAGTATACAAATTATTATAGGAATTACAACGAGAAGAATTAAGACCCGCCTTCAGGAACACACGAGCAATTGTCGCCTGGGCAAAACGAGGAAACCGGCAGTAGCAGATCACGCGTTGGGGCGAGGGAATCACGGAATTTGTGTTTCTGACACATGGTTTACTGCGCTGGTATGTACAGAGAGGCAATAGAAATTTAAAAGCACAAGAACTAATTAAACAGAAAAGAGGAAGGGTTGAAATTATACAAGTTGCGAGCTAAATAAAACTAACAGCGTCAACTCTTTCTCACTATAAGCTCCCTTACGTGCCTCGGCGCAACTCCGCGATTAAGGCAGGGGTCTGACGACGCGAACGGAACGTTGCGTGGATATATATGCATTGTGGCTTACTGAGCTTATTTTGCAACTGTAACTGCTTTCTGAGATGTTCAAGCCTCTGATGATGTCTCCAGCATTGGAAGACGAAACTTTAGGCAAATAGTTCTGCTTTGGTCGACTGCCTGATGCCAATAAAACAAAAATCAGCAACTTGAAATCATATCATTTCCGGAAGTTGGTAGAAAATAGCGCTACTTTACTCTCTTATAAGGGGCAATCAAGAAGTTTCGGTTTGAGGGCATTGTCGCAGCTTATATGCAACATAGCGCGACTCCGATAGGGGTATATAAGCAGAGACATGAACGCAAGCGATCCGTCCGGCATTTCTATCTTTCCGACGTTCGTGTGGTAAACGCAGAAACGTGAAGTATTGCGACGTTGTTGCCAAATGTTTCGAAACAGGATCAAAGTGCTGCTATTCTTTCCTCAGCTGCTGAAGGATAAACACTGGTAGTAATACATCGGAGAATAAAGAACGTGTTTGGGTCAGCATGATTGCAGAAAACCACCGTTTGGAATGGTGTACGACAAGGGGTGCTGGTGCTTCATGATAACGAACGTCCCCATATCGCAAATGTTGCAGCGCAGAAGTTAGGTCAGGTAAAGTGGGAGGCACTCAAACACTAGTCCCATACTCCTGATCTCGCCCCACATGATTATCACCTCTTCGGTCCCTTCAAGTAGGCCTTACAGTGTCCACGATTCATGTCGGACGAGGATGTGCAACAGGTTACGTACTTTCCCACTCAGCAGGGCACGGTGTTTTTATCAGACGTATATCTTCAACCTGACCACTCTATTTAAATCAGCATGTTTGACAAAATGTTTACATGCATGATACAGAATTTATTGCCTGATTTAATAATAAACAATTTAAATTTCACGGTTTGAGGTATTTTAAAGTCAAATGAAAAGAAGTTACAAGAGCTGCCAATACATTATGACTACTGCATCTATTTTCTTCACTTGAAGTTGTTGCAAAAAGAAAAAGAAAAAAAAGATTTCCATACGGGGTATCGTAATTCTACCGTGTCTCTTTTTTATATCTAACACAACGATTGCAGCGTTGCAGTGTCCTATACGGGTGATACTGTGGTTTTTCTTGTCCAGTGGGACATGTTGTGAGAATGCAGCATCACAGTAGCTGAAACGTCCGCTGATGTATGATCCTTCATGTGACGACAGCACAGTTTACTAACGATTATTTCGCCGGCCATCAGATACCGCCGTTCTCCATGAGTGGACGACCCGCTCACAATTGAAAGCTCACAGTTCGCAATTCCTGTCACCGGCAGAAAACCAGCGCAACAGGTGAAATTTCAATAAGCGACCTGTTGGAGAGAGGCTAGCCATTCATTGCCGACAAACAATACTACTACACTTTCCCCTTGTGAAAAAAGGTTAGCTAGGACATAAAAGTGAGTTTTAAAAACGCAGCGAAAAAAGGCTACGTTTACTGAAGACAGCAGAAACTTTTTGAAACTAAAGACAAAAGTAGCTTTTTAAACATTTGAAACAAAACTGACATGCGGAGCGATACTGGCAAATGAGACGAAAATCATAAAAAATTGGATTTTATGCAGAGTCTTTACTGAACAAAATACAAAGAACCTTAAAAACTCCCCGAAGAAAACATAAAAAGTATGAAATAAAAGTAAACAAACAATACAATGTGTACACAACGTCGGTAACATATTTACAGGGGCATGGAGTAAAATGTAAATAACCAATTTCATACGGAATAAAACAGCCGAATGACATTGTAACTTGATATGCTAATTTGAGTAACATCCATTTGTAGCTCCTTACAGTATTTCGTATCTCTCTACAACTTTACAGGAGTAAGTATTAGAGACAGACTGACAATATACAATATGTACAGGAACAAAGAGCGAACAATAATGCTGGAATATCACAATCGAAGTTCTTAAATTTAATAATTTTTGATACTAGGGTGTACTTTTTCGACCCTATTGTTCAATCTATACACAGAAGAAGCAACCGCGAAAAATAAAGGTTAAAGAGGGGAATCAAAATTCCATTGTGAAAGGATTTAAAAAAGATGATTCGCCGATGACATTGCTATCCTCAGTAAAAGTGAAGAAGAATTATACGATCTGTTCAACAGAATGAACAGTGTAATGAGTATAGAATATGGATTGCAATGAAATCGAAGGAAGATGAAAGTAACGACGATCAGCAGAGAATAGCGAGAAGCCTAACATAAAAATTGGTGATCACGAAGTAGACGAAGTCAAGGAATTCTGCTACCTAGACAGGAAAATAATCCATGATGGACAAAGCAAGGCGGACATAAAAAGCATACTAACAAAACAAAAAGGGCAAGAGAAATCTATTACTATCAAACATAGGTCTTAATTTGAGGTAGAAATTTCTGCGAATGTACGTTTGGAGCACAGCTTTGTATGATGAAGAAACATGGTCTGCGGGAAAACGAGAACAGAAGAGAATCGAAATGTTTGAGATGTGGTGCTATACATGAGTGAAGAATGTTGAATATTAGGTCGACTCATAAGGAAAGGAATTTGGGAGGGGGGGGGGGGGGCAGGTCTCCTCAGCAAAACTGAAAAAGAAAAGAATATACGGAAAACACTGACGAAGAGAAGGGGCAGAATGATAGGACATGTATTAATACGGTCTTCTAAAACAAAAGAACAGGTGGATATACAAGTACATAATGTCAAGTGGTATGAAAGGGAAGATGTGGAAAGTTTTAAGGTTACGTTAACAAGATGGCGGCCATTTTGGAAGCCGTCGTTTTGTGTGCTAATTGTAATTTTCAAACGAGACATGGGCCATGTGTCATACAAAACAGACAGTGGCACAAGAAAAACAATTTTGTCTTGCATTGGAACATTTGCTTTATCCATTCTCTTTAACTCTCGTGACAGACAAGACAGTAAGTGTAAACATGCATCTCAGTAACAGAGAAGCCAAGAGAAAGCTGAACATCTGCATGAATAACCAGACCATTAGACATGAAGACAATCCTCGGTACCTTGGAGTGAAGCTCGACCGATCCCTAACGTACAGAGCCCATCTAGAGGACACAAAACAAAAACTGAAAACTAGAAATGCCATTCTAGCTAAACTCACCGGAACCACTTGGGGATGTGATGCAAATACCTTGAGAACTTCTGCCTTGGCACTGGTATACAGCGTGGCCGAGTATTGTATGGGCCAGAAGTGTGCATGTATCAAAAATCGATATCCAGCTTAGAGAAACAATGAGAATAATATCGGGAGCACTTAAACCTACCCCTATAGATTGGCTACCCGTACTGTCCAACATAGAACCACCTGAAATCAGAAGAAATCAGCTGCTGTCAAGAGAATATAGCAAAATACTGGCAAATCCAAACCTACCCATACATCAGGACCTGACACCAAAAAACCGCCTGAGATCGAGGTCACCTCTATGGCAAATAGGTGAAGAGGTGTTTCCCATCGACCCAGAAAATGAATGGAAAAGTTTATGGAGTAGAAGCGCAGTAAAGAAGAAAAAACTAGTTACTGACCGAAGCATACAAATAGAGGGCTTTAAGCTTCCCAGAAGAGTGTGGACTACGCTGAACCGTGTGAGGACGGGTGTCGGAAGATGCAGGGAGATGATGACAACATGGGGCCTCGCGAACGACCCTCAGTGCGAATGTGGACTCAATCAATCAATGGCCCACTTGATCGAGTGTACTGTGCATGGTTTTAATGGTGAACTGGAGGATATACATAATCTCACGGACAATGCCATTGAATGGCTAAAAAAAATAAGTCATATAGTATAAAATTTTGTATTTTGTATTATGTAATTAGGTAAAGCTGAATGTCTCATTTTTAATGCTGTAACGTTCAAATTTAATATTTCGCCTTGTAAATGCCGATCGAGTAAATAAATAAAATAAAATAATAACACTCGTGTGTTGTTTCCTCTTACAACAAGATATAAAATCTTAAGACAACCTCATTGTTATCATTTCGATATGAGGAGAGAGCAGAAACAGTGATACCACAAGGGATTTCAACCAACGCCACCCACGGTGAGTAGGTGAAACGTCATGCGAAATTCCATGAAACTGGCTCTGTCACAAGCAAACAGAAGCCTGGACTATGGAAAATAGTTATTTGTGAAGCAACATAAACCGTTGTGCTGGCATCATGCGGTCGGAGTCTGGAACGCAGTATTCGCCACGTCTCTCACGCTATTAGGATAAGCCGTACATCAATACAGAGGGTTTTTTCCACATGTAAATGGCACCCTTACAATAAGTAAATGTTATAGCACCTTACCGGTCACGAAACGTATCTTTGGGTTCAGTTTCCAGAATGGGAGACACACTAGCTGGACAAGAACGGTAATTTCCTGTATGACATACTATTTACGGGTGAAAGTAATTTCTGTGTGAACGGAGAGGTAAATAAACAGCATGACAATTACTGGTCAGATGTGAATCTTCACTTTGTAGTTCCATCGAAGCTAGTTAGCGACCATGGGGTTCTCGTACTGTTTGGCCTTTCTTGACTCAGATCACACTGCCAGCAGACAGTTGGAAGTGATCGTATGGCTTCAGTGGCCGGGACTCCCCAGTCGGGAAGTTCGGCCGCCAAGTGCAGGTCTTATTGAGTGCGACGCCCCACTGGGCGACTTGCGCGTCGACAGTGGGGATTAAATGATGACGAGGACACCACAACACCCAGTCCTTGAGGGGAGAAAATATCCCACTCCAGCCGGGAATCGAACCTGGGCATTCCAACGAGCAGACCGTTATCTGCTGTTGTTAGATGAAGACGAGCTGTATACACCGCTTTCTGAGAGAGGTCTGTTAGGGTGACAGTTACAGTGCCTGGATTTACGTTACCACTGGTGTACCGTTCTAGAAACCGGAATATTATAGTCATTAGTATCTTTAGATTCTGATTTAATGGCACTATGCCTTTAATAAAAAAATCTCACTATCCATTAATCAACTATATAATGAACTGACTTTGACAATAAAAAAGCGACAGCCACAGTAGCACTCACTCACAATGAATCTCTCAACTGATAAGTAAAAAAAGTTTAAATAACTGAAAATCAAATGCTGTACAATGATCTGGTAAGACCGAGTCTAAGCCATTGAGTGCACAAATTTCCAGCTCATAGCGGAACACAGTGGAACGAGCTCGTGTCCCCTTACTGTAATCACAATGCTTTAACAAGAAAACGGTTAATTTCT
Source organism: Schistocerca gregaria (assembly GCF_023897955.1). Classification (NCBI taxonomy): domain Eukaryota; kingdom Metazoa; phylum Arthropoda; class Insecta; order Orthoptera; family Acrididae; genus Schistocerca; species Schistocerca gregaria. The sequence continues at coordinate 424,378,529 of NC_064926.1, read as the reverse complement.
GATAACACCTTCCTAAATCATTAAATAATGACGTAGCTCGAAAGAGTAAATTTTTGTGACCAATTACGAAATGCTGCAGGGATCATTGTCATGCTCTGTGAACATTATTTTGTGGAAATTTGTACGTAAATATACACTGTCGAGAAATTGTGGCACTGCATTCTGGAAGCAGCGTCAGAACTTACCATCTATACACCTTAAACACATATATGCGAAGAATTGGATATTTATTACTGTCGACAGGGAAAAGCTCTATTTCAAACGAATTATTTCCTTATCTGTACTATTTGTGTCCAATCAATCGGTAAGATACAAATGATTGCAACAATTGTGCACAAGCTGACGTCCGATAAGGAATGCTGTATATATTCATATAAATATGCAACGGGAATTTAAGGAAATGGGACCTGGATAAACTAAAAGAACCAGAGGTTTTACAGGGTTTCAGGGAGAGCATAAGGGAGCAATTGACAGGATTGGGGGAAAGAAATACGGTGGAAGAAGAATGGGTAGCTTTGAGGGATGAAGTAGTGAAGGTAGCAGAGGATCAAGTAGGTAAAAAGAGCAGGGCTAGTAGAAATCCTTGGGTAACAGAAGAAATATTGAATTTAATTGATGAAAGGAGAAAATATAAAAATGCAGTAAATGAAGCAGGCAAAAAGGAATACAGACGTCTCAAAAATGAGATCGACAGGAAGGGCAAAATGGCTAAGCAGGGATGGCTAGAGGACAAATGTAAGGATGTAGAGGCTTATCTCACTAGGGGTAAAATAGATACTGCCTACAGAAAAATTAAAGAGACCCTTGGAGATAAGAGAACCACTTGTATGATCATCAAGGGCTCAGATGGAAACCCAGTTCTAAGCAAAGAAGGGAAAGCAGAAAGGTGGAAGGAGTATATAGAGGGTCTATACAAGGGCGATGTACTTGACGACAATATTATGGAAATGGAAGAGGATGTAGATGAAGATGAAATGGGAGATATGATACTGCGTGAAGGGTTTGACAGAGCACTGAAAGACCTGAGTCGAAACAAGGCCCCCGGAGTAGACAACATTCCATTGGAACTACTGACGGATTTGGGAGAGCCAGTCCTGACAAAACTCTTCCATCTGGTGAGCAAGATGTATGAGACAGGCGAAATACCCTCAGACTTCAAAAATAATATAATAATTCCAATCCCAAAGATAGCAGGTGTTGACAGATGTGAAAATTACCGAACTATCAGTTTAATAAGTCACAGCTGCAAACACTAACGCGAATTCCTTACAGACGAATGGAAAAACTAGTAGAAGCCGACCCTGGGGAAGATCAGTTTGGATTCCGTAGAAATGTTGGAACACGAGAGGCAATACTGACCCTACGACGTATCTTAGAAGCTAGATTAAGGAAGGGCAAACCTACGTTTCTAACATTTGTTGACTTAGGGAAAGCTTTTGACTATGTTAACTGGAATACTCTCTTTCAAATTCTGAAGGTGGCAGTTATAAGAGTCGAGGGACATGAAAGGGAAGGAGTGATTGTAGTCTCTTCCCGATGTTATTCAATCTGTATATTGAGCAAGCAGTAAAGGAAACAACAGAAAAATTCGGAGTAGGTATTAAAATCCATGGAGAAGCAATAAAAACTTTGAGGTTCGCCGATGACATCGTAATTCTGTCAGAGACAGCAAAGGACTTGGAAGAGCAGTTGAACGGAATGGATAGTGTCTTGAAAGGAGGATATAAGATAAACGTCAACAAAAGCAAAACGAGGATAATGGAATGTAGTCGAATTAAGTCGGGTGATGCTGAGGGAATTAGATTAGGAAATGAGACACTTAAAGTAGTAAAGGAGTTTTGCTATTTGGCGAGCAAAATAACTGATGATGGTCGAAGTAGAGAGGATATAAGATGTAGACTGCCAATGGCAAGGAAAGCGTTTCTGAAGAAGATAAATTTGTTAACATCGAGTATAGATTTAAGTGTCAGGAAGTCATTTCTGAAAGTATTTGCATGGAGTGTAGCCATGTATGGAAGTGAAACATGGACGATAAATAGTTTGGACAAGAAGAGAATAGAAGCTTTCGAAATGTGGTGCTACAGAATAATGCTGAAGATTAAATGGGTAGATCACATAACTAATGAGGAAATATTGAACAGGATTAGGGAGAAGAGAAGTTTGTGGCACAACTTGACTAGAAGAAGGGATCGGTTGGTAGGACATGTTCTGAGGCATCAAGGGATCACCAATTTAGTATTGGAGGGCAGCGTAGAGGGAGATCAAGAGATGACTACACTAAGCAGATTCAGAAGGGTGTAGGTTGCAGTAGGTACTGGGAGATGAAGAAGCTTGCACAAGATAGAGTAGCATGGAGAGCTGCATCAAACCAGTCTCAGGACTGAAGACCACAACAACAACATGCAATACATGAGGTACATGAGGTAGGTGTAGCAGAACTAAGTAACAGCAAAGTCAAATCGAGTATATATGTTGCTTTCAGACTAAACAACAGTGAACCCAAGCAATGTGGGATTTACAGCGTAAACGACACGAAGTCGAAATTTTACGAATAGAAAATATTCAAACTCTGTATATACAGTTTCCAACAAAACATAGAACAATCAAAATTACAGGACAGAATGACAAAAGTAATTGCATAATACTTCGTACTGGACGTCTACAACGTGATCCAGTAATCAGCTTCCAACTCATAAAAACACAAGGACCCTGAAGCTCTGTTGTATCTCGGTCCTGAATATTTGTTCGCCTTCATAATTCATCACCAGTTGAACGCGTGGAATAACAGCAAAATAACGCAGTGGTTCGCACTCTGGTCTCGCGTTCGGGAGGAAGAGCGTTCAATCACGCATTCGGCCATCCTGATTTAGGATTTTCGCGAATTCCCTAAATCGCTTAAGGCAAATGCCGGTATGTTTCCTTCAAAAGAACACAGCCGCTGTCCTTCTCCACTCTTCCCTAATCCGAGCTTGTGTTCTATCTGTAACGACCTCGTTGTCGACCGGACGTTAAACACTAATATCTCCTCCTCCGTCCTCCAATAGCAAAATAAACCTTGTGATACGAATATCACACGAGTGGATTGATTCATAACCCTGCCTATTATCAATTACTAGAAATAACTGAAACAATTTCACCAAATCAGTGATCTGCTGCCGCCCTTCTGAATTCTCACGACTTCTCGTTAGTCGTCCCGAAACCAAGGGTCATTTCAAGTTAGTTCCAGCATGATCAACCGTCTACCTCTCTCATTGGCGGATAACGTGTAGGAAACTCAACCAAAGTTATACGGCAATATCGGAGATAGCCTCGGAGTCTGACTTCCTCACCTGTTAACTCGATCCGCTGGACAGCTGTAGTTCGCGAGATTAGTGGCAGGCGGAGCCGCTACTTGCGGTGTCTGAAGTTTCTGATCTTCACCGCATACATCATTGCCATCACAAGTAATCAGAGAGTTTGGTGGGAGTGCTGACCGACTCTGATTTCAGTGTTTGCCACAACAGAAGATGTTTCAGACAGGCAACAGCAGGAAGCTCTTACCAATAGAAGCACAACTGAAAGGTGTCTGTCGATTCAGCCACCCATCATTTCGATTACGTAATCTGCAGGCGTAAAATACAGGGAAAGGAAGGCCATCCACAAGTTGTACAGAAACCAGATGGCAGTTATAAGAATCGAGGGGCATGGAAGGGTAGCAACGGTTGAGAAGGGAGTGAGACGGGGTTGTAGCCTATCCCTGATGTTATTCAATCTGTAGAATGAGCAAAATTAAAGGAACAAAAGAAAGATTTGGAGTAGGAGTTAAAGTCCAGGGAGAAGAAATAAAAACACTGAGGTTCGCCGATGACACTGTACTTCTGTCATAGCCAGGAAAGGACTCGGAAGAGCAGTTTAACGGAATGCACAGTATCTTGAAAGAAGGATATAAGATGAACATCAATAAAAGCAAAACAAGGACAGCGAATAAAATCGAATTAAATCAGGTGATGCCGAGCGAATTAGAGACACTTAAAGTGGTAGAATAGTTTCGCTATTTGGACGGCAACATATCTCATAACTGCTGAATTAGAGAGAATATAAAACACAGACTGGAAATGGCAAGAAAAGCATTTGTGAAGAAGAGAAATGTGTTAACATCGAATATAGATTTAAGTATTAGCGTTTATATGGAGTGTAGCCACGCATGCAAGTGAAACGTGGACAATAAACAGTTTAGACGAGAAGAGAATGAAGAGGAAAGAAAGCTGTGGCATGACTTGACTAGAAGAAGGGAACTGTTGATAGAACACATTATGAGACATCAAGGGGTCACCGATTTAGTATTGGAGGGAAGTTTGGGGGGGGGGGGGGGAATCATAGAGGGAGACCCATAGATGAATACAGCAAACTGATTCAGAAGGTTGCAGTAGTTATTCACATACGAAGAGGCTCGCTCCGTAAAGAGTAGCATGGAGAGCTGCATCAAACCAGTCTGAAGACTACAACCACAACATTTTTCCATAACGATTACAAAAGAGCTCTTTGGTAAATTTTCCAACTTCCTGGTGGTCGATTTCGATATCCCTCTGCTACATGGTAAGTATTTAGGTTTTACAGGTGACCGTTTCAACACCGACGTGCAGGGCAAACAATCAATACGACATGGCATTGAGGCTAGAGTACCCCAAGGAAGTATCCTAAGGCCCTTACTGTTTAACCTCTACTTTAATGACCTTCCAGCTACACCCATCACGACGATGACACTGCCATCCTCGCGCAAGACTGCAAACCGTCTAACATTAGCTCACGACTACAAACTGCACTCAGAACGGCAGAGCCTTGGTTAGTGAAATGGCGTGTTAGAGTAAACGTCGACAAGTGCGAAGCCGTTCTGTTCACTAGAAGACCGAAACTACAGCGCAAACATCAACACTGCAACCCAATAACACTACATGCACGCTCAATAAGTTTCCGTAAGAAGGTCAGATACCTCGGTGTCTGGCTGGACCGGAAACTACTCTCGGGGGACCACATTCAACGCGTGACCAACAAAGCAAACGCGAGTCTCAGAAAACTCTATTCTATGCTTAACAGGCGAGCACACTGAATAGAAGGGTGTCCAGGTCCATGTACACCACACTTATTAGGAAGTATGCTGCTCCCGTCTGGGGATACGCTGCGCCCACACGCCTGCGCTGTCTGCAGCTCATACAGAACAGAGTACTCAGAATCATAAGCAACGCTCCGCGCTACGCACGCACCGGGAATATCGGCTAGGTACCCTCTTGCAGGTATTCCAAAACCTCTCCACACGACTGTACAGAAATACGAGACACTCGCCTAACCCATTTATTCTCTTTCTGGCGAACTACGACCACAACTATAGATGAAAACATAACAGACCAAAGACACTACTAGCACGGAACTAAACATCTATGGTCCGTAGCATGCTAACACAACAGTACTGGCGAGCCCCTGCAACACAGCTACTACTGGCAACTCCAGATGCTCGACCCGTCGAAATACAGGCAATCGTAGGGGAAGCTGTACTGTGCACAGCACGCAAACCAGCCATACACACCCCCTACACTGTGAGCTGATCTATGACCGATTGCCCACTAATGTATGACCTCGGACTGTTACTGGAGTGCAGCCGCTGCAACAGGCCCAGGAGAATTCACAGGAGCCCAGCTGCAGCGCACGGACTGACCCATCTACAACGAGTACCCACAGCGACAAAGGTAACGATGTACGATGCCTCGCACTAACATAACCTCACCTTGCATGCACTGCCGCAGCTAGCAAGCCGCTACTGCCCTTACTACCTACTGTCGCAGAGGTTTTTTTCTCTTGGCGATTGCCTTAGCACTTTTTTCCCTCTGCCCTTACAAACCGCTACCCTTCGATCGCTTTGGTCCACTTTCTGTCTCCTGAAGGACCATGTCGATGAGTAATCCTACCCAGACGCATGGACAACGTCACAGCCCGCATCTTGTTACTCCTGATTCGAAAAGTAACATGTTATGCGGAGGTGACAGTAGAAATTTTGGTTTGGTTACCACGTCGGTGTGGGCATGGAGGGGCCACATCCTATACGAAAAAATACCTTGAAGGAACATCTCAGCCAATGAAAGCCTATAGCAGTGCAACGTGAGCGAGTTGTTCTAGAAGAAAACAAGAAACAACAGATGCAGTTGTATGAAAACAGCTGCACGAGGCAGTCAGCCTTTTGTTGTCAGATGTGCGCAGCCATAGGTGGGCTTGCCACGATGTGCAGTGCATGCTATAGCAAGTTAGTCGGTGTTGAGTAGTTTTGCGCGTGAACTGCATGTTACTGTGCGTTGGTGCCAGAAGGCAGTGGCAGAGCCGGAACAGGACGGTTGGCAGATGTTTGTATTAGACAAACCGTGCTCTGATAATTGTGTGGTGTCACCGCCAGACACCACACTTGCTAGGTGGTAGCCTTTAAATCGGCCGCGGTCCCATAGTATACGTCGGACCCGCGTGTCGCCACTATCAGTGATTGCAGACCGAGCGCCGCCACATGGCAGGTCTAGAGAGACTTCCTAGCACTCGCCCCAGTTGTACAGCCGACTTTGCTAGCGATGGTTCACTGACAAATTACGCTCTCATTTGCCGAGACGATAGTTAGCATAGCTTTCAGTTACGTTATTTGCTACGACCTAGCAAGGCGCCATATGCAGTTGCCATTGATATTGAGAATCATATACCGTCCAGACCGACGTTCGTCATTAATGGATTAAAGTTAAGTATTCCACCAGCTACGTCCGTTGTTTCTAAATTCTAATTCCCTTGTCATGTTCCAGACCTCACGCCAGCCTGCGTGAGCTGAAACGCGTGCATTTCGGCCTCCTGTAGTAACGGTGTTGGCTCTCCTGCCACCCACAACAAACTGCGTTCCACTCAATGGAAGAGAAGGAATGCATAATGTTGTTATCGTTATTGAGAATGGTTGAAATATTACTTTTAGGAGAGCAAGCTATGTTTTTTGAATTGTTCCAAGGTATGGCGTTACAGATTTTCTTTTCTTATTGCTTGGCACGTATCTTACTGTAGTGCGACTGATTAGCTTTTCTGACGAACCACGTAGCAGAGTGACAATCAGACAGAGCTCAATATTCATCAGTGATCACGTTCGTGTCGAGCAACTGAAATGTGGCAGGCAAATTTTGATATTGGTTTAGTAATTTAGAGAATGTGAACGTTGGGGACTGCAAATTTTTATTGAAGATTTTGGACCACAGTGATTGATAGCGTGGTACCCTGTGTAAGTTTCTTCCTTAACATGGTGAAGGACCCACTATTTTCTGAATGCTTTCGCATGTGTGAATGGACAGAATTCGTTGAAGCTGTGATGGGAGAACAGAAAAGTTAGGAAGAACGGCAGTGAAGGGACAGACATTGACTTTAGCTCCCTGTGTTCCTCCATGAGATCTGCAGCAGCGCCTCAGGCAATGGCGCTCAGGTTGAGGCCGTGTTCCTTGACTTCAGTAAGGCATTTGACACCGTCCCGCACTGCCGTTTAGCGAAGAAAAAAAAGTGAACTTATCGCATATCGGAGAAAAGTAGCAACTGGATTCAAGACTTCCTTGCAGATAAAACTCAGCATGTCGCTCTTAACGGAACAAAATCGATAGATGTAAAAGCAATATCCGGAGTACCACAGGGAAGTGTGATAGGACCGTTACTGTTTACAATATATAAAAATGATCTAGCAGAAAGCGTCGGGCGCTCTTTAAGACTGTTCGCAGATGATTTGATTTCTTATAAGAAAGTAGCAACGCCAGGATATAGTAACGATTTGCAGAATGACCACCAAAGAATTGATGATTGGTGCAGGCTCTGGCAGTTGACACTGACATAAATAAATGGAACATTGTGCGCATACACGGGAAAAGATATCCAGTACTGCACAGTTACACTATTTATGACAAACCGCTGGAAACAGTATCTACCGCTAAATATCTAGGATAAAGCATCCAGAGCGACCTTAAGTGGAACGACCACATCAAATAAATAGCGGGTAAAACATGCCAGACTCAGAGTCTGCAGGAAATGTAACTCAGCCACGAAGCAAGTGGCTTATAATGAGTTTGTTCGACTTATTCTCGAGTACTGTTCATCTATCGGGTCCCTACCATGTAGGACTGACAGAAGTGTGTGTGTGTGAGAGAGAGAAAGAGAGAGAGAGAGAGAGAGAGAGAGAGAGAGAGAGAGAGAGAGAAGAAGATTCAACGATGAGCTGCGCGTTCCGTCACGGTATCGTTTAGCCGAATTCAGAGAATGCGTTTATCACAATTTTGGACGATGTTTAATGCGTACCTGCGGAATTAAACATTTCCCCAACATATCGAGGGCAAATTAAAGTCACCGCCAACTATAATTGTATGAGTCGGGTACGTGTTTGAAACCAAATTCAAGTTTTCTGTGAACCTTTCAGCAATTGTATTATCTGCATTGGGAGGTCGGTAAAACAATCCAATTATTATTTTATTCCGGTTGACAACAATGCCCTCTGCCCATACCAACTCAAAGGAGCTATCTGCTTCAATTTCGAGACAAGATAAACTACTTCTAACAGCAACAAACAACCCACCGCCAACCGTGTTATTCTATCTTTCGGAACACCGTTAGGTTCTTCGTAGAAATTTCGGCTGAGCTTATCTCCGGCTTTAGCCAGCTATCAGTGCCTATAACGATTTGAGCATCAGTGCTTTCTATTAGTGCTTGGAGCTCTGGTACTCTGCACAGCTACGACAATTTCCTAAGGTCATACCGATGGTTCCTGTATCTACGTTCTTCCTGTGTTCGGCCTGCACCCTTTGTGACTGAAGCCCTTTTTGTGTTTTCCCGAGACACTCTAACCTAAAAAACAGCCCAGTTCACGCCGCACAGCTCCTGCTACCCATGTAAGTGCCTCCTGCGTATAGTAGACTCCTGACCTATTCAGCGGAGCCCGAAACCCAACCATGCTCTGGCGCAAATCGAGGAATCTGCAGCCTACGCGGTTCTAGAATCGTCTGGGCCTCTGATTCAGACCCTCCACTCGGTTCTCTACCGAGGCCCACAATCAGTCCTGTCGACTATGCTGCAAATGGTCAGCTCTGCTTTCATCTACCAAGCAAGACTGGCAACCTCTACCACTTCTGTTAGCCGCTCGAAACCAGCGAGAATCTCTTCTGATCCAAAGTGAAACACAACATTGGTACCGACGTGAGCCATCATCTGATATTGGCTGTACCCTGTGCTCTTCATGGCATCCGGGAGGACCCGCTCCTCATCTGGAATGAGCCCACCTGGTATGCACACTGAGTGCACATTGGCTTTCTTCCCCTTCTTGGCAGCCATGTCCCTAAGAGGCCCCATAACGCACCTAACGTAGGACCTCCCAACTATCAATGATCCCACCCCCTATGGATGTATGAATCTTGCAGGCTGAGAGGTTTCCTCTGAAACAGGACAGGTGATGGCATCTGGCTCAGCGACAGTGTCAGCAGCAGACAACGCCTGGAACCTGTTTGTCAGACCAATCGGGGAGGCCTTACTTGCAGCCCTCTGGGAAGTCTTTCGGCTCCTACTACGCCCCAGGGCGACCTCCCTCTCGACCTCAGGTGAGGGCCAACCTCAGTGCCAGCAGTAACTGGGTTGGCCACCACTGAGGACCGATCAGAGGACTCGGACGTGTTAGACGTGCTGGAGCTGAGAGTGAAGTATCACCATCTTAGCTCGCATCCGCATGCAACAGTCACAGTCCCTATCCATACTAAAGACCGTGTAAAACTAAACCACCCAGATAAACGGACTATCGGCACATGCTGTCGAACTACTGTAGACACTGACGAAGACACAGGAACTGTGTCTAATAAGTTAGAGTAATATGCAGAGATTCCAAAACCTAAGTAACGAAGCACTCATATGAAACTAAATAAGTCGCCCCTGATTAGGAACTTGTAATGTGTCACAAAATGGGTTTACTTTCAGACACAAACGGAATCGTGACAACTGTAGCCATTAGATATTAAATTAACACCCAGAAATTTAAGAAAATAAGCTATTAAGGCGCCCAGAGAATATTACAAAATCGGTGGCTATCCGTTGGGGTTTACTGGTGGACTACAGACAGAGTGTAGAGAAATGCATCTTAACAAACGACCAGAGGACAGTGTTCCACATATCAAGAAACGCCCTCTTCTTCTCTGGAGCGCTACCTTCACGCCAGCGGAATTCATCTCTGCGAACGAGAAATCTGCGGTAAGCATTAAAAGCAGCTCGAGTCACTGTGCCTCTTCGGTAGGACATTGTGGGTTTAATTTGAGTCTCATGTCGGGATTTGAGTTAACTTGGTGCAGTTTTGTCAGGCAGTAGAGTAACACTGCTATCCATAATGATCTATAATCGTCGAGTTCAAATGGTTTAAATATCTCTGAGCACTATAGGACTTAACATCTGAGATCATCATTCCCCTAGAACTTAGAATTACTTAAACCTAACTAACCTAAGGACATCACACACATCCATCAACCGAGGAAGGATTCGAACCTGCGATCGTAATAGTCACGCATTTGCGGACTGAAGCACCTAGAACTGCTTGGTCACCGCGGCCGGCTCAGAGAGTCCATACAAAAAAATTTATCAGTTGTATGAAGACCAGCGTTTTAATGAAGTAAATTAGTGTTTCGAAAGATTGTTTTTGTCAGATACCCTTTTGTCACACTAATTATTATGCAAAGTCCCACTTTAGGACCTACACCAGAGGCCTAATATTGCGTTATCCATCTAAAACTGTGCACATGTTAATTCATAGGGTAGATCTTAGAGAAAAGGCCGGCTCACAATTAGTTTTCTGGGCTGGGGAGATTCAACAACGGACCGGGAATTCTGCATTTTCAGCTCGCAATGGTAAGTTAGTAAATCATTATTTTCAATCACTAACAGATGGGAAATATTTCTTTATTTTTTTAATATTGTCTAATTAAGAATCGAGTGAAATGTACTGTAACAGCATTGAGTTTTGCAGATGCTACATGTTGTATTAATTTATGCAAGGATTTGTTGTAATTTTTTTACTAAACCAGAAGTTTATTTGGATTTTCCAGCTTCTTTACCTTGGCCAGATTAGTGCTACCAGCTCACGCTTTCTCTAAAGTGATAATCAACAAACACTCTGAGAGAACAAAATTAGTACACCTGAAAGAAGACGTCAGTTTTGATCCCATGATGGCATAAGCCCACTGGGGGACAGTAGATGTACTAATAATGGTTTCATAGACGTCCGCCAACAGATAGCGGAGTGGTATCGCTACCAGAGCGCCATCTATGTCTACTCTTTAATAGGGAATGCTCGCAGCCAGAAGATCAGCATGGTGCAGACGTTTGAAAGAAGCAGGCAACCAGGCCACAGAGATGTATTCGTGCTCCCTACATTCAACCAAGCGAGTCAAACTGTGACCTTCCCAGAGGCGGGATGGCTTTCGGAGAAATGCCACACGAGTTGTACGTGCTGCGTCAGTTGAGCAACGATGCCGGTATCAGTAGTCACGCGGGCATTCTCAAACCCCCTAAGCGAGTTTCTGGACGTCCAAGCAGCGCGAATGACCGCGTCCAAGACATATTGGCCCACGCCAGACCGTATGGTCTGTGGTGCGATAGGCTACAACTCTCGTTCGGTTTTGCCATTCCTCGGTACGTGCAGAATGTTGTTACACCCGTTCTTTTGCTATTTTCAAACAGGAAGATGATGTATAGTTCCAACAGGATAACGCTCGCCCACACATTTTCCGTGAAACTCAACGCGCTCTGAAAGACATGAAGCAACTTTCCTTGCCAGTACGATTTCCGGATTTGTCTCCAGTCGAACGCATATGGGATGACTCATGCGACTCTCGACTAACAACTCTTACACAGCTACTTGAATACGTCGAGGAGACATGACATAACGTGTCCCATGATAGCATTCGCCATCTGTACGATCGACTCGATGACAGAGATAGAGCCTGCATTGCCACCTGTGGTGACTATACCAGCTACTGCCGGCCGCTGTGGCCGAGCGGTTCTAGGTGCTTCAGTCTGGAACCACGCGGCTGCTGCGGTCGCAGGTTCAAATCCTGCCTCGGGCATGGATGTGTGTGATGTCATTAAGTTAGTTAGGTTTACGTAGTTCTAAGTCTAGGGGACTGATGACCTCAGATGTTAAGTCCCGTAGTGCTTAGAGCCATTTTTTTGAACACCACTTACTAATATTGGCGTTTCAGCAGGGATCAATATGTGGTATCTCAGAACCGTAAGTGCTATTGATCTGTAAATGTAATCATTTCATGTATTCGACATGCACTGTTGGAATAATAAATCTTGAGTGAATTGGAACCCCCTAAAAGGGTGTACTAATTCTTTTTGCAGCTGTGTACACAGGGGAATAACGTGAGATGAGAAATATTTCACATCAGGGATGAAGCTAGTATGTGCTCCACGCACCAGTGACAACAATTACCTGTCTCATCCAACGAGGCATGGAGGCGGTCAGCCTCTGGAAATATGTCTCACCATCTGCGAATCTCTTCCATGTATTCAGCATGAGGTCCCTCTGATGGTCAATGTGCGTGGGACCGCTGTCGACCAGTGTAAGTTCATGTGACGCTTCATTTTGGCACACAAATTTTCAGTGGGATTCAAAACCGGCGCTTGAACAGACCAGCCCAGCAGTCGACACCAGTCTCTCTTGAAAACAATTGCTGAATGATTCGGTTTGTGTGAACCGGACAATGATCAACTTGAACTGTGAACTACTTGAACAGGTCGAGCAGGTGTCGCTTACTTATCCGAGAACAGTTTTCGCCATCTGTATGATCGACTCAAATGCTAGAGTCAGTGCCAGCATTGCCGTCCGTGAAGCTACACCACGTACTAATATGGGTCTTTCAGTATAGGTCGATACCTAATACCTCAGAACCACTTGTGCTCTTGATCTGTAAATGTAATGCTTTCATGTACTCCATATGCGCTGTTGCAACAATAAATCTTGAGTCAACAGGAAACCTCTAAAAGGGTGTATTATTTTTTCCGGTAGTGTATTTTATAATAAAAGTTAGTGTCGGTTAATAACTTTTGCTGCCTCAGTACAATGTCTGTGGGGAGGCACAGTCGTATGTTAGTGTCAGTATGACAAAAGTAAGGCACTCACACCGACGAACGACGAAGCTGCGCCTGCTAATTTCTTATTCTTATCAGGTGGTATGGCATTGTCAGTTATTGTATGAGTAATTAAACAATGGATTAAAAACAGATTTGACTGCAATAAAATACTTGTGAGACCATAACTTTTCCCGGCGAATTGAATGTTCAAATAACTTACGGGTTTTCTGCCGGGCGAGGTAGCACTAATTCTGTCCCTCAGTTTTTTGATGAGAGACAGAGCCGGATTCCAAGCAGCATTTAAACCAAATCCACCATCTCTGTTAATAAGGTTGCTTGATAGTTTCATTTCAACAGTTTCCTTAATAACACTATCCCAATAGCTGGACGTGCAAGCCAGAATCTCCGTGTTGTTGTATTCCATAGGATGACCGGTTTCAAGGCAATGTTCTGCAATAGCGGATATGCTCGGCTGTTGTAAGCGTGTGTGACGCTTTGTTCAATACACCGGTCTTCCACAGTCCTGATTGTCTGACCAATATATGACATGCCACAACTGCAAGGAATACGATAGACCCCATCCTTACGCAAACCGAGATCATCTTTTACGAACACCAACAGGGCCGTAATCTTATAAGGTGGCCGAAAAACACATTTCACGTCATATTTCCGCAAAATCCCGTTGGAAATGCTTCCTGCGTAAAAACAATACAACACGGAGATTCGGGCTTGCATGTCCAGCTATTGGGATAGTGTTATTAAGGAAGCTGTTGAAATCAAACTATCAAGCAACCTTATTAACAGATATGGTGGATTTTGTTTAAATGCTGCTTGGAATCCGGCTCTGTCCCTCATCAAAAAACAGAGGGACAGAATTAGTGCTACCTCACCTGTTGATTAATAGTAACTATCGATATTTCTGATGCTGGTTATCTTTGTTTGTGTTGACACTTGTTCTGTGTGTGGTGTCTTCCTTGTTTCTCCTCTGTGAACCGAGGTATTAAATTTCCTTGCACAATTATTCTTCCTTGCATTTGTGCCTTGGGAATCGCAGGGTGTGCTCCTGTCGAAATATCGGCGGTGTTCGACGACGTCACCCGGCAGCAAACCCGTAAGTTATTTGAATAAAATACTACCTTACAATGGTTGGCGGCTTCGGTCAGAGTGCGACCACTTCAGAGCATTATGGCAGGCGGCGGCGGTGAGCGGTAGCGTTATTGTATGTGTGATTTAATTTTGTATTCTGAAATGTAAGAATAGGAACTAGCTGTTAGCAGCCTAGAGAGTTTGTTTATTCGTCGAACCATACCAGAACATCTCTAAAACACTGCGAAATACATGTATTGCCGCCTGTCGAACCGTGCTCGGGTGCAGTCAGATGCTAAACATCGATACAGATATCGCCTTTTAACGGACGCCATACACACTGAACAAACAGCGCGCCAGCAGTTGCATATTTTCCCTCTAGCAGTAACGCAAACAACCGCAGGAACTCTTTCACCGCGGCCCCGGGCCTTGTTTTAATGGCATTAGCCGGCGCGTCACAAAGGCCGCCGCATTCAGGCTGCTCGGCGCCGAATAATGACGTCGGCCGCGGCTGGTGAATGAATATGCATGCCGCCGCGGCTGCGGGTTGTCCCCGCTTAAACTCTTTGAGCCGCGGCGAGCCGCGAGTCCAGCCCGCGCCCCAGGAGTGGCTGCACACTCGCGCGGTAATTATCCTCTCCGTCCGGCCCCACGGCGCTGCCGCACCACTTGCTCGAGCACTATTTTCGTCCTGCCTGCCAGTCTGACTACCGGAAGAAACTCTGCGCCGAGCAGGGCGTGGATTTTCCGGAGGCGCGGGTTTCGAGCCATTTCCACCGAAGTCTGCAACTCACTGCTGTAGAATTGAGAGCAGTTCAAACCCTATTGTTAGTCGGTGAAAACAGTCCACCGACTCAATCCGCAAAATATCTTGGAGTTCACCTGCCATGCATTCCCCTCCTGTGCCAATCTCTTCATCTCAGAGAAGCATTTGCAGATTACATGCTCAATCTTCCTGGAAGATTAAAACCATGTGCCCGACCGAGACTCCAACTCGGCACCTTTGCCTTTCGCGGGCAAGTGCTCTACCATCTGAGCTACCGAAGCACGACTCACGCCCGGTCCCCACAGCTTTACTTCTGCCAGTATCTCGTCTCCTACCTTCATACATAACAGAAGCCCTCCTTCGAAACATGCAGAACTAGCACTCCTGAAAGAAAGGTTATTGCGGAG
Organism: Schistocerca gregaria; assembly: GCF_023897955.1. Lineage (NCBI taxonomy): Eukaryota > Metazoa > Arthropoda > Insecta > Orthoptera > Acrididae > Schistocerca > Schistocerca gregaria. The sequence continues at coordinate 424,363,142 of NC_064926.1, read as the reverse complement.
ACATGGCTTAGCCACAGCCTGGGCGATGTTTCCAGAATGAGATTTTCACTCTGCAGCGGAGTGATCGCTGATATGAAACTTCCTGGCAGATTAAAACTGTGTGCCGGACCGAGACTCGAACTCGGGACCTTTGCCTTTCGCGGGCACTCTCCGCTGCAGAGTGAAAATTCTCATTCTGGAAAAATCCCCCAAGCTGTGGCTAAACCATGTCTCCGTAATATCTTTTCTTTCAGGAGTGCTAGTTCCGCAAGGTTCGCAGGAGAGCTTCTGTAAAGTTTGGAAGGTAGGAGACGGGATACTGGCAGAAGTAAAGCTGTGAGGACCGGGCGTGAGTCGTGCTTCGGTAGCTCAGATGGTAGAGCACTTACCCGCGAAAGGCAAAGGTTCCGAGTTCGAGTCTCGGTCGGGCACACAGTTTCAATTTGCCAGGAAGTTTCATATCAGCACACACTCCGCTGCAGAGTGAAAATCTCATACATGCTCAATCGTTTGCTGCATGTATCGGGTGATCAAAAAGTCAGTATAAATTTGAAACCTGAATAAATCACGGAATAATGTAGATAGAGAGGTACAAATTGACGCACATCCTTGGAATGACATGGGGTTTTATTAGAACCAAAAAAATACAAACGTTCAAAGAATGTCACAGATTGCGTTTCATCTGACCAGAATAGTAATAATTAGGATACAAAGTAAGTCAAAGCAAAGACGATGTTCTTTACAGGAAATGCTCAATATGTCCACCATCATTCCTCAACAATAGCTGTAGTCGAGTAATAATGTTGTGAACAGAACTGTAAAGCGTGTCCGGAATTTTGGTGAGGCATTGGCGTCGGATGTTGGCTTTCAGCATACCTGGAGATGTCGGTCGATCACGATACACTTGCGACTTCAGGTAACTCCAAAGCCAATAATCGCACGGACTGAGGTTCAAAATGGTTCAAATGGCTCTGAGCATTATGCAGCTTAACTTCTGAGGTCATCATTCGCCTAGAACTTAGAACTAATTAATCCTAACTAACCTAAGGACGCCACACACATCCATGCCCGAGGCAGGATTCGAACCTGCGGCCCGAGCGGTCGCTCGGCTCCAGACTGTAGCGCCTAAAACCGCACGGCCACTCCGGCCGGCAAGGACTGAGTTCTGCGGTTGGATGTGTGTGATGTCCTTAGGTTACTTAGGTTTAATTACTTATAAGTTCTAGGCGACTGATGACCTCAGAAGTTTAGTCGCATAGTGCTCAGCGCCATTTGAACCATCTGCGGAACTGGGAGGTCATGCATGACAAAAGTGGTGGCTGAGCACACGATCATCACCAAACGACGCGCGCAAGAGATTTTTCACGCGTCTAGCAATATGGGATGGAGCGCCATCCTACATAGACATCGTACGTTCCAACAGGTGTTTATCAGGCAGGCTGGGGATGACGCGATTCTGTAACATATCGGCGTACCTCTCACCCATCACGGTAGCAGTTTTCCTGTCCAGCGCCATCTGTCGGACATTTTGTGACCTTTGTTTTTTTCTGTTCTAATAAAACTCCATGTCATTCCAAGCATGTGTGTCAATTTTTACCTCTCTATCTACATTATTTTGTGGTTTATTAAGTTTTCAAATTATACTGACTTTTTGATCACCCTACAATCTCTGTCTTCTTTTACAGTTTTAACCCTCTACGTCTCCTTCTAGTATCATGGAAGTTATTCTGTGAAATCTTAAAAAATGTCCTACAATCCTCTCCCTTCTTCTTATCAGTCTTTTCCATATATTCCTTTCCTCGCCTATTCCCTAGAGACCCGCCTCATTCCTTACCTTATCTGTCCATCTAATAGTCAATATTCTTCTGTAGCGCCACATCGTAAACGCTTCAATTCTCTTCTGTTCCAGTTTTCCCACAGTCCATGTTTCGCTGCCATACAATGTTCGTTCCAAACGCACATTCTCAAAAATTTCTTCCTCAGATTAAGGCTTATGCTTGATACCAGTAGACTTCTCGTGGTCAGGAATGCCCTTTTTGCCACTGCTAGTCTGCTTTTTATGTCCTCCTTGTTCCGTCCATCATTGGTTATCTTGCTGCCTAAGTTTGCAGAATTCATTAGCTTCGTCTGCTTTGTGATGATCAATCCTGATCTTAAGTTTCTCCGCTGTTCTCATTTCTGTTACTTTTCATTACTTTTCTTTCTTTGACATACTCTCAGTCTATATTCTGTACTAACTACACTGTTCACTCCATCCAAAAGATCCTGTAAATTTTTCACTGTTACTGAAGACAGTAAGTCATCAGCGAATCTTATCACTGACACGATTTCACTCTGAATTTTAATTCCGTTCTTAAACCGTTTCTTTCATTTCCGTCATTCCTTCTTCAATGTATAGATTGAACAAGAGAAGCAAAAGACTACATCCCTGCTTCTTTATCCGAGCACTTCGTTTTTGGTCTCCCACTCTTACTGTTCCCCCATGGCTCTTCTAGCAAATAAAGAGATAAAAAACAAACAGATTAGTACCCGGATTGTACTACTTAATAAAAGAAAGTTTTCTTTCAATAGGAAAAATAGTTTTCTCCCTTACAAATCTATACAAATAAAAATCTAAATATTCGTTTGTTAAAAATCGTATGTCTCAAAAGCTTTTCACTAATAGTTTTAAAATTTTGACGCAACTTTGCATTCGAAAATGCATCCGTACATGTTTTTTATATATAACGGTCTTTTCAGATACATGTAACATATAAACAAATTGTTGTTGTTGTGGTCTTCAGTCCTGAGACTGGTTTGATGCAGCTCTCCATGCTACTCTATCCTGTGCAAGCTTTTTCATCTCCCAGTACCTACTGCAACCTACATCCTTCTCAATCTGCTTAGTGTATTCATCTCTTGGTCTCCCTCTACGAATTGTACCCTCCACGCTGCCCTCCAATACTAAATTGGTGATCCCTTGATGCCCCAGAACATGTCCTACCAACCGATCACTTCTTCTGCTCAAGTTGTGCCACAAACTTCTTTTCTCCCCAATCCTATTCAATACTTCCTCATTAGTTATGTGATCTACCCATCTAATCTTCAGCATTCTTCTGTAGCACCACATTTCGAAAGCTTCTATTCCCATCTTGTACAAACTATTTATCGTCCATGTTTCACTTCCATACATGGCTACACTCCATACAAATACTTTCACAAATGACTTCCTGACACTTAAATCTATACTCGATGTTAACAAATTTCTCTTCTTCAGAAACACTTTCCTTGCATTGCCAGTCTACATTTTATATCCTCTCTACTTCGACCATCATCAGTTATTTTGCTCCCCAAATTGCAAAACTCCTTTTCTACTTTAAGTGTCTCATTTCCTAATCTAATTCCCTCAGCATCACCCGACTTAATTCGACTACATTCCATTATCCTCGTTTTGCTTTTGTTGACGTTTATCTTATATCCTCCTTGTAAGACACTATCCATTCCGTTCAACTGCTCTTCCAAGTCCTTTGCTGTCTCTGACAGAATTACTATGTCATCGGAGAACCTCCAATTTTTTATTTCTTCTCCATGGATTTTAATACCTACTCCGAATTTTTCTTTTGTTTACTTCACTGCTTGCTCAATATACAGATTGAATAACATCGGGGCGAGACTACAACCACTGCTTACCTTTCATGTCCCTCGACTCGTATAACTGCCATCTGGTTTCTGTACAAATTGTAAATAGCCTTTCGCTCCCTGTATTTTACCCCTGCCACCTTCAGAATTTGAAAGAGAGTATTCCAGTCAACATTGTCAAAAGCTTTCTGTAAGTCTACAAATGCTACAAACGTAGGTTTGCCCTTCCTTAATCTAGCTTCTAAGGTAAGTCGTAAGGTCAGTATTGCCTCACGTGTTCCAGTATTTCTACGGAATCCAAACTTATCTTCCCAGAGGTCGGCTTCTACCAGTTTTTCCATTCGTCTGTAAAGAATACGCGTTAGTATTTTGCAGCTGTGACTTATCAAACGGATAGTTCGACAATTTTCTCATCTGTCAACACCTGCTTTCTTTGCTTTTGGATTGGAGTTATTATATTATATTCTTCTTCTTGAAGTCTGAGGGTATTTCGCCTGTTTCATACATCTTGCTCACCAAATGGTAGAGTTTTGTCAGGACTGGCTCTCCCAAGGCCGTCAGTAGTTCCAATGGAATGTTGTCTACTCCGGGGCCTTGTTTCGACTCAGGTCTTTCAGTGCTCTGTCAAACTCTTCACACAGTATCGTATCTCCCATTTCATCTTCATCTACATCCTCTTCCATTTCCATAATATTGTCCTCAAGTACTTCGCCCTTGTATAGACCATCTATACACTCCTTCCACCTTTCTGCTTTCCCTTCTTTGCTTAGAACTGGGTTTCCATCTGAGCTCCTGATGTTAATACAAGTGGTTCTCTTATCTCCAAAGGTCCCTTTAATTTTCCTGTAGGCAGTATCTATTTTACCCCTAGTGAGATAAGCCTCTACATCCTTACATTTGTCCTCTAGCCACCCCTGCTTAGCCATTTTGCACTTCCTGTCGATCTCATTTTTGAGACGTCTGTATTCCTTTTTGCCTGCTTCATTTACTGAATTTTCATATTTTCTCCTTTCATCAATTAAATTCAATATTTCTTCTGTTACCCAAGGATTTCTACTAGCCTTCGTCTTTTTACCTACTTGTTCCTCTGCTGCCTTCACTACTTCATTCCTCAAAACTACCCATTCTTCTTCTACTGTATTTATTTCCCTCATTCTTGTCAATTGTTCCCTTATGCTCTCCCTGAACCTCTGTACAACCTCTGGTTCTTTTAGTTTATCTAGGTCCCATCTCCTTACATTCCCACCTTTTAGCAGTTTCTTCAGTTTTAATCTAGAAGTCATAACCAATAGATTGTGGTCAGAGTCCACATCTGACCCTGGAAATATAAGCAAGCCACTGCCAGCCTGCTGTTTGCTGTTGTGCTTTCGAGAATTCTGCAACAATGTTGCCAAGAAGCGAGGTAAACGGAAATTTTTACTGGGGCCAGATAACTCTATTACTTCAGTTGCGCATTTAATATAATGACAATTTGTATTCAGGCCAGTTGTAGTTCAATGCAGATTACTTCCTGTTTTGTCAAAGGTTAGCATACGAATATAAGTTGGATAGTACCTTGTGTGTACATAGTTTTGGTAATACGTAGACTTTTTATAGAGTAAGAGATAAATTTGGGTTAAATTTCATACAAAAATACTTAGTGGGGAACTTAACAAACTCTGCAGTCTTCATTTAGAATCCACGTGGCATTCGACTTTTGCCTGTCGCTACGCCATTTGACACCAGTAGAGGCGGTGTACCGCGTGTATGAAGTTATTTGTGCAGCAAAAGCGTCAGATGGGTCGATGATTGGTGATCAATCCTACCAATGTGTTGCGAATGGTTGACGTGAAGTTATGACGAACTCTCCTTCGTGAAGATGTTATTGGTGTAGAAGATGAATCATTCGCATGTTCTCTAGTATCTGTTATAGTGCAAAAACGTTATCACCAGTTGTAAAGGGACACTGTTATAATACTAACACATAATTATTATGCTAATGATGATAGTGACGAATACTTCACTGCAAGAGGTATTGATACGGAAAGCTAAGGAAGAGGCCATGGAAGCGGTGAAAGTGAATGCCAACCTTCTCCTGATAAGAAGTTTGAAGTCGGAACTGTGATCGTGGCATTTAGTGACAACACACTGTAGAAGACATACAATGATTATCCCGTAAGAGGTTTAAAAACATTTGACAAGCTTATCAAAAGATACCGTAATCTGAAGGCTGAAAACAATTTTGCAAGCATACTGGAGTATGTTGCAAAGAAAAGAGAAGGCAATAAGTATTTCAAAGGAAATCTTATGCTGCAGTTCAATATAATCAAGCAGCATGTAATTGTGAAGTTTGATGAAGCGAGAGTATGCAGTTCTTCTGTTCATTACTGCTATTCCAACAAAATGGTGCAATGGCTCTGAGAGCCGGCCGCGGTGGTCTCGCGGTTCTAGGCGCGCAGTCCGGAACCGTGCGACTGCTACGGTCGCAGGTTCGAATCCTGCCTCGGGCATGGATGTGTGTGATGTCCTTAGGTTAGTTAGGTTTAAGTAGTTCTAAGTTCTAGGGGACTAATGACCACAGCAGTTGAGTCCCATAGTGCTCAGAGCCATTTGAACCAATGGCTCTGAGCACTATGGGGCTTGACATCTGAGGTCATCAGTCCCCTAGAACTTAGGACTACTTAAACCTAACTAACCTAAGGACATCACACACATCCATGCCCGAGGCAGGATTCGAACCTGCGGCCGTAGCGGTCGCGCGATTCCAGACTGAAGCGCCTAGAACCACTCGGCCACACCGGCCGGCTATTTTCATCATTGGACATTGGACATAGCCAGTGTGACTGGGGTTATTACCAATTTCAGAAAGGAGTTTGGGATAACATCGCGCATTATAACTATGCACCAAGCACGAAAAGATGAGGACGACTAAGAAGAGATGATTCAAAGAGCTCAAGCATTTTTTGCTGAAGTCAATACGTTTATCACGAAAAAAACATCCAAATGGGTTCTATATGGCACCATGATCAGAGTCTTCTTTCCGAAAGAACGCTATCCATGAAAAGAGAGAGAAACACTGTCTCAACGTTACAATCGATTAACAGAGTAACACACAGATGCATCGATGGACGAACAAATGACAGGCAAACTCTATATATGCCCCTAGTAACCAAATTTAATGTTTTAAACCCGTATGTCAAGGAAAATAGATAAACGGTCACCTCCAAATTACTTTGTAGCTGCATGTGGGAGAGCAGAACGGTAACGAAGGAACATCTGAAGATGCTTTACCTGTCAGCTTTTAATCCGCATTTGCCGTCAAAGTCACTAGTGCTTTGTGTCTCCTAGTCTGGTTATAAAGAAGGTGCTGGAAGCCTCTGGAGGAAAAGATGTAGTTCTAAAAATGATTCCACCCAGACCACAAAATATGCACAACGTCTGCACGTGTGTTTCTTCAGCAATATAAAATATATGATAAGAGCATAACAGGTTATCTTAAACGACGTCCCAGGAACATGTAGGCAAAGTTGAGTAACACATTCTTTATCATTAAAATGCATTGTGTCATTTACAATCAGTCATCTGCGGTGGATCAACGCTTCGTTACGTGTGGAAGAACGCTGGCAACGATATCGATGAATCTGTGGACAACTTCAAAAGTATCAATGCCGCGGCATTAGGACTGATATTGTAGAATGTGTAATTATGACATATACCAGTCAGACCAATGGTTATTTTCAGAAAAGCTCCATCTTACTTACCCGTGAGAGACATGCACACATTCCTACAGAAAACATGCACATACAGAAACAACACAAGCCGCCAAAAGGCGGGAGACACAAAGAAGAAAATTAAGACTGTCGACATCTCCAACATTACACCCATGCGCTCATATACACCCACAGAAGAAACTATAAACGTCATAGAACCACAACTGAAAAGCAAGAAATTCCCAGACATACAAATAAATGAAATCTCGCCCATCCTAAGACTAATCACAGAACACAAATTATTTCAGTTTCAACAGTAACTTCTATTTGTAACAAGAGAGGTTACCCTCAAGGGGTCCTCCATCAGTAGACATTTTCTTGGACACTATAGATAACATTATATTCAACAACATTGTGAAACAAGAAACGAACAAAATAATTTTTGGCACCGATTGGTAGATGACATAATCTGTCTCCTACATGAAACACGAAGTAGCACAGAAGAGCTACCCAGTAACATCAACACAGTACTCTCAAAATACACTTCGCAATGAAAACTGAAGAGCACTAGAAACTAAATTTCCTGGTTCTTACAATTCAGCAACCAACATGACTTTTTTCATCCACAGAAAGCCTTCATCCACAATCAATGTTATCCATAGCTCATCCAGATAGCCGACCTCTCATAAGTATGCCAGTTTGGCACGCATTCTCCTCAGGAGAACCGGAACATTTCTTGAACCAGTAAATTATACACACGAATTAAATAAATCAACTTGCTATTGAAAATGAATACAAAACAGATATCATAAACAAGCTCCACAACAACGTAAAAAAGAAAGATAATGACAGCGGCCGCCTACTTACGAGCAAAAACTAAAGGGTCTGAAAACACAGACGCTGAACACAAAGACATCACAGCAGATCATACCACATCAGGAAAAAGAAACAAATGGTACAAACTAACATACAATAATAAAACAGTGCACAGAATTGGAAACATATTGAAGAAGCAAGGGGTACCAGTAACATTTATAACAAATAACACAGTTCAACAAAGATCAAGGTCAGACCGAGGAACTTCACACAAATTCAAAAATACAGCAATATACCAACACACATTCTACTCCTGTCAAGCCCAACACAGAGGACAAATAAGCAGAGACGTCCGAACAAGGTACACACAGCACATGGGGGCTCTGAAGACTGACAGTAAACATTCCAGTTTTGCAGAACATGTAAACAATAAGAACCATCACCCCACAATTTTCGAAACTGGTCTACACATCCTGAAACACAGAAAACTAACAATAGCAGAAAATTATTACACAGAAAGGCTATAATGGAAGGGAAAAAGATAATAAATTAACAGTCAACAATTTGAAACGACTCACTCTTCACGGCTTTAAGAGAACTGATACAGAACACAGAACAGGAATAACACACACACACACACACACACACACACACACACACGCGCGCACACGCACACACGATCACTGCTCCATCACATACACAGACGTAAATAAGTAACAGAAGTCGTCAGAACTCCCGCTAAATTTTTGAAATCCTTCACGCAGTATGCGATACGATCTCACGACACACGAGGACAGCAGTAAGATGGTATAATGTTTTGAATTACGACCAAGGTGTAAAAGATAATTTTTTCTATGTTTCAAAGCCGATCAACGAACATGACTATGTAGCAGATTATGTCGTAACCTAGTACAAAACAAAACTGTATCCACAATATTACCGCAATTCCCTTTAGCATTAAACTGACGTACATAAATTCATATTTTCATATTTGCTGAGAACAGCCGCTCATACGGTTGCAGAGGATATGATGTATGCCAAAGAAACCGCACCAAACACAGAACATATGCCAGAAATAACGGCAACAAACGTAGAAAGCATGCTGCGACTTGGTGTTATAATGTTATTCATACAATACAGTATCTGCAACAAAACAGTACACACGCAATAAAGTTGTGTAATGATTTTAAAGATTTTGCTTTTGCGTGTTTAGAATAAAGTAAAACCCAGTGATGATAACGATGATAGTGATATTGTTGCTAAAACTAGTTTTGGAAAAAATGAAACAAATGTATTTTTTTTCAGAATTTTCCGTCGGTGTTTGGCAGGACATGATAATAATGTTAAAAAGAAAAATACGTACTTTCTAGTGTTCTGTTATTTAGTCGCGAACCGGCTTTCGGCTTCTCAGGCCATCTTCAGGCGACAATTGAATGTCGCAAAACACAGATAAATATGATATGCGACTTACAGAGGTATTATTAGTGCAGAAAAGTGTTTACATAGGATACATAAGAAAAATATTACAATAACTACATTAACTTAAAAAGAGGATAAATAAAGTTTTTATTCAGAGATACATGTAACAAATGATGACAAATAAAATCAGTTTACAGTTTAAATGTAGTGTTTGTAACGAAAACTTAATTTCACAAAAGAGAAAATGGAAACTGAGTCTTATAGTTTAATACTAGGCTGGCATTCTGTGTCTGATGTGTTTGTTGATTTACATTATTTCCAATAGGGTCATTTTTCTGCTTTTCTTTTTACAGAATGTAAAAGTTCACATTCTGTATCAGACGGATGCGGTATTTTTTATCGAGGCAGTCACTCAAGTCAATAGCGTTGTTATAACATGCGATAAGCCTGCTTTTCTTCACTGTGCGTTTTGCAGTCGTTCATATCCCTTTGAGTATTTTATTGAATGTCCTAAGATTTCTCCATTGCGTTTAGCTTCTACAATGACGTCTGCAGTGAAATCAAGAGCATGTTTGCAGAGACTTGCAGAAAAACGACACTCACCAGAAAATTGAAAGGTACGTAATGGTCCTAAAACCAGAATGTTGCACAGGTTTCTTCCTTCGAACGCAAATATCTTTCTCTTAAGTACATTTTTCATTCGCGCTTTATCAACATTCCTTCAAAGTGCTGTTATTACTGAATTACAAACACTGCAGGTCATTCAATCTGGAACAATATTCAGTTAATTGCTACGTCTAGTGATAAACTAAACTCCGTTCGAACAGACCTCGGAAGGCCCAACGGTACTGACCGGCCGCCGTGTCATCCTCAGCCCACAGGCGTCACTGGATGCGGACATGGAGGGGCATGTGGTCAGCACACCGCTCTCCCAGCCGTATGTCAGTTTACGAGACCGGAGCCTCTACTTCTCAATCAAGTAGCTCCTCGATTTGTCTCATAAGGGCTGAGTGCACCCCGCTTGCCAACAGCGCTCGGCAGACCAGATGGTCACCCATCCAAGTGCTAACTCAGACCGACAGCGCTTAACTTGGGTGATCTGGCGGGAACCGGTGTTACCACTGCGGTAAGGCCGTTGGCGTACATCTAGTGATAAGAAGAACAAAAAACCAGTAAAATTAGTGTCTGCTCATGCTGTACTGGATGGTTCAGCTGTTTTTGTAGCATGTTAATGATACGTTTTCTCATGGTAATGGTTGGTTAACAGTAGCTGTTCTTATGGGACCTTTTGGTGTAATTAATGTTCCTAGTCTTGAGAGTTTTTCTGAACTGGTTTCTCGCACTTATCATGTTAGGGAATAAGCTAATAAAGATTTTAGGAAGTCCTATTGTACATCACCCTCTGATTTTAGTTTGTAAACTCGTCATAAACGTAAAACAGGCTCTGATGAAAGTGTTCATGGCTGGGTTATAGGTAAAGGTGTACATGAATATGTAAAAATGAGTGTTGACTGTACAGTACGTTATCATACATAAAGTTATTATTACTATAGAAGACTACACACTGATCTTGTCAAAAACCGAGAAGCTATTCTTCTTGGTTGTAACTCCCTGGGGCACTCTGGGATGCTGTTAGTGTCTTACGCTTCACTGCATAAAGATGCATGAGTCATATATTTATTTTTCGTGCGTGACCATGTCAGGTCGCTACGCAAAAAAAATGTCAAACTGGTATGAAGTTAACTTGATACACAAAGAGTTAGCATTTCAGCGCAACCACCAAAATTGGTACAGGTGATGCCATCAACATTCTGTTTTAAAGAAAAGATTATGTAGCTGGTTTTGTAGATAGGCTGTTTAGGTTTTTTTATTGGTAACGCCACATAGCGCTCTGTATGAAAAATCACTGGCTGTGCTGTGTGCAGTCAGTGGCTGGTTGGCATTGTTGTAATACTCGCCATTGTAGTGTTGGGCAGATGGATGTTAACAGTGCGTAGCGTTGCGCAGTTGGAGGCGAGCGGAGTTTTGAAATTTTTAAGCCTGGATGTCATGAACTGCTATATATATAATGACTTTTGATGATATTAAGATCCAGTATATAATAATAATGTGATATACTTCCAAAAAAATGAGGGAGCACAAAAAAGACATTTCCCTTCACAGGAACTGCATACATAATTTTCTTTTCAAGTACTTAGTAATTTATTTCATAGAATAAGTTTTTGTGGTGCACCACTTTAATTACATAGACATTAAGATGTGAATATACGTTTCCCTTATCTGCATTGCTGTCTTTAGTGTATTATTTTTTCTGCTTGAGCTATGTCATGTTTAGATATAAGTTATTGCATTTGCTGCTGCTGTTTGCCAGGCATAGTGCTACTGAATTTGACTTTATATTACTCTGTTAAGCCAGTTTTACTACGGATTTATTTTTTCTTGTTTGCTGTGCATTGCCTTATATTAATTGTAATATTGCTGTTTGCTTTGACAATTTCCATTTTTTTCATTGCTGTTTGTATTGATTGTTTTGTGTTGCTGCATTGTCTCATCCCTTAGTTTAGCATCTGAGCTCAGTATATTTAAGTTAGCTTAAGAGGGGGTAGACTATATATGAAACTAGCTATGACGAATTGGAAGAAATGCATTGAAAAGCTATAAGAAAATGGTTTGTCCAAAAAAGTAGCGCACAGTGGAGAAAAACTATTTTTGAAAGAGGATGTGATCAGAATACAGAAAGCAGGCTTAGATAGGACTTTTTGGGAATAATGATGAATGAAGGGAGATCTCTATGCAAAGTACTGCAGTAAAACAAACCCTGTCCTTTCCTTTTGTGTTATCCCTCTATGTGTTTGTGTACCCTTGGGTATTTGTATTTTTCCTGTCTTTATGTGTTTAGCTGATACGAGTTATGTCGTATAATTTTTCTAATACTATGTTATTTACTTTGTAAAGATGTTTAGACATTATTTGTTCTGTTTTGTTTTAATGCTCACGTGTGAAGTTGATGTCTCAAAAGTTATTCTGATCTTTAATGTATGTACTTATGTCATAATTCCTGTAACACTGATGTATATGTATATTTCTATTCTTTTGTAAAGCCTGTTTTACTACAAATGTTATCTTTATTGTTATGTTCTTTAATGATGTATTTTGTACCTTTGTTATTGTATTCTTATGTTATAAAATTGAAATTAACACCAATTGATCAAATTAAGTAATTTGTAAGTTACATTTCACTGCACACGTTTCTTTTGGTCATAGTATATGGACAATATGTGAGAAGTAGGGACTGTTAGTGTTTGCACGTGTGTTGACAATTCAGCAAGGGACTGGATAACAGCATTGCTGGTTATAAGGACATTTCAAACAAATTTTTTGTGAGTGGACAAGTGGTGGTTTATGGACTTGCCATATTCTCTGCAAGACTCTTCGATGGTGATTGTGCACCTGCACAGTCGCAACAGATGGCTGCTGGCCGTCTCTACAAGGATTACAGTGGGTCAGCACTTTTGATGACCCACCAATACCATTATTTCTGCAGTGGGTCTGCACCTTTGATGACCAATCAATACCGTTATTTCTACAAGGACTGCAGTGGGTCGGCACCTGTGATGACCCACCACTACCATACTCTTTACCAGGACTACAGTGGGTCTACTGTGTGGCGACCTACCTACCTACCAATATTCTTCAAAACTTCGACTGACTCTGCTGTGGGTTTGCTCTGTTGTGGCCCATTACCTGTCAGCATGTCAAGAGTCAGCACTGTCTTTCCGTTGGAAGGACAACACTACTTCTTCAAGACTGCATGGAAATCCCCTACTTCCGTGTGCATTCTCTTTCACTGCTCAGACGTTGAGAAAAACACTGCTGTTTTACTGTGATGAACGATCAGGACTGTCTTTATGGACTGTGAGAAAATTTTAGCATTTGACCAACATTGTATCAATAAGTGTGTGCATTTGATTTCTTTGTTATTGTAATTATGATTATGAAAATTTTTTTCAAATCTGTATTGGCCACTGCCCCAAACAATTTGTAAAATTTTCTGTGGGGAGCATGGGGGCTATGTAAGTAGGTTTTTTTTATTGATTACGTCACATAGCGCTCTGTATGAAAAATCAATGGCTGTGCTGTGTGCAGTCGGTAGATGGTTGTCATTATTGTAATACTCGCCATTGTAATGTTGGGCAGCTGGCTGTTAGCGGCGCGTAGCGTTGCGCAGTTGGAGGTGAGCCGCCAGCAGTGGTGTATGTGGGGAGAGAGACGGCGGAGTTTTTAAATTGTAAGAATGGATGTCATGAACTGCTATATACACTCCTGGAAATTGAAATAAGAAGACCGTGAATTCATTGTCCCAGGAAGGGGAAACTTTATTGACACGTTCCTGGGGTCAGGTACATCACATGATCACACTGACAGAACCACAGGCACATAGACACAGGCAACAGAGCATGCACAATTTCGGCACTAGTACAGTGTATATCCACCTTTCGCAGCAATGCAGGCTGCTATTCTCCCATGGAGACGATCGTAGAGATGCTGGATGTAGTCCTGTGGAACGGCTTGCCATGCCATTTCCACCTGGCGCCTCAGTTGGACCAGCGTTCGTGCTGGAGGTGCAGACCGCGTGAGACGACGCTTCATCCAGTCCCAAACATGCTCAATGGGGGACAGATCCGCAGATCTTGCTGGCCAGGGTAGTTGACTTACACCTTCTAGAGCACATTGAGTGGCACGGGATACATGCGGACTTGCATTGTCCTGTTGGAACAGCAATTTCCCTTGCCGGTCTAGGAATGGTAGAACGATGGGTTCGATGACGGTTTGGATGTACCGTGCACTATTCAGTGTCCCCTCGACGATCACCAGAGGTGTACGGCCAGTGTAGGAGATCGCTCCCCACACCATGATGCCGGCTGTTGACCCTGTGTGCCTCGGTCGTATGCAGTCCTGATTGTGGCGCTCACCTGCACGGCGCCAAACACGCATACGACCATCATTGGCACCAAGGTAGAAGCGACTCTCATCGCTGAAGACAACACGTCTCCATTCGTCTCTCCATTCACGCCTGTCGCGACACCACTGGTGGCGGGCTGCACGATGTTGGGGCGTGAGCGGAAGACGGCCTAACGGTGTGCGGGACCGTATCCCAGCTTCATGGAGACGGTTGCGAATGGTCCTCGCCGATACCCCAGGAGCAACAGTGTCCCTAATTTGCTGGGAAGTGGCGGTGCGGTCCCCTACGGCACTGCGTAGGATCCTACGGTCTTGGCGTGCATCCGTGCGTCGCTGCGGTCCAGTCCCAGGTCGACGGGCACGTGCACCTTCCGCCGACCACTGGCGACAACATCGATGTACTGTGGAGACCTCACGCCCCACGTGTTGAGCAATTCGGCGGTACGTCCACCCGGCCTCCCGCTTGCCCACTATACGCCCTCGCTCAAAGTCCGTCAACTGCACATACGGTTCACGTCCACGCTGTCACGGCATGCTACCAGTGTTAAAGACTGCGATGGAGCTCCGTATGCCACGGCAAACTGGCTGACACTGACGGCGGCGGTGGACAAATGCTGCGCAGCTGGCGCCATTCGACGGCCAACACCGCGGTTTCTGGTGTGTCCGCTGTGCCGTGCGTGTGATCATTGCTTGTACAGCCCTCTCGCAGTGTCCGGAGGAAGTATGGTTGGTCTGACACACCGGTGTCAATGTGTTCTTTTTTCCATTTCCAGGAGTGTATATTATGATTATTAAGGTAAATACTTTGTTTGTTCTCTATTAAAATCTTTCATTTGCTAACTATACCTATCAGTAGTTAGTGCCTTCCGTAGTTTGAATCTTTTATTTAGCTGGCAGTAGTGGTGCTCGGTGTATTGCAGTAGTTCGAGTAACCAAGATTTTTGTGAGGTAAGTGATTTGTGAAACATATAGGTTAATGTTAGTCAGGGCCATTCTTTTGTGGGGATTTTTGAAAGTCAGATTGCGTTGCGCTAAAAATATTGTGTGTCAGTTTAAGTACAGTCTTGTATAATTTTTCCAAGGGGACGTTTCAGTTTCCTTCTCGGAAATAGGATGTATCAGTATTGGCCTTCGAGACCTCGGACAATTGTTCTGCGATATTCCTGCTCCCATTGCTTGCTATCCAACGATTGTCATGGAATATGGAGTCGACGGGCTCAGGAGGGCCATACCCAGCTCTGTACAGGGCCGTAACGGTCCAACGCGATTACTACCCGAGAGAACAGAGTCATTCTCCCGACCATGCAGCATCTTTCAGCCACGTAATGTATCTTGAGTCAAGCAGCTGGCTTGTATGCAGCAAGGCAAGTATTCGCACAGATAATGTGTCGACATCCCTAGCACCAAGTACTGTTAGCACACTAATGATTTATGCTTCTTTTCTTCGTACGGCAGCAATGAGAGATGCGCCGAAAGATATCACCAACTGACAAGACCGAACACAAAAGAGAAGCCACGTATTCGTTTCCAATGAGTCCCTTATCTGCATATAGCACGACGATGCATGTAGTCATGTAGGGAGGCTCTGAGGAAAGTGAACAGGTATATTAATTTCTTCATCATCATACGATTATCATTTTTCGGTCACCCAAAAACTTTTACAGTAAGCGTTACATTTCTGACATGTTAAGGTCGGTGGCTGTTCCCTTTCTTCGAGACGTTCGTTACGTTATCTTTCAAGAAGAAAACACAAACCATACCCGTGCTGTCCAGACCCATCATGATACAAGGGTATTCGAGCATTACCCTTGCCAGGACGTTGATCAAATCTCTCACCTGTTGATAGTACCTGATCATGTGTCAGACTGGCATGCCACCACACTGCAGTCACTACAAGTGATGATCTCTGGCGTAGAGCTGAACCAGCATAGGTTCACGTAACTTTAAAAAAAATGGCTCTGAGCACTATGGAACTTAACTTCTGAGGTCATCAGTTCCCTAGAACTTAGAACTACCTAAACATAACTAAGGTAAGGACATCACACACATCCATGCCCGAGGCAGGATTCGAACCTGCGACCATAGCGGTCGCGCGGTTCCAGACTGTAGCGTCTAGAACGGCTCGGCCATCCCGACCGGCTGATGTAACTTATCTGTAATCTAAATTCATTTCGACTCAGTATACAGTTAAGTTAGATCAGTTTCCGCTAGGAGAACTGGAACATTTGTATACAAAATTTCGTATGACCAAATCACCTACAAATTTAATCATTTCCACTTCCTAGTATACAGTTATTGCACAGTAAGTGAAACATCGTTATCTTCAGTTTTGATAAACCACACACTTTTTTGCACTACCATATTGACGATTTCATGGTGCCTCGGGATATGTCCTATCAGTCAATTCCTTATTATAGCCAAGTTGCAGCGTAAAATTTCTGTGAATCCACAGTTCGCTAACAATATTTCTTCAATAGTTATCCGATTTACCTACTTAATTTTCAGTACTCTTCCATCGCATCCTATTTTAAAAGCTTCCATATCCTGTTAATGCCATGCACGATTTTCACACACAGTCAAAGATAAGCTCAAAGGACAAAAAGCAGCCACCCCAGTGAGCACACACACAAGCCTTAGCGCAGCGATCGAGTCATGTGATCAACCGCGCACGTCGCCTTTCCGTGAACGTGAAGAAGTGACCAGTGGGACATTCATGTTTCAAGCGAATATTGTACGTAAATATTGGTAATTGTGAGGACGTGACAGATTGCCTTTGCGCATGCCCTTGGCCATGTGCTGTGTGAAGTTCCTGGATTGCTTGGTGTTTCGTGGCGGACTGCCCAACGTGTCTACAGGCAGTGGTGTAACACTCATGGTCATGAAACACGACGTCAGGATTGTTGTCGGAAAAAGATCCTGACTAACAGGGACTGGAGAAGTCTGTCACGGTTTGTGAACCAAAATCATTTCCAAAATCGTCAGGAATTGTTGTAGGCAGTGAATGAAGGTCCATCCCAACCTGGTAACAGGATAACTGCATGCAATGAACATTTGAAGTCAGTCACCCCGCAAGAGACCATTGATAATATATGAAGCTATGCATCTTCAGTGAGCTACAAATCATCAATCGTACAGAGTAGCTGACCAGAGGAACATAAATTGTTCTGATGAATCACATTCTGGCCTACAGTCAACAATAACGCAAGGTCATGTGCAAGACGGAGGTGGGTCTGTGATGTTCAGGTGGTGTTATTTAGTATCATGAATTGGGCTGACTGACTAAGGTGACCACTGACATGATCCAGCAAGTTTATATAAACTTCCTGAATGATCAGAGTTGCCTTTCAGTCCACATCTACGTGAAGAGTATGTTGTATATACCTATTATTCCAGATGACAACAGCTAAGTTCATCGGGCTGGCAGAATATGTAACTGGTTTTCTGTTAACTTCCTAACACTATTTCGTCTCGATTGGTCCACATAGTAACCTCAAGTAAACTTCATAAAAATCTGTGGGACATGTTAAGTTCTTAACGATTGGATTAATCTGGATGGGACATACTTACACAACCTGATGGACTCACTTCCTAATCAGATCCAGGCGGTTATCAAGTTCTGGGCTGGAATTACTTGGTATTAAGTGATGTGTGTATAATATCTCTTAGGATGACTAATGATGAGCCAAATATCTGTGGCTGGGCGACTTGTCTGGCGTAGCGGTAATTATGTTTAAGAGCCATTGCATACAGCCATGATATAATATAGTAACCAATCTTAGGTAACAGAACATCGTCACTTTTGTGCATTTTCAACTTCTCGCGGCGTAATGGATAACCCATTAAATTTCGGGCATGCAGCCGCGCAAATAAAATTTCCTCCACTGATATTTCGGCCGCCTATCGTCCGGCCATCCTCAGAGTGAGTCACAAGACTGACGACAAATTCGTAGCGCATTCGATGCAAAACCTGAAAAGCACGTATGTGATGGGGAAGAAGATAGTAATTCCTTCAGATCTAGTGCGTTTTTGCCCTAAGTGGGTGCTCTTTCTTCGAAGATAGGTCGTATTCTTGAGAAACACTGTGTTAAGGTGATCTTCCGGCCCCCCAAGAAAATTGCAGCTTTACTCGGCTCTGTGAAGGACGATTTACAGCTTCATAAAGCAGGTGTGTATCAGATTCCTTGCGGAAATTGCGAGCAGTCATACATAGGTCAAACAACACACACCGTTCATGAGAGGCGTGTGGAGCATCGAAGATACACGCGCTTATTACAGCCAGACAAGTCAGCTGTGGCCGAACATTGTATTGATACAGGGCATTCCATGAATTACAGTGATGTGAATATTTTAACATCCACCTCTTCTTTTTGGGAATCTGTATTCAAGGAAGCTATAGAAATTAAATTAGCTAACAATTTAGTAAATAGAGATAATGGTTTTAATTTGGACAATGCATGGAATCCGGCTGTTGAAGTAATCAAACTGCAGAGAAATCGTCATCGTGTCACCGCCGCCGATCAAACATCGATAAGCGAATCGAATGTCTGTACGCCTTTGCCACAGGCGGCGCATGTGTAAGCGTGTTTCATTACCGCCGACCAGCATCTGTGAGCCGCATGCGCAGTACTGCCGCGGTGGAGCATATAAGGCCGCGCTTGGCATCTTGTCGTCAGTCTTGTGACTCACTCTGAGGATGGCCGGATGATACGCGGCCGAAATACCAGTGGAGGAAATTTTATTTGCGCGGCTGCATGCCCGAAATTTAATGGATTATCGTCACTTTGACATGTTTCAAACGACTTAACAGCATTCCCAGTAAGCGTGAATGTTGTCTGTTCATATTTGATTGGTGTTTGGACTTTCATGTTGTGGTAATGATGGGACCTGCAAGATAACACCGTGCCTATACTGCCCGAATGCAGTGATAGTTCGACACGAGCTCCAGCTGCCTGACTGCAGTGCTAATACGTCGTGGCCCATCCATCTGCAACGGAGTTAGGCCGAGCTACAACCACTTGCCACCAGCCCAACTCCAACGTCAGTCCATCAGGAGCTACATCGTCTCCCACATTTCCCAATGTAACATCGCTATGAGGCACCCTCCGCAATGCAACATCAATAGGACGCACCAAGAACCACGAAACAGCAGTATGAGGCACACTCTGCCAAACAACATCAGTACGACACACCCTCTCAGATGCAAATCGGTACAAAGCGCCCTTTGCATCGCAACGTTGGTATGAAGCACCCTTTGCCGAACAATATCAGTGCGAATGACCCTCTGACACGAAACATCGTTACAAAGCAGCCTCTGCCACGCAAAAATGGTAAGAAGCATCCTTCACCACACAGCATTTGTATAAAGCACCTACTGTCACACAACGTTGGTATGAAAAACGCCCTGTCACCTAACTTCAGGAGGTCGTACCCTCCAACACTCAACATCGGTATGAAGCACTCTTTGCCATGCAACACTAGTACGAAACAGCCTCTGTCGCATAATATTGGTAGGATGCACTCTCTACGAACCAACACTGAAAGCATATACTTCGCGCTACACAATATTGATATGGAGCATCCCCTGGCGTCAGAAGTTGTTATCAAGCTCCCTCTGCCACTTAACATTTGTAACAAGCACCCCCGGCACGCTACGAAGCACCCTGTGCCACATAACTCGGTATGAAATACTCTGTGCATTGCAACATCGATACCTTGCATCTTGTACCACGCAATATTGGTATGGAGTCGACTCTACCACAGAACATAGGTAAAAATCACGCTCTGCCACATAACATGGGTAACATGGACTCCACGCCACACAACATTACGAGGATGCACTCTGTGTGACACACCACTGTACGGAGCACCTTCTACCATGCTACATCGGTATGAAACACCCTCTGCAGTACTTAACTGTTAAGACCCAAAGCCTCGCGGAGTGGCCGCGCTGTTTGAGATGCCATGTCACGGATTGCGCGGCCCCTCCCGCCGGAGGTTTGAGTCCTCTCTCGGGCATGTGTGTGTGTGTGTTGTTCTTAGCATAAGTTAGTTCAAGTAGTGTGTAAGTCTAGGGACCAATGACCTCAGCAGTGTGGTCCCTTAGGAATTGACACACATGAACATAAGATCCACCCTGTGCCTAGCCACCACACGCTATCACATAACACTGATACAGAGTAATTTCTGCCATGTAACAGGGTTATGAAGCACCTTCTGCCGCATAATACTGACACAAAGGAGTATCCGCCTCACAACCCTGCGTCGAAGCAATCTCTGCCACGCAACATCGATCTGTAGCACCCTATGCCACATGCAACTGATAAGAAATACCGTCTGCCACACGACATCGAAATGAAGCAACGTTCTCCACGTAACATTAGTACAAAGGATCCTATCCCACGTAACATCGTTATGAGGCATGCTCTGCCATGTAACACTGGTAAGGAGCTGCCTCTGTCACGCAACAGTGGGATGGAGTGCCCTGCGCCACACAACGTCTGCACGAAACACCCTCCGCCACGCAACATTGATACGAGAACCCTCTGTCATGCAACAGTTATACATATGAATGCTTTAAAGGATTTCTGCTATTCACCACTAGATGGCAATGTCGTAGTTTCTATAGTGATGGGCGACCTTAATTCATCATTGTTAGATAATTTGCAGAATATTCATTAACTATTTGCATAATTCTTTGTCGTTAATCCGGTTACATATTACAAAACCTGTATCAAAATCACTAACTTAGTTCCTGACATTAGTTCGAACATATTGCCACAAACTGTGGCGGGGAATGTTATATACACCCTAAGGAAAAAAAAAAAAGAAAAACCGCACTGATAACCCGTACCCTCTGGCGCGTGGCTGGCTTGCTATCGGCCACCTCCAGCACCTCCCTGTTCGGCCCCAACCACTCCTCAACAATCCTGCCGAGCATCTCACCCTCACCCTCTTCTTCCCCACCCTTACCATCACATGTGCCACTATCTATGTCCGCCCTCATACGCCCCTCCCGACGATTTCCTGGCCTGCACTGACTGCACCTCCTCCATCTATGTGATTGTCGGTGATCTCAGTATCCAAAGCTATGCTCCTGCCGAACTTCAGCGGTGGCATGAGTTCATCACTACCCTCCAGTGAGACCTGATTCCCCTTCCCCCACATACCCAACCTGAATCCAACACCACTCCCGACATGATCCTAGCCTCTTCCAACCTCCTTGGGTGCATCACTGCAGATGTCCTTGACCTCATTGGCAGTGGCCATGCTCCCTTCCTCCTCCCTATCTCTGATGGACGCCATCCACGCCCTGCTCCTCGCCCTGACATTCATCCTAAACTTGTCAACGACTACTCCCACGCCAACTGGGATACCTACTAAGGCTCCATACACACCCAGGTCGAACGCCATGACCTTATCCTCCAATCTCCTGATGACATCTCTTGCACCGCTGCTTTACTTCATCAGACCTTGCCTGACGTCGTAGCCACCCATATCCCTACCAGCCACCCACCCTCATCACCCAGCCCTGCCCCCACAGGCCGTCCTTCTCGTCCATGAACCCCATCGTCTCTACCAATCTTTCCTCCACACTCATGACTGGGACACGCTTACCTATCACTGGCAATGACAACGACTCATCTGCAACAAGCTTACTGCAAAGAAACGCCGTTCCTGGTGACAGGCACACAACTCAATGCCATGCTCTCAATAAGCTCTTCCAAGTATTGATCTGGTTTCCACCGCCTCACTGGGAACTGCCCTACCCTGCAGTACCCTCTCCTTCTTAATGACTGTCCCTTTCCTGACAAGCTCAGTAAGGCGAACCACTTTGTCTCCCACCTATCCGATGCCTTTTCCATTCCAGATGATCCCAAATTTGACTTTTTCTTCTTCCTCAACATCATCGAATGTACAGATACCTCTGCTCCTCCCCTTGCTCCTAGCTTCCAGTACTTGTGCCACACATCACCATCTGAACTTAACACTCTCATCACTACACAGGACATCAGCCTCACACTCCACACTAAATGCAACACTGCTCCTGGCCACAACAGTGCTACCTCCTGCCATCTCAAGCACTGCCCTCCCTCCTTCTTATCAGTCCTTGCCACTCTCTACAACATAATCCTTGCCACTGGCTTCTACACCAACCTGTGGAAAACTACCTGTATCCTGATGTTCTCCAAATCCAGCAAGCTTCCACCTCATGCTTCTTCCTATCGCCCTATATGTCTCATCTCGGTGTTCAGCAAGCTCTTGAAATCCATCTTTACCTGGCACATCCATCAGCACCTCCACCGACACGACCTCCTCCCCAACACCTAATGTGGCCTTCGACCTTCCTTCTCTACTGATGACGAACTCCTATGCCTCACTCATCTCCTCTCCATCCAGCTTAACTCCCGTTCCCCAGCCATTTTTGTCTCCCTCGACCTCGAAAAGGCCTACAACCATGTATGGCATCCCAGTCTCCTGCTTAAACTCCAGACCTACACCATTGCTATCAACTACATCTGTCTGATTGCCTCCTTCCTCTCCTGCCATCCCCCCTATGTTACCATCCATAGCACCAATTCCTCCACCTCCTACCTCTCTGTGGATATGTCCCAGGGCTCTGTCCTCTCCCCTCTCCTCTACCTTCTGCACGTGACAGATATGCCCCCCCTCTCCAGTACACCTCCTGCAGTATGCCAATGACACCACCTTCCTTGCCCTCACTCATACCCTTCAGTAGTCCCAACGCCATCTCCAGAATCAACTTGACCTTTTTGCTGCACGGTGTAACTAGTGGCTTCTGAAAATCAATCCTTCAAAGACCCAGGCAATCATCATTGGTTGTACCACTCACTCCTTCTGGCTCCTTGATTTTTCTCTTACCATCTGCGCCCATCCTGTCCGCCTCTCCCCCACCCTCATCTACCTTCGCCTCACCATTCAGCATCACCTCACCTGGATGCCTCATCTCTGCTCTATCCAATCCAAAACCAACAACCGCCTCTCTGGCTGGACATGGGGATTGAACCCCTCTACTATCCTCCACACCTACAAATCCTTAATCTGTCCCATCCTCTGTTATGCCAGTCCTAACTCGATGTCTGTCTCCCCCCCCCCCCCAAAAAAAAAATTCTATGTCCCAGTGCCATGCACTGTTCTTCGCCTTCTGAATATGCCTCCTATCTTCCACGCAGGTCCTATATGAGCTGATTCCTTTCCTCCATCTGCTCCTTTTTCTAGAACGTATCAGCATCCTCTACACCTCCCACTGCCTTGATCCCCCTCAACACTTGGTTGCTTCTCTCCTCCCCAACCTCTGCTCATTGCTCTGCCTTCACTGTTGTGTCCCCCGTACCCTCCACCTTTACACCTTTCATCTCCTTTCCCAAAGTGGCTTCCACCAACTCCGCCTCCCAGATGATGTCCTCTCTCCCTCCATTTATCCCTCCTATGAACTCTGATCCTCACCTCCCCCTCCCACCTCTGTCGTTTTCCTGGGCTCCCTCTCCCCATTCTTCCTTCTTTTTTTTTCTACGCCTACCCTCTCCTTGACTACTTTCTCTCCCCCTTGAGTCCTTTTGCTTTCCACTCCACTGCCTTCTCCACTCACTCTCGTGTCCGCCCTGACCCCCCTTTTTCTGTGCCCTCTCCCTCCTTCGGCTCCCCCCTTTTTGTTTTCCCCACCCTATTTCACTCTCATCTGCCCGGGTTCTTCCCCCCCCCCCCATCTGCCTTTGGCTGTGGGCCTTTATTTTTGTCTCTAATCTCTGGTGGAGTGTTTGGTGTTCAGTGTAGTAAGCCCCTTTTTACAGTTTTACAAACAAAAAACATACTGCCCCATGTTTTTTTTAATTGTTCCTGTGTACTTACTGTATGTCTTCATTAGCATCATCAACCCCGTGTTTTTTTTTCTGTTTTAACTTCCGTAACCTTTCCCCCTCTGGTTGGGGGCGGGGTGGGGGGTGGGGGGGGTGGGGGGACGAAATTCAATAAAGGAAAAAAAAACCGGCGATGGTGTATGGCAGGTGACAGTCAGGATTCTATCCATCGCTGTCTTGTGTACCTCCATTTGGCCTGAATTGACTGGAGTAGAATTGTCTTCAGAAATGAGTCCTGCATAGAAAGGAGCCTCGATGACCAGCGAAAACATGTCTGGTGATATCCTGTACGGTCGTGGTATAATAACAAGTCTGTGAGCCGCCATATGGCTCGACATCCAGGAGTAATTGTTTGAGGTGTCATAACTTTTCGTAGCAGGAGCACTTCGGTTGTAATCTGTGGCACCCTTACAGCAATGTTGTGCAACGGCGATATTCTACGCCCTGTTTGCTTGTCCCTCATGGCAGGACATCCTGGGCTTGCATTTCAGTAAGATAATGCTTGTCAGTCGACTGCGAGAGTTTCTACTAATTATGTTCGTGCTTGCCAAACCTGAAATTAGCCAGCAAGTATTGATCCCTCCCCAACTGAGAACGTTAGTAGCATTTTTTGCAGGGCGCCCCAACCATCGCGGGATTTTGACGATCTAATGCAGCAGTTGGATAGAATTTAGCACGAAATCCCTCGGTGGGCCGGGGGATATCCAACAATTCTGTCAATCACTGGCAAGCTGAATAACTGCTTGCGTAAGGGCCACAGGTGGACCAACGAGGTATTGACTAGTTAAATTTGTGAAGCTCTGTCTCTTGATTTAATCATCCAGTTTTTCTGAAATTTTAATAATGCACATCACATCAATCGATTTCCGTCCCGCCGCACGGTATTCGGCGAGCGGTCAGGGGCGCTGCAGTCATGGACTGTGCGGTTGGTCCTGGCGGAGGTTCGAGTCCTCCCTCGGGCATGGGTGTTTGTCCTTAGGATAATTTAGGTTAAGTAGTGTGTAAGCTTAGGGACTGATGACCTTAGCAGTTAAGTCCCATAAGATTTCACACACATTTGAGCTTTTTTTTATTTCCGTCCCATTCGGATAATTCCTCCATGGTGCGTCGCTTTTTTTTATTTTATGCCTTAGAGGGTATTAAAAAACTTCAGCTTCTCCACTATAAGACACTGTGAATAATATTAAATTTCTTTAGACACAGAACAATACGCAATGACTAAAAAATTCGCTGCATGCATATAAGAAGACACTAATTTACTTATCCATAGATGGCATCCATGACCAGTCCAGCACAACCATAAACGTCCGAAGCTGGTACTGATAAAAAGTCAGTAATAAAAAATAATAAGGTTGACATGAAGTAAACACAAACATCATTGCAAATAATAATTTGTTCTTTTTTCACTGTAATGAAGAATATTGTTTAATACTAAACTGTACCAATACTTCTAAACATGCCATTGTTCAATATTTAATTATGAAATTGTCAAAGTATAACAATAAATTTTAATCTATGTTTGTTCCTCTATATTTTGTCACGTTGAGCGATTTTTCTTACCTACATGGTAAATGTTTTGCCCCAGTGCTATGATATTACCTTAGTTCCTCAAAATGTTTACGTAATAGGATGTAAGGACTCTTAGGTAGCACACCTTCAACAGACAAAAAGAAAAAAAAAGAAAACTGATACACCCGACATTCGTGGTCTCAGGTAGCGTCGCTCCCTCGTATCTTATGTCTGGACTAGTGCATATTTCATTTTCAATGATTTTTGACGCGCTTAAGATATAGTTAATCTATTTCCATTTTGTGCTTATTTGTTATCTTTCGTCGTTGCAGAAATAAAATATTTTTTCCCTCTCTTAAACGTACTGGAGTTTAAGAGAGTATGCAATAAAAGCGAAGACAGCTGTTGGAAACAGTCATCACAGTACATGTTACACCTTGCTCGCAACATAGATGAAATGAACTTTGGAACATCGTCCAAAAAGTCAGATCTACGTACAGTATCGTCCCATTGTACTTCATTCTCATACTCGGCAGTGAAATACACAATTAATGAACTATCTCCTATCTTGTTGAGAGAAACGCAGAATTCCATGAGGTGCGTCATCCAGTCCCATGGAAGACATAACGAACACCGAAACTGAGGACATTTTTGATTTGCGATTTCTGCCCACTCCTAAACAAAGCTGTTATTAATTAATTACAAACACTGTTGGTCACTGAACGTGCAACATCAAGAAAACGACACGTAACTAGTGTTTAACTGGCCCAAAGTTAACTTGGTATGCGAATGTTTAGCAGGTCAGCACAACCGCACAAAGTAGCTAAGGGTGACGCCATCTACATTCTGTACATGAGAAAACAATACGTAGCGAAATGTCATTTGAAAGTTAGTTGTTTGTGAGAGGATCGTGTTGTGCCTCGTGTGACGACGATGAAATATTTTCCAGCACGTGTCGGAATTGGACAGCAGGAGGAGACCCCGGGTAGTTCTTCGATATTCCTGCTCACGTTGCTCAGCACACAGCGACTGTCATTAAATATGGAGTCGATGGGCTGAGATGGGCCGTACCCAGCTCCTTACAGGATCGTGACGGCCCACGTGAGCAGTGTTATTGTTCTCTCAGCCATTCTCTCAGTCTTGCGAGATCAGTGAGCCGCGTAACGGAAATACATTATGGGATGTTTTGATGTTCCGTTCCGAGACGCCCAGCGTGAATCTGTCTTTTCTTGCACCCACTGACCAGCTCTACTGGCCTCCGATTCGTACCTCGCCTCCACCGATAGCAGCTAATGAAGCGCATGGTGCCTATAGTCGTAAACTGCTACTTACTCGCAAGTTACCTAGAACCGTTTATCGGCTCTGCACTGTATTCTTCCCATGAGCGCGATGTAATGTAAGGCTAGGAGTTCATGTTGTGTCGGATACATTCAGCACAAATAACACTTTTCAAACAGGTATAACTACTAAGCAGTTCAATGAACTATTACCTGAAAGGTGAAGAGAATTCCAACTGACTCAATCATATATCCAGTTTGTCGATGCCATTTGCCTGTAATATACAGGTTTTTTCAGGACGAATATTAAATATTTTAAGAGGTGGTGGTATTGACTAATTCGAATAACTCCATACACAGAGTGTTCAAAAAAGTGTCGAATACTTTGAGAGGTGGCAGTACTCATCGAAACAAGATGAATAATTCCAATAAACATGGGTTCGGAAATGTATACTTTCTGCGATAAACACGTACACGAAGTGTTAAACGTAGCATCCATTCATGACAAAGCACCCCTCTGCCCTCCGGCGTACGAAATGACGCACCCTTTGAAGTATGCCCGGTTGTTGTTGTATCTGCTGGCACGCATTGAAGACACGATCACGCAGTGTCCTCACATCGTCGATTGGCGTGGCGTAGACCAATTCCTTCAAGTGTCCCCACAACCAAAAGTCTAGGGGATTGATTTCTGGGGAATGAGAGGGCCAGGTGCGACCCCCGACCAATCCAGCGGTCCTGAAGGTTCTCACACATTGTGACGAAATTTTGCTGATGCTCATCATGTATGAACCACATTTGTATTCGTTGCTTCATTGGCCAGCAAGGTAGGCAATACAATAATGAGAATGTACAGATAACGCGCCCCAGTTCACATTCGTGATAGCACGTATGGGCCTATTAATCTATACCCAAGTACGCCTGCCCACATGTTGATTGAGAATCGGTGTTGATCCCCTTTTTCCTGAATTGCTTGGGATTTACACCTGCCGATATATACTGGTATGCAAATTCAGAACACCGTCTCTTGTGATCCCCGCCTCATTGGTAAATAAAATCTTAGATGTAAACAGTGGATCTGCGGCACATTTCAGCAACAGCCATTGACAGAACAGACGTCTGCCATGATGTTCTTGTGGCTTTATGGACAAAACGCGCTGTAGAGGATATGGGTACAGCAATTGTTTATGAAGTATACCCCAGATAAGAGAGTGAGACATGTGTTCTCCTCCTGCTAATCATCGCACACTGGTCACAGGGGTTTCTTCCACCGATTGTAGCGCACGCTCCTCCTTGTCCTTCAGGTAAATGCCGGGTTGGTTCCTTGAAAGGCTGACTTCCTTCCCCATCCTTCCCTAATCTGATGGGCCTCATGACCTCGCTGTTTGGTCCCCTCCCCCGAACCAATCAACCAACCAACCTCCAGGTCAGGCGCGCGGACTGTCAGTCTTCCGAGGTGCAAGGGTACCTGTGTCCCTCAGACGCTGGAAGAGTCTGTCGAACAGCTTATCAGAGGGCACTCTACGCTGTGGATATTTTTAGCGTAGAGGGTACGGGCTCGCAGGCTTCGTCCTTTTGCTAAATCATAACAAAAGATCATATTCACCGTTTCACCTGTCGAGAAGTATGCTTCCATTGCTAACAAGTGGTGCGAGAGAGAAATGTAAATGTGCTACACCATTTCTATTTTTAAAAAAAGCGCAATCACAGTAAACACGCAAGTGAATCCGTGTCTGGAAGAAGGTAACACGGTGATACATACCCAGGTTTGTCAGTACTGTACAATAAGCCACACACACATACAACAACCTAACGTAGCCTACAACACGACTTGAACCACGCAAATGACTGCAGATCACCTAATGGTGGGTAGAGTGTTGTGGGCACCCTGCCGACATATTTGATGGAGCGTCAATGCAGCGACTGTGCTAATATTATCAACCAAGCGTCGCGCAACCTTTCCTATAAACATGTGTTTATCTCGAAAAGTATGCGTTTCCGGACCAATGTTTATTCGACTTTTTGCACTTATTTCGATGAGTACTACCATCTGTCAAAGACACAGTTCTTGAACACCTTATAAGGATGTCCTGACTACCTCATCATCGCCAAGCCCAAACTGCTAAGGGCAGAAACTTGAAATCTGGAGAAGGTGTGGATCTCGTACTGTAGGCGCCGTTTAAGGAGGGATTTCTCGAAATTCCAACCTTAAAGATGTAAGTAAGAGGCTCTTTTTCTTTAAAAAAAAGTCTCTATTTAGGCATTTTGGAAGCTAGGCCTACGAAAATTGGTATTTATTTTCTCGGTCAGAAGTAAAGAAATACGTGTGTCAGCATTTTTGGAAATTTACCCCTACGGGGGTGAAACAGTGGGTGAAAGCTGTTTTTGAAAATATGTATCAGTATTAAAGAACTACAAAAATATTTTCAACTACATCTGTGAACATTGGTATTTGATTCTCGGTTGCAGATAAAAGATATTTGTTTCAGTGCTTTTGGAAACAGAACCCCTGAGGGAGTGGAATAGGAGATGAGATTTTTATGAAAAACTTTATTCTGAAAGTATTTTTAAAGGGAAACCTATCAAAATTTAAATTTGGGTTCTCAGTTAGAAATAAAAAATACATGTCTCACTGTTTTTGGAAGTTCGGTCTATATGGGGGTGAAACGGGGGATGAAAGTTCTTGTGGACTTTTTCATTCTGCAAACATTTTCGAAGCTAAGTCTATAAAAATTTGTATTTGGCTTCTCTGTTAGAAATAAAATTTACACATGTCACTGTTTTTGGAAATGCAGCTCCTAAGGAGGTGAAATAGGAGGTGAAACGTTTTGTGAAAATATTTCATTGTGAAAGCATTTTTAAAGCTAAATCTTTAAAAATTGGTGTTTGGCTTCTCGGTTAGCGATGAGAGTACGTGTTTCACTGTCTTTGAAAATTCATCGCCTAAGAGGGTCAGTAGTGTCAGACTGTTTCACTGATTAATCATTGCGCAGCCCAAACCGCTAAGGATAGAAATATGAAGTTTGGTGAGGGTGTGGATCTGATACGGTAAGCATATTTTAAGAAAGGGTTGTCCGAAATCGCACTCGTCAGGTGGTGAAATAGGGAATGAAAGGTTTTTTGAAAATATGTCGCTATTAAGGAGAATCTGAAGCTAGAACTAGCAAAACTAGTACTTAGTTTCGCAGTGAGAAAGTAAAAATATGAATTTCAGTATTTTTTGAAATCCAGTCACTAGGTTTTTTGAAACTAAAGAACTACTAAAGGACTTTTAAGGCAGCATCTGTGACAACTTGTATTTGATTTATCGGTTACAAATAAAAAATGCTTATTTCAGTGTTTCTGGAAATTCAACCCCTAAGGGAGTACAATAGGGGATGGCAAATTTCAAGAAATAATTTCGTGAGATAAAAAAATTTTAAAGCTACATTTATGAAAAGTGGTATTTCAAATCTCTGTTAGACGTAAAGAAATATTTGCCAGGGGATGAAAGTTGCTGTGGAAATATCTCCATAAGAACGCAAAAGGCATGATTAACAAAAGCTTTGAGCTCCAGCTACCAGAATCGGTTTTTTGTCATAACCACATTCGGAAAAGACAATATTTATACGGCCTTAATTAGCTTGAAAAGCTCAGAAGGCGTTGCAGTTTGTGCACAATATAAAAATTCCATTAATGAAAAAGAAAACAAAGAAGTCTCTACAGGCCATATAGTCTACGCGAGCAAAAAAAAAAAAAATGGTTCTGAGCACTATGGGACTTAAACCTAACGACATCACACACATCCATGATCGAGGCAGGATTCGAACCTG
Source organism: Schistocerca gregaria (assembly GCF_023897955.1). Lineage (NCBI taxonomy): Eukaryota > Metazoa > Arthropoda > Insecta > Orthoptera > Acrididae > Schistocerca > Schistocerca gregaria. The sequence goes on along the minus strand of NC_064926.1, from coordinate 424,332,189 downwards.
CGACCGTAGCAGTCGCGCGGTTCCGGACTGAGCGCCTGAACCGCGAGACCACCGCGGCTGGCTACGCGAGTAAAGAAGCGGGCGCTGAGCTAGTAGGCCTATATTCTTGAGCTCTGAAGGCTCCCTCTGAGTCGATTTCCGCGTAAAGGATAATCTTTCGTCGGCTGCCGCACGAGGAAGCCGAACCGAGGTGAGCTGATTCGCGGAAGGGAAAGTGGGCGTGAGTCGGTGGAGAGGAGTTAAGTGTGCGCAGGGCAGATCGCGAAGGCGCGTGCTTCGCCGTGCGGTGCGGCTATTGCAGCCGTGTTTAGCTGTGGCCCTAACACTGGGTTGGAATGGTCGCATTCTTCAGTCTTTCTGCCGTGGATTTCTCGCACGTTACCATACCCGCAAGTTTCACCTTTCCCTGTGGTTGTTTATCAGCAGACTTGAAGGTGAAGATTTCTATTTGGAAACTGGGGTATTATACTTGGGTAAATACTTACTTCGTCTTTTTTGATCGCTTTTATCTGAATGATGACTTGCCGGCTGTGAGAGAAAGAAAGCGACCTCTGAATTATTGTGATGAGTTTGCGCCCCTGTATTTTTATATGAGTGTGTTTGTTGTGTTGTTGCTTCTTAAGAATCGTATGTGAACAGTTCCATTGACTTCGTAAAGGATTTTTGCTACACGTAAGCAACAGCTCCTTGTCATGCTGAATGTAAATTCCATGCTCTGGCTTGCCTAATATTCTATTAGTGTGTTCTAATTTTGCCTACAGTGTTCTGGTAAGACTAAGTGTGTGCTCCGTCACTGTGTGTTTGCGCCAGTTGATGTTCTGGACGTGTCGTTTTGACTAGCGGTGTGATGGCGGGAGCGAGACAAACTGTAAGCTAGAGGCACATTTGTCACTCCTCCGAATATTTAAACCTTTTTCATTTACAATCTGTGATATGCACTCCCCCAGGGCTCTTGAGCTGCTTCTAGTTTTAAGGTTTTATGAAGTTCCTCTTAATTCCTAACTGCTAAGAAAGGTGCTCTGTTGTGCTCTTCGGGCGAAAAATGTTCGAGAGATGTTGTTTTGTGTTGGTTAGCCGATTCATGCTACAGAAGTCCATAAACTGAAGACGCACTTCTTCTTAGACCGATCTGTTTGGCATCATTGTTAGCTCGGCCATAAGCATTATGCACGAAGTGTTCAATATGGTTCAAATGGCACCTAGCATAATGGGACTTAACACCTGAGGTAATCAGTCCCCTAGACTTAGTACTACTTAAACCTAACTAATCTACGGACATCACACGCATCCATGCCCGAGGCAGTATTCGAACCTGCGACCGTAGCAGCAGCGCGGTTCCGGACTGAAGCGACTAGAACCGCTTGGCCACAGCGGCCCAGCAACGAAATGTTGCTTCAGCGTTACAGTAGATAGTAGCTGAGAAATTTATGTTTTCGCCCCTTGCGGATTATTTGGACAATTGTTCGCAATCAAAATTTGCACATTGGCTACTGAGTGTTTCGGGTGGGCACGTGGTACTTGTATTTCAATAAATTGTCTGAATTTCAGTTGCGGCTGCTACATTCATTACCCAAAGTTGTAGCCAAGGTGTGGTCGATTGTGTGTTTCGTCTGGCCGGCCCTTGCAGCAGATTGAGCACTCACGGCTGCCTTCCGGTGTCTCACCGACGCCGTGATATTCTGACAGATAACCCAAACATTGAAAGCGTCAGCCAGTAATGTAACTGTGGAAGGATCCCCCATTCTCTAATAAAAGCTTCATGCTTTTGATTTGAGGACTCTCTCTCTCTCTCTCTCTCTCTCTCTCTTTTTTTTTTTTTTTTTTTTTTTTTTTTTTTTTTTTTTTTTCTTCGTCATTAGTCTACTGACTGGTTTGATGCGACCCGCCACGAATTCCTTTCCTGTGCTAACCTCTTCATCTCAGAGTAGCACTTGCAACCTACGTCCTCAATTATTTGCTTGACGTATTCCAATCTCTGTCTTCCTCTACAGTTTTTGCCCTCTATAGCTCTCTCTAGTACCATGGAAGTCATTCCCTCATGTCTTAGCAGATGTCCTACCATCCTGTCCCTTCTCCTTATCAGTGTTTTCCACATATTCCTTTCCTCTCCGATTCTGCGTAGAACCTCCTCATTCCTTACCTTATCAGTCCACCAAATTTTCAACATTCGTCTATAGCACCACATCTCAAATGCTTCGATTCTCTTCTGTTCCGGTTTTCCCACAGTCCATGTTTCACTACCATACAATGCTGTACGCCAGACGGGCATTCTCAGAAATTTCTTCCTCAAATTAAGGCCGGTATTTGATATTAGTAGACTTCTCTTGGCCAGAAATGCCTTTTTTGCCATAGCGAGTCTGCTTTTGATGTCCTCCTTGCTCCGTCCGTCATTGGTTATTTTACTGCCTAGGTAGCAGAATTCCTTAACTTCATTGACTTCGTGGCCATCAATCCTGATGTTAAGTTTCTCGCTGTTCTCATTTCTACGACTTCTCATTAACTTCGTCTTTCTCCGATTTACCCTCAAACCATACTGTGTACTCATCAGACTGTTCATTCCGTTCAGCAGATCATTTAATTCTTCTTCACTTTCACTCAGGATAGCAATGTCATCAGCGAATCGTATCATTGATATCCTTTCACCTTGTATTTTAATTCCACTCCTGAACCTTTCTTTTATTTCCGTCATTGCTTCCTCGATGTACAGATTGAAGAGTAGGGGCGAAAAGCTACAGACTTGTCTTACTCCCTTCTTAATACGAGCACTTCGTTCTTGATCGTCCACTCTTATTATTCCCTCTTGGTTGTTGTACATATTGTATATGACCCGTCTCTCCCTATAGCTTACCCGTACTATTTTCAGAATCTTGAACAGCTTGCGCCATTTTATATTGTCGAACGCTTTTTCCAGGTCGACAAATCCTATGAACGTGTCTTGATTTTTCTTTACCCTTGCTTCCAATATTAGCCGTAACGTCAGAATTGCCTCTCTCGTGCCTTTACTTTTCCTGAAGCCAAACTCATCGTCACCTAGCGCATTCTCAATTTTCTTTTCCATTCTTCTGTATATTATTCTTGTAAACAGCTTCGATGCATGAGCTGTTAAGCTGATTGTGCGATAATTCTCGCACTTGCCAGCTCTTGCCGTCTTCGGAATTGTGTGGATGATGCTTTTCCGAAAGTCAGATGGTTTGTCGCCAGACTCATATATTCTACACACCAACGTGAATAGTCGTTTTGTTGCCGCTTTCCCTAGTGATTTTAGAAATTCTGATGGAATGTTATCTATCCCTTCTGCCTTATTTGACCGTAATTACTCCAAAGTTCTTTAAATTCCGATTCTAATACTGGATCCCCTATCTCTTCTAAATCGACTCCTGTTTCTTCTTCTATCACGTCAGACAAATCTTCACCCCCATAGAGGCTTTCAATGTATTCTTTCCACCTATCTGCTCTCTCCTCTGCATTTAACAGTGGAATTCCCGTTGCACTCTTAATGTTTCCACAGTTGCTTTCAATGTCACCAAAGGTTGTTTTGACTTTCATGTATGCTGAGTCTGTCCTTCCGATAATCATATCTTTTTCGATGTCTTCACATTTTTCCTGCAGGCATTTTGTCTTAGCTTCCCTGCACTTCCTATTTATTTCATTCCTCAGCGACTAGTATTTCTGTATTCCTGATTTTCCCGGAACGTGTTTGTACTTCCTCCTTTCATCAATCAACTGAAGTATTTCTTCTGTTACCCATGTTTTCTTCGCAGCTACCTTCTTTGTACCTATGTTTTCCTTCCCAACTTCTGTGATGGCCCTTTTTAGAGATGTCCATTCCTCTTCAACTGTGCTGCCTACTGCGCTATTCCTTATTGCTGTATCTATAGCGTTAGAGAACTTCAAACGTATCTAGTCATTCCTTAGAACTTCCGTATCCCACTTCTTTGCGTATTGATTCTTCCTGACTAATGTCTTGAACTTCAGCCTACTCTTCATCACTACTATATTGTGATCTGAGTCTATATCTGCTCCTGGGTACGCCTTACAATCCAGTATCTGATTTCGGAACCTCTGTCTGACCATGGTGTAATCTAATTGAAATCTTCCTGTATCTCCCGACCTTTTCCAAGTATACTCTACAGAGCAATTAAGGGTGTTTTTTTTTCCCCCACACAGAATCCTGTTGGAGGAACGTAACTGAGGTTGAAATACACCAGAGGTTGAAAATACCGCTACAGTTGTCACACTTTTTTTTTGACCGGTTTCGGACTCTTATAAGCCCATCTTCAGGTGTCCTACTGAAAATAAAAGAAGTTTACAACTGTAGCGATATTTTCAACCTCTGGTGTATTTTTTTCTTATCTTTAAATGAGCCTTGGGCTGTTCAAGCCTTGGGAGATTAACAGTGGTAGCAAACAAAATTATTGCAATTATCTTTTACTCTGTATATCTTGTAGTTTTATCTAATAAATGTTGTATTCTGTTGCACGTTACAGAAGAGAGGCTCACTCTCGATTTCAGAGCTGTGGTTTTCTTTTGTTAACGACAGAAAAAAATTTCAAATTCTTAGCTTGATTTCAAGTGTTCTAACGAACTCATTGGAATGGACAGTGTCTTGAAAGGAGGATATAAGATGAACATCAACAAAAGCAAAACGAGGATAATGGAATGTAGTCAAATTAAATCGGGTGATGCTGAGGGAATTAGATTAGGAAATGAGACACTTCAAGTAGTAAAGGAGTTTTGCTATTTAGGAAGTAAAATAACTGATGATGGTCGAAGTAGAGAGGATATAAAATGTAGACTAGCAATGGCAAGGAAAGCGTTTCTGAAGAAGAGAGATTTGTTAACATCGAATATAGATTTATGTATCAGGAAGTCGTTTCTGAAAGTATTTGTTTGGAGTGTAGCCATGTATGGAAGTGAAACATGGACAATAACTAGTTTGGACAAGAAGAGAATAGAAGCTTTCGAAATGTGGTGCTACAGAAGAATACTGAATATAAGGTGGATAGATCACGTAACTAATGAGGAGGTATTGAATAGGATTGGGGAGAAGAGAAATTTGTGGCACAACTTGACTAGAAGAAGGGATCGGTTGGTAGGACATGTTTTGAGGCATCAAGGGATCACAAATTTAGCGTTGGAGGGCAGCGTGGAGGGTAAAAATCGTAGAGGGAGACCGAGAGATAAGTACACTAAGCAGATTCAGAAGGATGTAGGTTGCATTAGGTACTGGGAGATGAAGCAGCTTGCACAGGATAGAGTAGCATGGAGAGCTGCATCAAACCAGTCTCAGGACTGAAGACAACAACAACAACAACGAACTCATGCTTGTGCCTTTAGTTTAAAGGAGAGCGTGTTTTTGCTCAGAATGTTTGGATGCCTTTAGGATCTTCATTAGTATCAAGTTTCGTCCAGTTAATTATTGGGCCGTTTTAAATTATTTCAATTATCTAATTTGTCGGATTTATTTCTGCAATTTGTTTGTTTTGCAATAAAATTGTATTTGTATTTTTGATAAAACGCTGAATATTGCTGACGAGAAAAACCTGGGGTCTAATCCTTCCGCCTTCCGTTTGGATCCTTTTCCGGAATTCCTTTGGTGTCGATTTCCCATTTCAATTCCATATAACGTATATCAAATTTTTATTGGTTACAAAGCTATAGCTCTTAGATAGTAACCCAAAAAAATGTGTTAAGCAAAGTCAAATGTCTAAGTTCGAAGTTGCTTGATGGTCGCCACCGCACCCTGCACATCTGTCGCCAAACGCCTCAAAACCGCCATTCTTCCTGATCCTCCTCTATTCCCCTTCTCTCCATGGTCTTAGCAAAAGCTTTTGCTGAAAACCCAAGGAAATTCTGGTCTTACGTAAAATCGGTAAGCGGGTCGAAGGCTTCCATCCAGTCACTCACTGATTAGTCTGATCTGGCTACAGAAGACAGCAAAACGAAAGCTGATATTTTAAATTTAGCATTTGAGAGATCTTTCACGCAGGAGGATCGTACAAACATACTGCCGTTCGAGTCTCGTACAGATTCCTGTATGGAGGACATAGTGATAGACATCACTGCGGTTGTGAAGCAGCTGAATGGGTTGAAAATAAACAAATCGCCAGGTCCAGAGAGTACTCTACTGCATTGGCTCCTTACTTAGCTTGCATTTATCGCGAATCTCTTGCCCAACGTAAAGTCCCGAGCGACTGGAAAAAAGCACAGGTGACGCCTGTATATAAGAAGGGTAGAAGGACGGAGCCTCAAAATTACAGACCATTACCCTTAATATCGGTTTGCTGCAGGATTCTCGAACATATTCTCAGTTCGAATATAATGAATTTCCTTGAGAGAGAGAAGTTGCTGACCATGCATCAGCACGGCTTTAGAAACTATCGCTCCTGCGAAACGCAGCTCGCCCTCTTTTCACATGATATCTTGCGAACCGTGGATGAAGGGTATCAGACGGATGCCATATTCCTTGACTTCCGGAAAGCGTTTGACTGGTTGCCCCACTGCAGACTCCTAACTAAGGTACGAACATATGGGATTGGTTCCCAAATATGTGAGTGGCTCGAAGACTTCTTAAGTAATAGTACCCAGTACGTTGTCCTCGATGGTGAGTGTTCATCGGAGTTGAGGGTATCATCTGGCGAGCCCCAGGGAATTGTAGTAGGTCCGCTGTTGTTTTCTAGGCGCTACAGTCTGGAGCCGAGCGACCGCTACGGTCGCAGGTTCGAATCCTGCCTCGGGCATGGATGTGTGTGATGTCCTTGGATTAGTTAGTTTTAATTAGTTCTAAGTTCTAGGCGACTGAGACCTCAGAAGTTAAGTCGCATAGTGCTCAGACCCATTTGAACCATTTTTTTGTTGTTTTCTATTTACATAAATGATCTTTTGGATAGGGTGGATAGCAATGTACGGCTGTTTGCTAACGATGCTGTGGTGTACGGGAAGGTGTCATCGTTGAGTGACTGTAGGAGGATACAAGATGACTTGTGATTGGTGTAAAGAGTGACAGTTAACTCTTAATATAGATAAATGTAAATTAATGCAGATGAATAGGAAAAAGAATCCCGTAATGTTTGAATACTCCATTAGTAGTGTAGCGCTTGACACAGTCACGTCGATTAAATATTTGGGCGTAACATTGCAGAGCGATATGAAGTGGGACAAGCATGCAATGGCAGTTGTGGGGAAGGCGGATAGTCGTCTTCGGTTCATTGGTAGAATTTTGGGAAGATGTCGTTCATCTGTAAAGGAGACCGCTTATAAAACACTAATACGACCTATTCTTGAGTACTGCTCGAGCGTTTGGGATCCCTATCACGTTGGTTTGAGGGAGGACATAGAAGCAATTTAGAGGCGGGCTGCTGGATTTGTTACTGGTAGGTTTGATCATCACGCGAGTGTTACGGAAATGTTTCAAGAACTCGGATGGGAGTCTCTGGAGGAAAGGAGGCGTTCGTTTTGTGAATCGCTACTGAGGAAATTTAGAGAACCAGCATTTGAGGCTGACTGCATTACAATTTTACTGCCGCCAACTTATATTTCGCGGAAAGACCACAAAGATCAGATAAGAGAGATGAGGGCTCGTACAGAGGCATATAGGCAGTCATTTTTCCCTCATTCTGTTTGGGAGTGGAACAAGGAGAGAAAATGCTAGTTGTGGTACGAGGTACCCTCCGCCACGCATCGTATGGTGGATTGCCGAGTATGTATGTAGATGGCTTCTTCGATACCACTTCACCGCCGTTCTTCCTCTTCTTTTTCTTAGAGGAGTTTCCCATGAAAATCTGTGCTGATTTGAGGGCAGAAGCTTTTCTGCCTCAAAGAAATTTATTTAAAACTAGCTGTTATGTGTGGCTGGCGTGCGTATCAGCAGTTTCGTTGAGACATGTGATAGTGAATAAATAAGCTATTGTACATGCAATAACATCAGCTGCCCTCACTTGTCTGCCTGGTCTTTGGAGCGTAGCTCGTGATGTGCGTCCTGCGCCGTAGCACCCCCCCCCCCCCCCCTCCCTACAAAGCTGTCCCAACATACGATGTGTTGGCATTCACATGTCGCTGCTGATCAGTATGTACGGAGGGGCATGGGCAGGAGTATGTATTTGCGCACCACGCTACTGACGTAGCTATACAGTACACATTGTGTACATTATGGAACGACTACTGTGTAAGTATGGATGAAACACAATGAAGATTGTATAAGCATTGTAACCATTTGAATTATATCATATAGCATGTATCAATCAGTAAAAGTATTTTCACAAATATGATAAAAATCAAGTTGTTGTTGTTGTTGTTGTGGTCTTCAGTCCTAAGACTGGTTTGATGCAGCTCTCCATGCTACCCAATCCTGTGCAAGCTTCTTCATCTCCCAGTACCTACTGCAACCTACACCCTTCTGAATCTGCTTAGTGTATTCATCTCTTGGTCTCCCTCTACGATTTTTACCCTCCACACTGCCCTCCAACACTAACTTTGTGATCCTCTGATGCCTCAGAACATGTTTTACTAACTGGTCCCTCCTTCTTGTCAAGTTGTGCCACAAACTCCTCTTCTCCCCAATTCTATTCAATACCTCCTCATTAGTTATGTGATCTACCCATCTAATCTTCAGCATTCTGCTGTAGTACCACATTTCGAAATCTTCTGTTGTCTTCTTGTCCAAACTATTTATCGTCCATGTTTCAGTTCCATACATGGCTACACTCCATACAAATACTTTCAGAAACGACTTCCTGACACTTAAATCAATGCTCGATGTTAACAAATTTCTCTTCTTCAGAAACGCTTTCCTTGCCATTGCCACTCTACATTTTATATCTTCTCTACTTCGACCATCATCAGTTATTTTGCTCCCCAAGTAGCAAAACTCCTTTACTACTTTAAGTGTCTCATTTCCTAATCTAATTCCCTCAGCATAACCCTACTTAATTCGACTGCATTCCATTATCCTCGTTTTCCTTTTGTTAATGTTCATCTTATATTCTCCTTTCAAGACACCGTCCATTCCGTTCAACTGCTCTTCCAAGTCCTTTGCTGTCTCTGACAGAATTACAATGTCATCGGCGAACCTCGAAGTTTTTATTTCTTCTCCGTGGATTTTAATACCTACACCGAATTTTTCTTTTGTTTCCTTTACTGCTTGCTCAATATACAGATTGAATAACATCGGGGAGATGCTACAACCCTGTCTCACTCCCTTCCCAACCGCTGCTTCCCTTTCATGTCCCTCGACTCTTATAACTACCATCTGGTTTCTTTACAAATTGTAAATAACCTTTCGCTCCCTGTATTTTACCTCTGCCACCTTTAGAATTTGAAAGAGAGTATTCCAATCAACATTGTCAAAAGCTTTCTCTAAGTCTACAAATGCTAGAAACGTAGGTTTGCTTTTCCTTAATCTTTCTTCCAAGATAAGTCGTAAGGTCAGTATTGCCTCACGTGTTCCAATCAAGAGTCAAAGAGTAAATAGCTTTTCAAAGAGCAAATATTTTTTCCTAATTCGCGTAATATTCTTCAGATGAATAAGTAGGTTGTACTCCACATTTTGCAAAGTGGCGTATGTTCTTCCTCACGGTTACAGCTAAATCCACATCAAATTTCTTCGAAATCCGATAAGTAGGAGCTACTTTCACGTCAATAATATTAGTATGGATAACATACAATGTTTTTTTCGCGATCCGACCTGTAATAAAGGCTGTGCCGTGCCTCATGCTATGCTCACCTTACCTGTGAAAACACCAAGAAAGAGATTAGCGTGTTCAAGCAGACAGATACGACGGTTTTAGATAAACTTTTAAATCATGGTATCTTTTTTTTCTTTCGTGATCAGTTTTGATGAAATCCAGTCTATGCTCAAGTTATCTGTGGAAACACAGCGAAAATTCTGGATATTAGCTTGTTCATACCGACAAACAGGCAGATACGACGGTTGTAGGTATCATTGTAAATGATTATACCTTTCTTCCGATAATTCGAGTTTTGTGATTCACTAATTTCAAATCATCACGTAACCACAAAAGTACTGTATACTGACGAAGCCACTGTCACTCGCAACGATATACAGCACTTGAAACTCAAATCGATAACCCGATACAAATACAAATGCTTTTGTGAAGACACATTTTCAAGAATGTTTCTCCGTAAATGTGTGCTATTGTATGATAGACAATCCTTTTATTTTGTTTCAATAAAGCCTATACAGTGTCCCAAGTTACGGTCAAGTCACCTGTGAGTACCCTACGGAAATTCGTAAGTAGTTTTAGAGAAGCGTGTTCAGAAAAAGAGACAGACACGAAAATTTTACAGATTGATTATTGGTATAGTTTGCAATATCCTCATTAATTCCGCAGAAAACTGACATTAACGATATTAGTCTGTAATTTTAAGGGCTACTTTTCTTTATCCACCCACACATGCAATAATATAAAGAGGTAAGGCCTGTGGGCGTTGGTGTTTAAGAAACGTGACCATTTCTGCCGAATCTCTTGCGGAGAGTCTTAAGTTTAGACGATGTGTCACTTGGCATATAGAATGTGGAGGTGTCGGAAGGTGCTAGAATAACAATATATCCTTGTAGGCCAAAGGAACCTCTTCCAACAATGGTAGAGGCTCGTTTTCAAGAAAGTTTGAATAACTGGCCCTGTCTGCGATGTGGTAACGTAAGAGGGCCAATCAGCTCATTCTCTGTCATACAATTGAAAGTTATATACACAGAGAAAAGTTTTATATGGAATCAGTGATGGTCAAATGTAGTATAGATTGTGTAGTAGTGTGGCTGCTCAACAGCGATATTTGGTTCAAGGTCTTATGGGTAATTTGTTAGAGTAAGTTTAAATCGAGATAAGTTTGGAGGATTCTCAAGTAAAGACGTACCGGTGTTGTATCTGATGTGTGCTGGATATATACTAACTCGCTACGGGCAGTAACTTTTATTTGCAAGATACCATATTGGAAATAATTAAGGTAAAGAAAGTTGTTTTGTTGCGAATGCAATGCGCGTATTGGTAAGTGATGATTGAGACAAGGTGCACCACTCACATCCAATGATTTTGTAATGATAATTGTTAATATATAATCAGTTTATTGAGTGTTAATTATGAGCATTATTAATTTTCAAAGTGTCAAAATACAAGTTTTAAAGTTAGTGCCATGTTGTTACTTATCACAAGTCAATACCAGAACACAGCTCCATGTCTTTTTGATAAACTATTTTGCTCGAGAAGCTATTGTCTGTCATATTCGATTTAAGTAAAATACATACTAAGCAACAGCCTTGCCTAATAGCTATATGCTAACTATACAATTTAGAGTACTAACAGAGAGCAGAGCGAAGAGCGGATAAAGGTAAGGAGTTTTATTATTTCAGGGACAGCATTCATTAAGCACATGCACCATTATTTTCATATTGATCAACTTTTGCTTTATTACCGGGGCCAATTTCAAATCAATAATGTTGCATCAGATTCAGTTTCTGTCTTACGTAAATTCATGAAGTTTTGGTTTGGTTTAAGGTTATTGACAGCCTACGTTTTCGCAGTCAGAGAAGTTCAATGCAGGGCAAAGCGCAAAAGGGCAAATACACTTTCCATGCCGTTCCTGTTCTAACACATGTGTTGCAAGGTCACTGTCAGTCAGTTACGTTATTACAAAAGATATATGTTTCACAATAGCACACACTTACGGAGACATGTTCTTAAAAACGTGTCTCTACAAAGACGTGTGGGTTTTCATCAGGTGCCAAATGTGAGTTGCGACTGTTATAGTGATACCGTTGTGCATGGAAGTCACTTCATCAGGAAACAGTATTAGTGGGCTTACTCGGTGGTTTGAAGTTAGCCAGCGACAAAACACGAATCGCTTAGCTTCATCTGCTCCTCGAAGGTGTTGAATCTGCTGTAAATCGATAAATGCGGTGGTCAAGACCTGCCTTGGCCAGGTAGGTGATAGGATCTCTGCCCAATTTAGAACGTTTGGAGCATTATGGTCAGGGCCGTGCAACCAGCTCGGGGTTTTGACGATATAACGCGCCAGTTAGACAGAATTTGGCACGATACCCCTCAGGAGGACTTACAACAACTACGTAAATCATGCCAAGCCGAATAACTTCTTGCGTAAGGGTCAGAGGTGGACCATCGCTTTATTGACTTGCCCAATTTGTTAAGTTCGTCCTCTTGAACAAATCGCCAATTTTTTTCGAAATTATATTCGTCTGTTTGTCTTTTCTACCGGTTTCCGTCCCATTCGGATAATTCCTTTGTAGTGCGTCCTTTTCTTGTCTTACAATGTAACTCTCACGAGCGACACAGCTCTGACTGGAGCCTCTAGGGAGAATAAGTTAAAGGAATTCCCGCGCCATGCCGGTACCGTATAGCTCCCTGGACGCCAGTAGCCCCATTTCCCGTCTACCCCATTTCGCCAGGCTTTCCCCCACACGCTGTTCTTGTAATGGAGATGTCGCCACTTTAAGTACCGTAAACAGTCCTCATTGTCGCCTCTGCCGCTAAGAGTTCTGTCTGCTGCACAGTGCTGCCACCTCTGTCACGCACTCACGGCGAGTGCATGCGTAATTTAAAACAAACTGCACTTTTCTACCCGTTTCCAGTCTTGAGAATACGAGAGTGGAGATGATATGACTTGAGTGTACCTCGTAAGATGGTTGGTATCTCGTAATCTCACTTCCATCGTTCAGTAGTGGACTAAGCGAGATAACGTTGGATTGACGTTCCGTCTGGTGCGATCACAAAAATCAGTTTCACACTAACGTTCCTTTCCGTCCCGTTCCGTTGATGTAAAGTATGAACCGACCTCGTGAGCACTGGAGGGTAAAATGCACGTCTCACGCACTAAGAGGTGTAGTCAACTATGGTTTAAGTCATTTTATATTTGATACTATGGTTTCATTAATTTTATTTCTTGAAAGTTCGTTTCTTGAAACTTACGTTATATACGTTGCATGTCTTGTTTTTATTGCTTGCTTTGAACTAGGCTTATCTTAGCCATTGTGATGTGTAAGTAAGATTGTTTTTAGCAAGGGCTGGGCAAACGATACTCGCGTTCGAACGGGCTAGAGATTTCTCGATTCGGCGCAGCGTTCGATGCGGCATGAAGCTTGTTCGAACAATCACATGACATTTGACTCGAGCAGCGCGAGTGCAAAGAATACAAAAGAAACTACGAACTAATCACAACAGTAAGCTATGGCTCAGCAGAAATTTCTCAGTTTTGTGAAACATTGGAGGAAACACCATTAAATCCTGCCATTGCACAAACTCCTATTCTGTTTGAACAAGTTTAAAATACCGAGTTCTCATACATAGGGTATGGATACATAAACATTCATGCGATCTTTAAGTAAAGATAACAAAGACGAAAATGTTGTCCTTCAAAAAGCATTGCTTGACTGAACCCAGTATGATAAACAATTTGATTATCACAGACGGTAATGATTTACCAAATAGGTTGGAAATCTACATCTACATGGATACTCTGCAAATCACATTTAAGTGCCTGGCAGAGGGTTCATCTAACCACCTTCGTAATTCTCTACTATTACAATCTCGTATAACCCGCGAAAGATTGAACATCTACATCTTTCCGTACGAGCTCTGATTTCCCTTATTTTATCGTGGTGATCGTTCCTCCCTATGTAGGTCGGTGTCAACAAAATATTTTCGGATCCGGAGGAGAATGTTGGTGATTGGATTTTCGTGAGAAGATTCCGTCGCAACGAAAAACGTTTTTCTTTTAATGATTTCCATCCCAAATCCTATGTCATTTCTGTGACACTCTCTCCCATATTTCGGTAACTATCTTTCAACTTTTTCGATGTACTCTGTCAGTCCTATATGGGAAGAATCCCACACCGCTCTGCAGTATTTTAAAAGAGGACGGACAAGCGTAGTGTAAGCAGTCTTCTTAGTTGGTCTGTTACATTTTCTAAGTGTCCTGCCAATAACACGCAGTCTTTGGTTAGCCTTCCCCACAACATTTTCTATGTGTTCCCTCCAATTTAAGTTGTTCGTAATTGTAAACCTAGGTATTTAGTTGAATTTACGGCTTTTAGATTAGACTGATTTATCGTGTAACCAAAGATTAACGAGTTCCTTTTAGCACTCATGTGGATGACCTCACACTTTTTGTTATTTAGGGTCAACTGCCACTTTTCGCAACATTCAGATATTTTTTCTAAATCGTTTTTCAGTTTGTTTTGATCTTCTGATGACTTTGTTAGTGGATAAACGACAGCGTCATCTGCAAACAACCGAAGACGGCTGCTCAGATTGTCTCCCAAATCGTTTATATAGATTCGGAGCAGAAAAGGGCCTATAACACTACGTTGGGCAACGCCAGAAATCACTTCTGTTTCACTCGATAACTTTCCGTCAATTACTACGAACTATGACCTCTCTGACAGGAAATCTTAAATCCAGTCACATAACTGAGGTGTTATTCCATAAGCACACAATTTCACTACGAGCCGCTTCTGTGGTACAGTGTAAAAAGCCTTCCGGAAATCCAGGAATACGGAATCGATCTGAAATCTCTTGTCAACAGCACTCCGCACTTCATGTGAATAAAGAGCTAGTTGTGTTTCACAGGAACGATCTTTTCTAAACCCATGTTGACTGTGTATCAATAGACCATTGTCTTCGAGGTAATTCATAATGTTCGAACACAATATATGTTCTAAAATCCTGCTGCATATCGACGTTAACGATATGGGCCGGAACCGTAGTTTAGTGTATTTCTACTACTACCCTTCTTGATTGAGCAATTCAATCCCTATCCATGTTTTTAAATAACGGATAATAACATTAGCAGATTTTTATCAGTTTCGAAATAATGTGGCAACATTCAGTTGGAAGAATCAAGACCACTAATCAAGAATTAAATGCTAAAAACGGAGTGTATCGAATAAAGTGACTGTAATTTTTATCGCAGGAATAAATTACAGCTGAGTGACCCGCCTTGCAGACAGTACCGTCAGACCTCACCAGATCTCGGGACTACCGAAAGCTCGAGAATTATACACAATCATGATAGCAACATTTTATTTATTTATTATTCGCCATTGTTATGCTCGACCTACACCCTTGAAGATACTTCAGGCCGAGTTTCACAGTTATTTTTATTGTTAAAACCCATAGTGCATTAAAACGTTAAGACAGTTCGTTGTGGTAGTACCAAATAAAGTCATTAGATCGCAGGATGATCAAAAGATCGAAGAGAACCCGAGATTTCCAGAACTGTGACGTAAACTGTTCAGACAGTGCTATTCGTGTTCAACACAGCCCTAGATTTAGCGCTGTTAGTAGCGGGTGGTGTTTGGGAGGAAACGTGGGAGTACGGCCGTGTTTATTAGCTATGATTTCTTCGGTGGTCCTTCCCGCCCTCGGTATTCGTACCGATGGCGGCCAGTCCCTGACGTATATGCGTACACTGGCGTCTCATTGTGATTCTCGCAGCAGTGTGTTGACCGGTCTTGCTTGGGCTTCGAAGGTTGCAGGCCGGCTGGGCACTTATATGGTAAGCTACTTTGAGGATTGTGTTGTTTGGGGGAAGACACCAAACAGCGAGGTCATCAGTCTCATCGGATTGGGGAAGGACGCGGAAGGAAGTCGGCCGTGCCCTTTCAAAGGAACGATCCCGGCATTTGCCTGGAGCGATTTATGGAAATCACGGAAAACCTAAATCAGGATGGCCGGAAGCGGGATTCAACCATCGTCCTCCCGAATCCGAGTCCAGTGTGCTAACCACTGCGCCACCACGCTCGGTTGCTACTTTAAGGTTCACAAACTGAACTGCTTTTGCATCTACATTGACACCTACATCTACGCGATTACTCTGCAATTCACAATTAAGTGCCTCGGAGAGAGTTCATGTAACGACCTTCAAGCTGTTTCTCTAGCGTTCCACTCTCGAAATGAGCGCGGGACAAGACGAACACCTAAACCTTTCCTTAACTAGCTCTTGTTTCTCTTCTTTTATTATGATGATCATTCCGTTCCGTGTAGGTAGGCTCCAACAAAATATTTTCGTTCTCCGGTAAGAAAGTAGGTGACTGAGATTTCATGAGGTGAACCTGCCGTAGTGAAACACGCCTTTGTTTAAATGATTGCCTTCCCTATTCACGTATCATATCCGTGGCGCTCTCTTCCATATTTCGCGACAGTACAGAACGAGCTGCCCTTCTTTGAACTTTTACGATCTGCTCCGTCGATCGTAACTGATGCGAATCGCACATTTCACAGCGATATCCCAGAAGACGACACACAGGTGTAGTGTAGGCTGTCTCTTAAGTAGAACGGTTGCATTTTCTAAGTGCCCTGCCAATTTGCTTTAACCACGACATTATCTATGTGATCGTCCCAACTTAAGTTATTCGTAATTTAAACCCATAAGCATTTTGTTGATTTACAGCTTTTAGATTTGTCTGATTTATCGTGTAACTGAAAGTTAGCACGTTGCTTTTGGTTCTCATGTGAATGAGTTCACACTTGCCGTTATTTAGAGTCAGTTGTCACTTTTCGCACAATACAGGTATCTGATGACTTTATAGGACTATAAATGACAGCATCATCAGCAAACAATCTAAGGGTGTTACTCAGACTGTCTCCTAAACCGTTTAAGTTTATCAGGACCTATGATACTTCATTTCCTTCATTTTCTTAAGCTCTTGCCAGTGTCTAGTCGCTCGTAGTTAGTTCATAGGTTACATTGGGCTGCAAAGTGTGCTCATTAGCCATTACATTCAAGTTTTTTCGGTTAGGCCCCGTTTACCTCAAAGATTACTGATTTAGTCACAGTATCTTTTCATGCCTCGCCCACTCTAGATTCGCATGCTATTTGGTAAATTTGCTGGATTTTTTACATGCCTCGTACGAATTTATCGTAGGAAATCAGCTTGATGTTCACATTTGGATGGACGCTTTTAATGTCGTGAATAAGAGTTTATCCAAATAAAGGATCTGTCAAGCGCAACTGGTACGGATTTATTCATAATGAAAAGTGGTACATGTCTACAGTCTTAATAGACATTCAATTACCCGCGCCACTTAAACGTAGCATGCCACTAGAGGATCCAAAGTAAAGGAGATTATCGTACGGTAATTCGTATTCAACAGCAGAGTAAAAGTTGCAGCTTTGTCGAGACTCCTTTTGGCGCAAGGACTGGCTTCAAAATATAGCAAATCTCTCACGAGAACCAAGTATAGGAATGCATTCTCCATTAAACGTCGCTAAACACAGTGTAGAAATTGCGCAGAGTTCTCGTGTTGAGAGCTCGTTCACACCCCAGAGAGATATGCTCCCCTAACGTGCCTGCAGAGAGGCGAAATTACATAAACGCACCGTCACTGATGCTCCAGAAGCCGAATTACGACCAGAGTTGTAGCGCGCGAGTAGTTTGTGTGAAGAGAGCAACACTGGCTCTGCGGCTGGCTGCTCGCGTCAAAGAGAAGGCCGGCGGGTTGCCTAATTGCAGGCGCGGCTCGCAGCGCCTTTGACGGCGAGCTGCGTCGTGCGCCGAGTCTGAAACGAAGCCGCGTTAGACGGTAGACTCTGACGATGTGGCGGCTCACCTGAAGAGGCAACTGTGCTACAGGGCTGACATCCTCAATCCGCCAAAAGCTGCTGTGTCAATAATGTCAGAAAATACTGCAATTATCCAGGAAGCACACCAGGTGGAAATTTGATTCTTCATATCTAATAAACTATAACAGAAGCTAATACATAGACAGGAAAAAAGTCGCAGTGCGAAGAAGGAGTTGTGCGACATAAACTAAAATTGGTAGGCGTTTTTCTGCACCTGAAAGATGTTGTCTATTCAGATTCCGCGCCAGTCGCATACAAATGGCGCTAATAGCATCAATATGAGGGTGTAAATCAGGTTTCCTTCAAATACACGCTCCGATATTGCAGAAACACTTGCTGCAATACAGCCATTGCACATGATTGCTTGCAACGGTGTTCATGGGAGTATACTGTTGCAAGTAGATTGGGCTCCAGATGGCCACACCACATGGCACTACCAAGAGGGAAGACTATCGTGTTTAGCGTATGGCTCTGTTGCGTCGGGTGCATCTGCAGCAGCAATTTGAACAGCAGTTGGCAACACAGTGACACAACGAACTGTTACCAATCGGTTACTTCAAAGACAGCTCCGATGCATATGTACTGTAGTGTGCATTCCAATGACCCCAAATCACCGCCATTTGCGACTTCAGTGGTGTCAAGCGAGAACTCATTGGAGGGCAAGGTGGAGATCTGTTGTGTTTTCTCATGAAGGCTGGTTCTGGCTCGGTGCTAGTAATGGCGGTGTGTTAGTTAGAAGGGGGCCGGTGAGAGCTTGCAAACACTCTGTCTGTCAGCTAGACACACTGGACTCACACCTCGAAAAAAATGGTTCAAATGGCTCTGAGCACTATGGGACTTAACTGCTGAGGTCATCAGTCCCCTAGAACTTAGAACTACTTAAACCTAACTAACCTAAGGACATCACACACATCCATGCCCGAGGCAGGATTCGAACCTGCGACCGTAGCAGTCGCGCGGTTCCGGACTGAGCGCCTAGAACCGCGAGACCACCGCGGCCGTCACTCACACCTCGAGGTGTGGTCTGGGGTGCGATTTTGTATGACAGCAGGAGCACTTTCGTGTTATCCCTCGCACACTGACTACAAATCTGTGCGTCAATCTGGTTATTCGACATCTTGTGCTGCCATTCATGAGTAGCATTCCAGGAAGCGTTTTCTAACAGGATAAGGCCCGCCCACATAACGCTACTGTAAACCAACGTGCTCTACAAAGTGTCGACATGTTCCCTTCGCTTGCTAGATCTCCAGACCTGTCTCCAGTCGAGGACATAAGAGAGATCATCGGACAACGAGTCCAGCGTCACCCACAAACAGTATTAACCGTCCCTATATTGACCGAACAAGGACAACAGCCACGGAACTCCATCCCACAAACTGACATCTGGTATCTCTGCTATACAATGCATGCACGTTTGCATGCCAACATTCAACATTCTGGCTGTTACACCGGTTATTTGTACCACATTTCACGTTTGCGATGGCTTATCTCGCGCCTACGTTAGCCTGTGATCTTGGATTGTTAATCAGTTACGTATGTTGCCTAGACCAATGTATTTCCAAAATTTTTTCACTTTACATTAATTATTTCTTGATGCAGTGATTTTTTTCCATTAGTGTACGTAATTTAAAGCGTGATCATGATCTATATTTAGATCTCGGAAAATGTGAGATAACATGTCAGGAATGCTCCATTTCCTACCTAAGACAAAGAGACGGAGGTTTTCATATCAGTTGCGCAGAGCATCTTAGAGCCTACAGACACAACGTCAGTAACCGCCACACACATATCAGAACACCCATCTAGAAGTGTAGAGCATGATGTCAAGGTACTCCACCGGCTAAATTAAGGGGAGCCGGAATGATTCGTTTCCTCCATGTTAATTTTAGCAAATAGAAGGAACATTTTTTCTAAAACCATTAAACATATAGCTCTGAAATTTGGACTACATGTTCAGTGAATATTTCTCTACCAAGTTACAATGCCACTTTAAGAAATATGTATTGGTTTTTGTTTCAAAAATTTTTAAACAGATGCTTATTTTTTCTCTAAAATTTTGCACTTTTTCTTCTATAACTCTTGAATTACACAATATTTTTTTACAATTTGTTATAAAAATGAAGGAAAATAAGTAAACAATATTGTGTATAAATTTTATTGATATACTGCTAGCAGTTTTTGAGAACATGTTCCTCAAAGATTAAAATTTTCTAGTTACAGTTGCTTCCAAAGTGTCCTGGTTGGAAAATTATTGATAATGATTCCTCCAATGTATGTTGCCACTGCATTATACGCTACAAAATGCAATGTTTTTACCTGTACAAACACTCTTTTGGGAATCCTAATGCAAATTAAATTACATACACTTACTTTTGGATTTTGTGTTTTACCATGTAAACACTTTTCCAATAAACTAGGCTGTGATAAATCTCTGAATATGGGCTTAATTACAGCATTTAGCAAACTCTTTTTATGGGCATATTCCTCTCCTAATTGGTACTTACACCATGAGTCATCACTTGTGGGGCACAGTGCATGTTGTGGGTGCTCATTTGTAGATGCAGTATGGAAAAATAATGCCCATACTGCTCT
This sequence comes from Schistocerca gregaria, assembly GCF_023897955.1. Taxonomy (NCBI): domain Eukaryota; kingdom Metazoa; phylum Arthropoda; class Insecta; order Orthoptera; family Acrididae; genus Schistocerca; species Schistocerca gregaria. The sequence continues at coordinate 424,312,005 of NC_064926.1, read as the reverse complement.
CCTCATATGCTCAATGCTACAGGTACGAGTAAAATTCGTCAAATACGCAAAATTGAACAGCTAAACAACACAAAGCAAACTCCACAAGTCAACACACACGGTATAGGGTTTATCTCTGTGAGAAGTGACTGTTCAAAACAGTTAACGCTGCTCTATTTAATACTCAAATTAGTAGGTGAGTGAACCCGTCTGATCATATTAGCCATACAACGTTGGAAAACAAAACACTGTCTAATTCCGCTAAAAGATACCCTGCTTACAGCCAGCGAGCGGCGCCTTCAGAGCTGACCCACCAAGTCGCTACAACCGTTTACGCGGCACGTCAACTTTGCAGCGATAAAAAACACATTTAGAATTCACTTGGAAGGGTGGAACTTGATTTATTTTATTCAGAAAACTCGAAATAATTTTATAATGAAAAAATCGAAAAACCTTAATTTTGTCATTTTCATCATTCTGCCTCCCCTTAAGGTAATAAAACAATTGTCTCGGTATACCGCTTTTTATAAGGAGCAAATAATGAGCGAATATAGGCAACGAAAATTGAATACGAATGCCGCAGATTGCCTACGTAATGCCACATCGCCGGCGTCATAAACATTTATTTAACGACGTTTAGCGTCGCCGGGAAGCGCTAGCGAAAATTTTATCGCCAAGAAAATTTGTTCCTCTGACGTCATCAGACATAGAGAGGTTGAACAAAAATATGGAAACACCGCGATAAATGCGTGCTTGATTGTAAGTACAGATGCTGGCCAAGTCTACAGGATGCGCTGTTGTATTTGACCACGAACAGAACCTGTGCGATGTCCTCAATACATTGACAGTGTCAGTCGTAGACACAACAGTACTGTATGTAGTCATGAGTCCAATATGTCGGGGCTAAGTGAAATCAAATGTGGGGTAATAGTGAGTGCTTTTGTTGGAAAAGTAGCCGAAGTACTTATGCTTCGTGTGTCAGTGGGCACAAGGAAAGCGGAAAAGCCCTGTCAGTATCAAAATAACAAGAAGGGAGCTCGAAAAGCAGTGAATGTTTCGTGTTTCAATAGGCACAAGGAATGCGGAAAAGCCCTGTCAGTATTAAAATAATAAGAAGGGAACTCCTAAAGCTGTGAATTGCGGGGCGTGCTGGAATTCCACAACCATTCGTTTGTGATGCAAACGTCTGTAAAAGGAAAACGTAGTGACGAAGCCATATAACTTCGACTATGGAGCAACGGAAGAATGTTGTTTGAAATGATAATTAAATCAAGACCCTAAGCTGCCGACAGGCGTTGACATACACCAACGGGGACAGTTGAAAATGTGTGCTACGACCGGGACTCCAACCCGGGATCTCCTGCTTACATTGCAGACGCTCTATCCATATGAGACATCGAGGGCACAGAGGACAGTGCGACTGCAGTGATTTATACCTTGCACGCTCCCCGTGAGAACCACATTCCCAACTTAATAGCCACACACTACATTTGTAGTGTCTATTATTTCGGACATGTCCGAAAGAACAGATACCATCTTCATGTAGATAAGGCTAACCGGCCATTGACCTTCTTCTGTGCGGATGCACACGCATTGCCAGAACTCTTACGGCACTCGGTAAGATTGTCTGCCGCTAGTAATGAATGTAATGGGCAGAGGCACTACGAATGTAGTGTGTGGAAATTAATTATCATTTCATTCTAGAGAGTAGATGGTATCTGTTCTTTCGGAACAGATACCATCTTTATATTGAATGTTATTTGATCGAATGAGTCTAATTTTTCACTGTTTCTAACTTCTACCCGAGTTTATGCCCAAAGAGTGAAACATGGCGTGGGACCAGTAATGATTTGGGCAGCTATGTCGCGATATTCCATGGGTCCCAAGATTACTCTGCAAGATCGCATCACTGCCAAGGATTATGTGATCATTCTGACTAAACAGATTCATCTCATGGTGGAATGTTTGCTCCCCAATCATGACGCTATGTTTTAGCACGATGCTATCCCTGTTCACACAGTTTTCATTGTCCAGGACCGGTTTTGTGAGTAGGTGGCTGAATTATCGCATCTCCCCTGACGTCCAGTTGTAAGTGGGCTGCTTCTGTGTTGGCAGCGCTGAGTAGCGCTTTGTATTGCATCTCTGACTGCGCTTTCTTTGTAAGAGACTCTGTGGCTGGTCGGACTCGTTGTTGGAAGTTAATCGCCAGTATTGTTGGACAAGTGGAAGTTAGTCGCCAGCAGCGATGGAAGTACTGTTGGGCGGTTGGAGGTGAACAACCAGCAGTGATGGATGTTAGACGTGAGAAGGTAGCATTGATGGAGAGTAGAGGTCTGAAGTGCTTATGTAGGCTAACGATCATGTTCGACTTGGAGACTGAATATTATTCATGATTACATACCTTTGTACTAGATGTTAATGACGATTTATATTCGTGTTTGAACTGGATGTCACATTATTAAGGTAAAAAATACATTATTTGGTTTGCAACAAAATCTTTCCTTTGCCCAACCACATTCCTATTGGAAGTTAGTGGCTTTAGCAGTTAGAATCTTTTATTTGGCTGGCAGTATTGACGCTCGCTGTATTGCAGTAGTTCGCGTAATGAAGATTTTTGTGAGGTTGTAATTTTTTTGAGCAGTCACACTGCGTAGCGCTATAATATTGTGGGTAAGTGTTGACATGATAAGAAAAAGTAAAGAGAATGTAGGCTCAGTGCTTTCAGTTTTACTCGGCTGTTTCAGAATCATATAGCGTCGAAGTTTCATCTTCTCAGTCATTCTGCAATTTACGTACAGACACACTCGTTTAAATAAAGAAGTTTCACAGCCGTCATATCTCAATATTATTGAACCTTTGTTGTCTACTTTGGAAAGAAGAATACATGATCGGTAACTGCGTCTATCACCATTACCTGAACTGGCCACTATTTTGCAGAGAATGATAGTGTACGATACTCTTTAAAAGCATACAGGACCTGTACTTGTTCTATCTGAGACAACTGGAAGCCGTTTGAATGGCAACGGGTTTCCTACGCCGTATTGAGGATGATAATGTGTTCTGATCTTGAAGTTTCCATATTTTTGTACAACCTCTGCATATTACATAAAAATGTAACAGAATAATGAAGTAGTTCACACATCTAAAACATCACCCATAAATAAAAGGAAAGCATGCCCTGGAGAAAGGGAATGATTTCCCGAAACGCATCCTACAGAAACAACTTAAAGATCGTGCTGACTAACCGCAAAAAATATTTTGTAACAAACAAAATCATCGTTTTTACAGTCATAGACTTCCGCCAACAATATCCAAAAATAGTTCAAATAGGACTTAATGGGCTCTGAGCAATATGGGACTTAACTTCTTTGGTCATCAGTCCGCTAGACTTAGAACTACTTAAACCTAACTAACCTAAGGACATCACACATTTCCATGCCGGAGGCAGGATTAGAACCTGCGACCGTAGCAGCAGTGCGGTTCCAGACTGAAGTGCCTAGAACCGCTCTTGCCACAGCGGCCAGCTAACGATCACGAAATTAAAAAAAAATTAAATCTTGACTTTTACACACTGAAAATCGGATGATGTCATGATGTCGCTGCCGGCGACAATTTCCAATGTATAATATAAAAATAATAATAATAATATTTTTGGGATGAGGAACAGAAATCACATATCATCATCAGAGCGACTTATGCAACGAAAGATAAGAAAGGGCATGCTACACATCCAAAAAAACAATAATAACGTGATGTGTCTATTATAGTATGCTGTCCAGTAACATTAATGTGACCATTTGTAAGAAACCGCTATAACCAGCTTCTGCAGAGCGGATAGCTGTGAGACGTGCAGAAAGAGTCAACGAGGTCCTCGAAAGTACTGATAGGAATTTGGAGCCTCACAGACTCCAGTAACGTGGCCATCTGCGCTAGGTTTCTCGGTTGAGGACTCGTGGCGGGAACAGCCTGACCAAGGCAGTCTCACAGATTCTCGACTGGTGTAAAGTTTGGCGGCCAGGGGAGTGCGGTAAAGTTATCATGGTGCTGTTTCGAACGACGCACGTACGCTGCGAGCCATGTGACGCGTTGCACAGCGGTGCAAGAAGATGCCTTCACGCCAAGTAAAAAAAAAAAAAAAAAAAAAAAAAAAAAAAAAAAAAAAAACAAAAAAAAAACAAAACAAAAAAAAAAGATATTTATATATGAAGATGGTATCTGTTCTTTCGGACATGTCCGAAAGAACAGATACCATCTTCATATATAAATATAGTTAAGGCTCACCGACCATTTGACCATCTTTTTCTTCTGTGCGGATGCACAAACTATGCCCGAACTCTTACGGGAATCGGCAAAAAGCCGCGAATAATGAGTAGAATGGGCAGGGACACTAGGAATATAGTGCGGGACAATAAGTTGGGAATGTGGGTCTCACGATAGGCGTGCCTGAGATAAGTCCCTGTAGTCGCACTATCCTCTGAGTCCTAAGTGGCTAAAAAGGATAGAGCGTCTTCCATGTAAGCAGAAGATCCCGAGTTAGAGCCCCGGTAGGGGCACATATTTTCAGCTGTCCCCGTTGACGTATATGAACGCCTGTTTGCAGCTAGGGGTATTCATTTCATCGTAATTTCCAAACAAAGATAGATGCATACTTGTGTTGATCCACCGTACTTCCAGAATGACGAGCCGAGATATTGCCATGACAACATTTCCCACACCATAACGCTCCCTCCTCCGGCCTGGACCCTTCCGACGATTATTCCAAGATGCTTGCCATCTGTTCGACACAACATAAAGCGTACTTCATCCGAAAAGGCCACCTTCACCACTTAGTCGACGTCCATTTGCGGTACTGGGTGCATATTCCGGTTTTCGTCGCCGATGAACAGCAGCCATTATGGGGTACATGAACCAATCGCCTGCTGCGGAGGTCCACACGCAGCAACGTTCGCTGAACGTGCGTTGAGGCGACACTGTTGGTAGCCCCTCGATTCATCTGGGCAGTCAGTTACTCAACAGCTCCACGTCTATTTACCCGTACACATCTCCGTAGCGGTCATTCACCCCTGTTATCTACGGCCAGTGTCGCAGCACAGTTGTCTCGGGGCCGATTTGGGATAGAAGCATTTGTCCATGCATGGTATACTTTAACCACAGCGGCTCGCGAACATTTTGTAAACTTAACCGTTGCAGAAATGATTCCACACCTGTAGCGAAAGCTAATGATCATGCCCTTCCTGACGTCAGAGAGATCGCCCCGTTCCCGCACTACGACAGCGACTGCACTGTTTTCCGCGTCCTCCCGGCACGCTTTATCCACCCTCCACTGCTAGTGCTGTAACCCGCCGTCTGTTACTGTTTGTTGCAAGTTGACGCCGAACATAGGCTGAAGTCACGTGCATTCTGCAAGTGCCTGCCACCCAAGGGATTCTTCATCCCAGAAAAAGAGGAAGGAATCACTGAGTGCCATGTCAGGAAATTACAAGGGAGAGCTGGGGGGTGGGGGTGGAGGGGGTGTTGATAGTCTAAGGAAGCAGCACGTGTGGAGGTACAGCATATGTTGTTCAGAATGAACGTAGAGCAAAGATAATTCTTTGCACAGCTTCCCATAACTTGGGCAAGAGATTCCTGTAGTATGGCCCTGTGGTTATTTGCTCCCTAGGAGCTTGATCTCCTAGCACCCCACCATGGTAGTTCCAAAGAACACTCATCATAACCTTGCCTCATGTTTTTTGGGCCTTTTTGCCTTTTTCGGCGGTGCTGATTCTACTTTCTTCCCATGCTTTCTTTGCTCTTTAGCCGGCCGATGTGGCCGAGCGGTTCTAGGCGCTTCAGTCTGGAACCGCGCTGCTACCTCAGATGTTAAGTCCCATAGTGCTCAGATCCATTTGAACCAGATCCTTAGTGGGGGGGGGGGGGGGGGGGGGTCATGGCGGTACATCCAGCACTTTTCCGTCGTGATGTGATGAGACGCTCAAATAAATTTTCTACGTTGGCCTGACACAACATTTCCGCTGCCTCGGTTGGGCGGGTTCTCACATTAGGTCTGAGCATCGTGGAACTCAGCGCTCGGCGACCTCTGTCATGTTCAAAATGTGTTGCAAGATTTTGGAAACTGTTACATGACATCTACCTTTTTGATTGTAATTCGCCAGACTTCGGGTACCCTGGTCTCCTCTTGTGATTCCCTGTTTTACACAGTGGGCTAGTCTACTATTTCGTTCTTCGTCACGCAAACTTGTTTGACTATACTACACGCTGTCGCGTCCAGTGAGCGGTCTACACGCTCACTGACTTTGAAGACTGGAGAAGGTCTGTCCAGTCAGCTAACATGGAAATGGCGAACTGGAAGATTGAAAGAGATGTGGAACTCGGTCGGGAAACAACAGAACGAAGGCAACACTTGAATAACTACAATCTTTAACTGCCCGCCTAAGCCAGAACTGGATCATGACTGGTATGAAAGTACACTTCTGAGTGCAAAATCCCATGCAGGGAGGGACGCGCCTAAGTATGAGTGCGAGCAGAGCCAGAGCGAATACTACATGTCTGGGCCTGACCTACAGAGACGTATTATTAAAATACCGTTTGATCCTAATGTTAGATACAGTTCTCGTTAGTGCTAATAAACCTGTCTGTCTTAATAATGTTTCGCCATTGCAATAAGTATTTTTCTTGATTTATGGAGAACCTGACATTTTGAGATATGCCAGTTTTTAGCGAGAGTGCGATACGTATAATTAGCTATGCCTTGTTTGAGTTTTTAAGGTATACGCTTGTTACAATATTTGTGATCAGTTTATGAATTTCTCTGATACAAATGCAATTAAAAGATCCATTTGCACCAGAATGAACTATGGATTTTCATTTACAAGCACAGCGAGCCTCAAGTAGTTATGTACACGATGTTTCACGTACGATGCGTGGCGAAGCCCGCAGCTCGCACTGTATATTTACTCGCCCTTCTTCCCTCCCGTATCTGTCGCAAGATGGCTGCGCGCGCTACTTGTGAGTGTTTCACGTACGGCGCCTGCGCTGAGTCTGGGGGTTCCCCTGCCCGTATATCCTTGGGGACCGTCCTCGGGCAGTAAACGCAAGACCGCACTGAGCTTAGCTGCGCTGCAGCACAGCAGCGCGGCATCGTCCGACCAAATATTGCTTACAGGAAATCGTATGAGACAGAACGCCCAACGCCAGGGGAACTGCAGGGTACAGCAATGCGAGGCAAAGTTGGGCAACTGCGACGAGCCGTTCGGCGTGGTATGGTTCCGTTGTCACTGTTGCGGTTTACCTAGGGTTGCCATCCGTCCCTATACAGGGTAGTCCATTGATCGTGACTGGGCCAAATATCTCACGAAATAAGCGTCAAACGAAAAAACTACAAAGAACGAAATTTGTCTAGCTTGGGGGAAACCAGATGGCGCTATGGTTGGCCCGCTAGATGACGCTGCCATAGGTCAAACGGATATCAGCTTCATTTTTTAAAATAGGAAACTCCATTTTTATTACACATTCGTGTAGTACGTAAAGAAATATGAATGTTTTAGTTGGACCGCTTTTTTCGCTTTGTGATGGAGGACGCTGTAATAGTCACAAACATATGGTCCACAATTTTAGGTGAACAGCTGGTAACAGGTAGGTTTTTTAAATTAAAATACAGAACGTAGGTACGTTTGAACATTTTATTTCGGTTGTTCCAAAGTGATACATGTACCTTCGTGAATTTATCATTTCTGAGAGCGCATGCTGTTACAGCGTGATAACCTGTAAACACCACATTAATGCAATAAATGCTCAAAATGATGTCCGTCAACGTCAATGCGTTTGGCAATACGTCTAACGACATTCCTCTCAACAGCGAGTAGTTCGCCTTCCTTAATGTTCCGACATGCATTTTCAATGCGCTGACCATGTTGTCAGGCGTTGTCGGTGAATCACGATAGCAAATATCATTCAACTTTCCCCACAAAAAGAAATCCAGGGACGTCAGATCTGGGGAATGTGCTTCGACGACCAATCCACCTGTCATGAAATGTTGTTGTTGTTGTGGTCTTCAGTCCTGAGACTGGTTTGATGCAGCTCTTCATGTAACTCTATCCTGTGCAAGGTTCTTCACCTCCCAGTACCTACTGCAACCTAGGTCATTCTGAACCTGCTTACTGTATTCATCTCTTGGTCTCCCTCTACGATTTTTACCCTCCACGCTGCCCTCTAATTCTAAATTGGTGATCCTTTGATGTCTCAGAACATGTCCTACCAACCGGTCCCTTCTTCTTGTCAAGTTGTGCCACAGACTCCACTTCTCCCCAATTCTCTTCAATACCTCCTCATTAGTTATGTGATCTACCCATCTAATCTTCAGCATTCTTCTGTAGCACCACATTTCGAAAGCTTCTATTCTCTTCTTGTCCAAACTATTTGTCGTCCGCGTTTCACTTCCATACATGGCTACACTCCAAATACTTGCAGAAACGACTTCCTGATACTTAACTCTGTACTCGATGTTAACAAATTGCTCTTCTTCAGAAACGTTGTCCTTGCCATTGGCAGTCTAATTTTATATCCTCTCTACTTTGAACATCATTAGTTATTTTGCTCCCCATATAGCAAACCTCCTTTACTACTTTAAGTCTCTCATTTCCTAATCTAATTTCCTCAACATCTCCTGACTTAATTCGACTACATTCTATTATCCTCGTTTTGTTTTTTTTTTATGTTCATCTTATATCCTCCTTTCAAGACACTATCCATTCAGTTCAATTGCTCTTCCAAGTTCTTTGCTGTCTCTGACAGAATTACAATGTCATCGGTGAACCTCAAAAGTTTTATTTCTTCTCCATGGATTTTAATTCCTACTCCTAATTTTTCTTTTCTTTCCTTCACTGCTTGTTCTATATACAGATTGAATAACATCGGGAAGAGGCTACAACCCTGTCTCACTCCCTTCCCAACCACTGCTTCCCTTTCATGTCCCTCGACTCTTATAACTGCCATCTGGTTTCTGTACAAATTGTAAATAGCCTTTCGCTCCCTGTATTTTACCCCTGCCACCTTCAGAATTTGAAAGAGAGTATTCCAGTCAACATTGTCAAAAGCTTTCTCTAAGTCTACAAATGCTAGAAACGTAGGTTTGCCTTTCCTTAATCTAGCTTCTAAGATATGTCGTAAGGTTAGTATTGCCTCACGTGTTCCAACATTTCTGTGGAATCCAAACTGATCTTCCCCGAGGTCGGCTTCTGCTAGTTTTTTCATTCGTCTGTGAAGAATTCGCGTTAGTATTTTGCAGCAGTGTCTTATTAAACTAATAGTTCGGTAATTTTTATATCTGTCAACACCTGCTTTCTTTGGGATGCGAATTATTATATTCTTCTTGAAGTCTGAGGGTATTTCACCTGTCTCATACATCTTGCTCACCAGATGATACAGTTTTGTCAGGACTGGCTCTCCCAAGGCTGGCAGTAGTTCTAAGGGAATGTTGTCTACTCCGGGGGCCTTGTTTCGACTCAGGTCTTTCAGTGCTCTGTCAAACTCTTCACGCAGAATCATATCTCCAATTTCATCTTCATCTACATCCTCTTCCATTTCCATAATATTGTAATCAAGTTCATCGCCCTTGTATAGACCCTCTATATACTCCTTCCACCTTTCTGCGTTCCCTTCTTTGCTTAGAACTGGGTTTCCATCTGAGCTCTTGATGTTCATACAAGTGGTTCTCTTTTCTCCAAAGGTCTCTTTAATTTTCCTGTAGGCAGTATCTATCTTACCCCCCAGTGACATCAGCCTCTACATCCTTACATTTGTCCTTTAGCCATGTCTGCTTAGTCATTTTGCACTTCCTGTCGATCTCATTTTTGAGACGTTTGTATTCCTTTTTGCCTGCTTCATTTACTGCATTTTTATATTTTTTCCTTTCATCAATTACGTTCAATATTTCTTCTGTTACCCAAGGATTTCTACTAACCTCCGTCTTTTTACCTACTTGATCCTCTGCTGCCATCACTACATCATCCCTCAAAGATATCCATTCTTCTTCTACTGTATTTCTTTCCCCCATTCCTGGAAATTGTTCCCTTATGCTCTTCCTGAAACACAGTACAACCTCTGGTTTAGTCAGTTTGTCCAGGTCCCATCTCCTTAAATTCCCACCTTCTTGCAGTTTCTTCAGTTTTAATCTACAGTTCATACAACCTTCTTTTATGATTCTTAAACCAAGTGTTAGCTTTGATTAAGTTATGCTCTGTGCAAAATTCTACCAGACGGCTTCCTCTTTCATTTCTCTTCCCCAATCCATATTCAGCCACTATATTTCCTTCTGTCCCTTTTCCTACTCTCGAATTCCAGTCACCCATGACTATTAAATTTTCGTCTCCCTTCACTACCTGAATAAACTCTTTTATCTCATCATAAATTTCATCAATTTCTTCATCATCTGCAGAGCTAGTTGACATGTAAACTTGTATTACTGTAGTAGACATGGGCTTCGTGTCTATCTTGGCCACAATAATGCGTTCACTGTGCTGTTGGTAGTAGCTTACCCGCACTCCTATTTTTTTATTCATTATTAAACCTACTCCTGCATTACCCCTATTTGATTTTGTATTTATAAACCTGTATTCACCTGGCCAGAAGTCTTGTTCCTCCTGCCACTGAACTTCACTAATTCCCACTATATCTAACTTTAACCTATCCATTTCCCTTTTTAAATTTTCTAACCTACCTGCCCGATTTAGGGATCTGACATTCCGCGCTCCGATCCGTAGAACGCCAGTTTTCTTTCTCCTGGTAACGACGTCCTCCTGAGTAGTCCCCGCCCGAAGATCCGAATGGGGGACTATTTTACCTCCGGAATATTTTACCCAAGAGGACGCCATCATCATTTAATCATACAGTAAAGCTGCATGCCCTCCGGAAAAAATACAGCTGTAGTGTTCCTCTGCTTTCAGCCGTTCGTAGTACCAGCACAGCAAGGCCGTTTTATTTAGTGTTACAAGGCCACATCAGTCATCATCCAGACTGTTGCCCCTGCAACTACTGAAAAGGCTGCTGCCCCTCTTCAGGAACCACACGTTTGTCTGCCCTCTCAACAGATACCCCTCCGTTGTGGTTGCACCTGCGGTACGGCACGCAAGCCTCCCCACCAACGGCAACGTCCACGGCTCATTCAATACCGCTTCAACCGCACGCAAGCTATGTGCCGGACATCCGTCATTTTGGAAGTACATCGCCATTCTGTCTTGCACTGAAACATCTTGTAGCAACATCGGTAGAACATTACGTAGGAAATCAGTATACATTGCACCATTTAGATTGCCATTGATAAAATGGGGGACCAATTATCCTTCCTCCCGTAATGCCGCACCATCCATTAACCCGCCGAGGTCGCTGTTGTTCCACTTTTCGTAGCCATCGTGGATTTTCCGTTGCCCAGTAGTGCATATTATGCCGGTTTACGTGACCGCTGTTGGTGAATGACGCTTCGTCGCTAAATAGAACGTGTGCAAAAAATCTGTCATCGTCCCGTAATTTCTCTTGTGCCCAGTGCCAGAACTGTACACGACGTTCAAAGTCGTCGCCATGCAATTCCTGGTGCATAGAAATGTGGTACGGGTGCAATCGATGTTGATGTAGCATTCTAAACACTGACGTTTTTGAGATTCCAGATTCTCACGCAGTTTGTCCTCGGGCATCCGTGTGTGTGATGTCCTTAGGTTGGTTAGGTTTAAGTAGTTCCAAGTTCTAGGGTTCTGATGACCACAGCAGTTGAGTTCCATAGTGCTCAGAGCCATTTGAACCATTTTTTTGACGTTCCACATGTGATTGAATACTTCCGGTTTCCGTAAATAACGTAACTATCCAGCAAACGGTCCGGACACGTGAATGATGTCGTCCAGGATACCGAGCAGCATACATAGCACACGCCCGTTGGGCATTTTTATCACAATAGGCATACATCAACACGATATCAACCTTTTCCGCAATTGGTAAACGGTCCATTTTAACACGGGTAATGTATCACGAAGCAAATACAGTCCGCACTGACGGAATGTTACGTGATACCACGTACTTATACGTTTGTGACAATTACAGCGCCATCTATCGAAAAGCGAAAAAAGTGGTCCAACTAAAACATTCATATTTCTTTACGTACTACACGAATATGTAATAATAAATGGGGGTTCCTATTTTAAAAAACGCAGTTGATATCTGTTTGACCTATGGCAGCGCCATCTAGCAGGCCAACCATAGCGCCATCTGGTTTCCCCCTTCAAGATAGACGAGTTTCGTTCTTTGTAGTTTTTTCGTTTGATGCTTATTTCGTGAGATACTTGGCCCGGTCACTATCAATGGACCACCCTGTACATCGCGACAGCCACCGTTATGGACTTTCTTGTGCCAACATCCCGACAAGACCCTATTTTGTCTCGATTTTACAAAATACTGTTACGAGCTTGGCCCAAATATTGAAGAAACGCCTTCTGTTAGCGCAACATGTAAATATAGTCTCAGTTTAACTACAGGCTGACATGCACGGAGTTTTATAATTACACAGAAGGTAAGAAAAAACTTTCTGAAAAAGGTGAAATCTCCGAAAAAATGGTGTAGCAACTACTTTAGCTGCAAAAAGTTCCATGTAATAGTATTCTAAATAAAAAGTAATTATATTAAATAATTTTTACTTCATTTCTCCACCACCATCTCTGAGTGTTCCGACTAAGTCCCAGCTAGGTATGGGAACCCTAACTACAACAAGTGAGGCGATAATGCACGTCATTCAAATTGTATCTCTGTGGACGTGCGAAACGAAAGTTTATTTACCAAGATGGCGGCGTACGAGGAAATGTAAGTTGCACGTAACTGGACATGACCTTTATAATGAACATTATGGAAACAGTACCAGAAAAAGCAACATTTGGAAAGATGTTTCCAAGGAAATGGGAGTAAACATAATGTACAAATACCTACCAATTTGCTTTGTGGCTGGCCGTTGTGACCGAGCGGTTCTACGCGCTTCAGTCCGGAACCACATGGCTGCTACGGTCGCAGGTTTGAATCTTGTAGCTTAGTTAGGTTTACGTAGTTCTAAGGGACTGATGACCTCAGATGCTAAGTCCCATAGTGCTTAGTGCGATTTTTTTGTTTTTTGTTTTTTTGTGACAAACGATTAGGCCCTTACTTTTCATGAATTTTTTTCTACTCATTTTCTCTTTTACGAACGGCCTTGCCGCAGTGGTAACACCGGTTCCCGTCAGATCATCGAAGTTAAGCGTTGTCGGGCTGGGCTAGCACTTGGATGGGTGACCATCCGTTTTGCCGAGCGCTGTCTGCAAGCGGGGTGCACTCAGCCCTTGTGAGGCAAACTGAGGAGCTACTTGATTGAGAAGTAGCGGCTCCGGTCTCGGAAACTGACATACGTCAGGGAGAGCGGTGTGCTGTACACATGCCCCTCCATCTCCGCATCTAGTGACGCCTGTGGGCTGAGGATGTCACGGCGGACAGTCGGTACCTTTGCGCCCTCATGGCCTGTGCGGGAGGAGCTTTTTTTCACTTTTACGACATTCCCTGTTTAGCCGATGTTTTTTCAGACCAAACTACCTTGCGGGTAATTGAAATTTTCTTTGAATCGCTGCCGTATCTGGACAGCATTCTTTACTGTGGTATCACACATCGATATCACCGCATCTGGATCACAGTTGGCAATGGAGTTGCAATTTCCCATCAGACGCCGTTAGCAGTCGTGGGGGATCGGCAGACCCAATGGTGCGCGCCCTATGAGCCACGCCTCAATGGCTCTGGACTCTGAGCGCCCTCTGCCACCGCAATATAGGACGGCCGGTAGCAGCCACACACCCCACTTACACACTTGGAGCCTCTTCGCTAAGTGATGCTACACAGGTGCCGCCTAGTTGGGGCTCCGGCACCATCATTCGTGCTTTAGATCAGAGAGCCACTTCCTTGTTGTCATTGAGAGCTTGACTCTATTTTCTGCTGCAGTATTTGTAATGAATCTTCGAACGCTTGGAGAAATACAAGTTAAGCAATCTTCTGTTTACGGTGTTAAACTGATCGCTAATCATTTCTACTCCTGCCCAACTTTCCTACGACGACAGTTGGCGCACCACTCTGCACTCCGCCTCTGCTTACCATTCTGTATGAAGTCGTAAACAATATTTACGATGTTTTCCCCTGTATGAGGAAGCTCCCTGTATCTCTTCAGTCTCTTCATTTTCAGACAAAACTATATCGTGTGTGAGAAAATTGTGCTAGACAGAAGTGGCAAGAATCTCATTGGTTCAAATGGCTCTGAGCTGCTGAGGTCATCAGTCCTCTAGAACTTAGAACCACTTAAACCTAAGTAACCTAAGGACATCACACACATCCATGCCTGAGGCAGGATCCGAACCTGCGACCGTAGCGGTCGCACGGTTCAAGACTGTAGCGCCTAGAACCGCTCGGCCACCCCGGCCGCCAATAATCTTATTCTTTACCTGTTCTGGACTGAGAGTTCTTGCGATTTTGGGCACAGCAACCTAAAAGCATTTTTCTTAAACTCTTCGGGCTCTGTTATGTCTGTAACCATATACTTTTTTCGACTGATCGTCTAACCATGTACCAGGATATGATCTTATCACATAGGTTTTTAATGGAAAAGTTTCGTCTCCAACTGTCACGTATGTCAGTCGAACTCTCATACCTGATAATTCTTTTGAGTCTGATATATTCAAGATATTTGTTCTCAGTTTTGCTGCTAAACTTGACCGTGAAAAAATATTAACATCACTATTCTTTCCAGGATAACCAATGTTAAAATATATAGATTTATAGCCTTCTTCCTCACATAACAAAGAACTTATCACCGCATCCATGTTACTTTCGTCCATTGCATTCAGAGGCCTTCTTCTTCTTCTTCTTCTTCTTCTTTTTTGTAAAAAAGAAAAGAAAAAGTTACATTCATTGTGGTCTACGTGAAGGATCAACGTGTTTCTTGTATCGGTGTGCGCGTTCCCAATGATTCGACGACACGTACATTATCATCATCATTTAAGACTGATTATGCCTTTCAGCGTTCAGTCTGGAGCATAGCCTTTTATAAAATTCCTCCATGATCCCCTATTCAATGCTAACATTGGTGCCTCTTCTGATGTTAAACCTATTACTTCAAAATCATTGTTAACCGAATCCAGGTACCTTATCCTTGGTCTGCCCCGACTCCTCTTACCCTCTACTGCTGAACCCATGAGTCTCTTGGGTAACCTTGCTTCTCCCATGCGTGTTACATGACCCCACCATCTAAGCCTGTTCACCCTGACTGCTACATCTATAGAGTTCATTCCCAGTTTTTCTTTGATATCCTCATTGTGGACACCCTCCTGCCATTGTTCCCATGTACTAGTACCTGCAATCATCCTAGCTACTTTGATATCTGTAACCTCAACCTTGTTGATAAGGTAACCCGAATCCACCCAGCTTACGCTCCCATACAACAAAGTTGGTCGAAAGATGGAACGGTGCACAGATAACTTATTCTTGGTACTGACTTCCTTCTTGCAGAAGAGAGTAGATCGTAGCTGAGCGCTCACTGCATTAGCTTTGCTACACATCGCTTCCAGTTCTTTAACGTAGATTTACGTAGATTAGTCAAGAAATTTCAAGACTGGATCCGTGTTAGTCAAAAGAAATTCTAGCGAAACCCGTCTTCCAACTGTAAATAAATTTTAAAAAATAGGTGAGACCTCGGTAAGAAGTCAGACAAAATCATTGCGCCTTTTTGCACGTCAGACCAGGCTCACAAGATCACTCGGTTTATCCGGATTACACCCGCTTTTTTGCACTTTATTTTAAACTCGGTTGCAAATTTATAAAAAAAAAAGAAAAGAGTTTTGGACTCTTATGTCAAGTTGATGTTCTGTGATGTCAAGTGTCATCTGGCGAGATGAAACTGAAACTGGGCATAAATTGGCAGAGTTGGTTGGCAACACTTCTGGCAATCGTGGACTGATGTGGCACGGTGACATGATGGTGTGATTTCATGAATAATCTCTCTAGAGAAGACTCTTAACAACTTTTGAAAACTGTGTAATACTTTTTTTGCAATTCCTGCCCAAAATGCAGCTAGTAAAAAGATATTTTACTTATTGAATATAAATTGGACTAAGGAAAGAAATAGACTTCCTGTACCATGTTTGAAGAATTTGGTAAAGTTCTCCTTTGCTCTCAATGCTATGGCAATATCTGATCCAGCAAAGAGCTGCGTAAGAATGTTAAAAATGCGAGAAATGTGCTTTTGTAAAAAAGTTAGCCATTCTGATTCATATAAATATTGTTTGTAAAAAACCCATTTTTTCATTTGGAAATATTGTAACCATACTTGAGAGTGGTGAGTGGTAACCTGTGCTCGCAGAGCGGTTCCTGGTGTGTCAGACCCACCATACTTGCTCCGGACACTGCGAGAGGGCTGTACAAGCAATGATCACGCGCACGGCACAGCGGACACACCAGGAACCGCGGTGTTGGCCGTCGAATGGCGCTAGCTGCGCAGTATTTGTGCACCGCCGCCGTCAGTGTCAGCCAGTTTGCCGTGGCATACGGAGCTCCATCGCAGTCTTTAACACTGGTAGCATGCCGCGACAGCGTGGACGTGAACCGTATGTGCAGTTGACGGACTTTGAGCGAGGGCGTATAGTGGGCATGCGGGAGGCCGGGTGGACGTACCGCCGAATTGCTCAATACTGCGCAGCTAGCGCCATTCGACGGCCAACACCGCGGTTCCTGGTGTGTCCGCTGTGCCGTGCGTATATATATATATATATATATATATATATATATATATATATATATATATATATATGGTTAATCAGCTCAGGTTGTAGAATGTCTAATATGAATGTAATAGCTGTGGTTGGAAGCTTTGGTATTCAGCTAATTTGTGTTTTGGTTTAAATGTTTTGATGAAGGGTTCATGGAGAAGTGAGTGGAAAGTGGTTGGGTGGTATTATTACTATTCTTATTATTTTTATTATTATCCTCTGTTTGAGTGTTACTGTATTATTGTATGTATTAGCGTAAGCAGTGATTTGTTTGGCATGTGTACTTGATTATACAACAGGGTTTCTTTTCTGCTTTGGTTTTCTCTATGTGATAATTTTCTTGCGGGGTTAGGAGGTATTTTTTACTGTCAGTTCTAATTATTTTCAAGTCATTTTTATTGGAGGTGGTTTTGACTGTCTTCCCTTTGGTGTTCTGCAAGTGTGGAATGCTTTGTCCCGTACTTACAGGCTCTTTGTATCTGACATCGAATGTTCAGCATGTTTGTCCTACGTATCTGCCATTAAAAGTGTTACACCGTAATTTACATACACCTGCTTTCTGGTATATTTCTCTGCTTTTTGTCAGTTTTGGGGTGTATTTTTGGATAGAAGAAAATTGACACAGATTAATCCCATTGCACCTCTACTCCAAAGCCAACCAGAAACCCACAAACCGTATCTCTCTGTGAGGCCAACATTGAATTTCAGAAAATCCACCACTTACACCCTTGTAGAATACATGTTAAAATTACTGTCTGAAAATTTCAAAGAAGAGAACCATTAAAATTCTTTTCAGCTAATACGTGCGCCTTTACTAGCCCACTAACAGTGGAGATTATCTGAGGGTATCGGGGAGTATTCAGCAGGACTTCTGAACGTCATCGTCAGGGTTTAGAAGTTGTGGCCCTTAGTTTGAGCGCTGCACGAGACTAACGAGGAACTTGAGTAGATTTTCGCTTGTACCTTTCGACTTGGTGATTTCCCGACTTGGGGCTCTTACCTCAAATCGATACATTTTCCCTTCTTCATTACCCCTGAAAGTGTCTAACATCATCACGGATTCCAAACCAATAATACAACGCCCCTCTTCGGAAGGCCCAACATTACCGACCGACCGCCGTGTCATCAAATGGATCAAATGGCTCTGAGCACTATGCGACTTAACTTCTGAGATCATCAGTCGCCTAGAACTTAGAACTACTTAAACCTAACTAACCTAAGGACATCACAAACATCCATGCCCGAGGCAGGATTCGAAACTGCGACCGTAGCAGTCGCTCGGTTCCAGACCGCACGGCCGTCCGGCCGGCCCGTGTCATCATCAGATAGGCGTCACCAGTTGCGGATATGGAGGGAAATGGGTCAGCATACTGCTCTACCAAACGTTGTCACTTTTCGTGACCAGAACCACTACTTTTCTATCAAGTGGATGCTCAACTGGCCTCGCCAGGGCTGAGTGCACCCCATTTGTCAACAGTGGTCGACAGACCCAGAAGGTCACCCATCCAAGAGATAGCCAAGGCCGACAGTGCTTAACTTCGGTGATTTGACGGGAATTGGTGGTACCACAGCGCCAAGGCCCGTGGCCATGACTGCGAGCTGTAGGTATTTTAAGCAATATTTCCACGCATGATAAGGATGAAACCGATGAATGGGTCTACAGTGCAGCTTCAAATGATCATGCTCACAGTCACTTTTCTGTACGCTATATTGCATGAATCTGATGCACAGTGAATTTTCGCCGCATCGGTAATATTTCGGAGGCGAGGATCCTTTAAAAAAAGTCCGTTCCTGTTTCCTAGCGTCTGCCGGTGCGCTGGCTGGGCCGTTTTCACGTTGAGCCGTCTGGGCGCCTGCTGGCAGCGGGCGGCTTGTGACGAGAGGTGCCGACAGATGCGCTTCAGCTGCTGCTGCTACTGCTGTTTGTTAATGTTTCGTCGTGGGCGCATCGGAATCCGTCTTCAACAGTTTACTCCCTTTTCTTCTCATACTTGACGGGTGTGTTTTCAACGACTTTTTCAGGTCTGTCTTCTGTCTGCCACTTTCTTTTACTATACCATTTCGCTTCACACGTGTCTGTTAGGAACATTTCCTGGAATATCCCCAAATCCAAATGTACACTACTGGCCATTAAAATTGCTACACCACGAACATCACGTACTACAGACGCGAAATTTAACCGACAGGATGAAGATGCTGTGATGTGCAAATGATTAGCTTTTCAGAGCATTCACACAAAGTTGGCGCCGGTGGCGAAACCTACAACGTACTGACATGAAGAAAGTTTCCAACCGCTTTCTCATACACAAAACAGCAGTTGACCGGCGTTGCCTGGTGAAACGTTGTTGTGATGCCTCGTGTAAGGAGCGGAAATGCGTACCATCACGTTTCACACTTTGATAAAAGTCGGATTGTAGCCTATCGCGATTGCAGTTTATCGTATCGGGACATTGCTGATCGCGTTGGTCGAGATCCAATGATTGATAGCAGAATATGGAATCGGTGCGTTCAGGAGGGTAATACGGTACGCCGTGCTGGATCCCAATGGCCTCGTATCTTATCTGCATGGCTGTAGCGGATCGTGCAGCCACGTCTCCATCCCTGAGTCAACAGATGGGGACATTTGCAAGACAACAACCATCTGCACGAACAGTTCGACGACGTTTGCAGCAGCATGGACTATCAGCTCTGAGACCGTGGCTGTGGTTACCTTTGACGCTGCACCACAGACAGGAACGCCTGCGATGGTGTACTCAACGACGAACCTGGGTGCACGATGGGGAAAACATCATTTTTTCGGATGAATCCAGGTTCTGCTTACAGCATCATGATGGTCGCATCCGTGTTTGGCGACATCGCGGTGAACGCACACTGGAAGCGTGTATTCGTCATCGCCATACTGGCGTATCACCTGGCGTGATGGTATGGGGTGCACTGTTTACAGGTCTCGGCCACCTCTTGTTCGTATTGACGGCACTTTGAACAGTGGACGTTACATTTCAAATGTGTTACGACCCGTGGATCTACCCTACATTCGATCCATGCGAAACCCTACATTTCAGCACGATAATGCACGACCGCATGTTGCAGGTCCTGTACGGGCCTTTCTGGATACAGAAAATGTTCGACTGCTGCCCTGGCCAGCACATGCTCCAGATTTCTTCCCAATTGAAAACGTCTGGCCAACGGAAAACAGAACAACTGGCTCGTCACAATACGCCAGTCACTACTCTTGATGAACTGTGGTATCGTGTTGAAGCTGCATGGGCGGTTGTACCTGTACACGCCATCACCACCCAGTCGTATCAAGACCGTTATTACGGCCAGCAGTAGTTGTTCTGGATACTGATTTCTCAGGATCTATGCGCCCAAATTGCGTGGAAATGTAATCACGTGTCAGTTCTAGTATAATATATTTTTCCAGTGAATATCCGTTTATTATCTGCATTTATTTTTGTTGTAACAGTTTTAATGGGCAGTAGTGTATTTAGATATCCAGCACCGTTCATTTCGCGTAATTTGATGCGTGAACCGAGTGTTAGCCACATATTTCACAACCTGATGCACATAGTCTGCAATATATATTCGCTAAGGAACACTGGAACTCCAGTTCTTGGGTTGGCAGTAGGCGAAAATAACTCTCGTCCCGAAAGTTCCTTTACTTGTGAAGGACTGTCTCCAGCATGTGACTCACTTCGGATTCTGGCGCTGTTCCTCGATACGACCATACACCTAGGAGCAGCACCGTTGTGGTATGAGGTACACCGCTTGCATTGCGAAGGTTATCATCATTCTTGGTTTGTCCTTTGGGCGAAGGTTCACCATCTGTCGTAGTTCATTTGTGTTTCTCTTTCGGTTATTAAATTTTCCAGTCTCATCGTTTGTGGAGTGAGCTTGCAATCCACATGTTCTCCTGTTCAACTTGGGTAACGCTTGTGTTTCCACAGTTCGTCCTCAGATTTAACCCTACTAATCTTGAAGGCAACGGATTTCCTTAAGTCGACTCTAGGAGTGCCTCAATAGTAAAGAATAAATGTATGAAAATCACATGACGTGGCAGTTTCTCACGCACCTCAGTGTTTATGACGTCATATCTTTTGAAGTGTGTGTCGTACATTGATGTATTTGTGTAAGTAGATTCAGGGACATAATTGTATACTGTCTGCGAAATATGTTTCGAATTGAGTTAAAAGTAAAAAAATAATAATTTTAAACGTCATGCAGGATGTATTGGTTTTTCATGCATTGTTTATGATGTCATATATCCTAAACTCTGAGAGGTAGGTGGCTCTTATCCTCACAGATATTACCTGTTAATAAAGGATATGAGTACCAAGTTTGATTGAAATCGTTTCAGTGGTTTGGATGCAGATGTGGAACTTACATACATATACACAAATACATACATCCATTTCTATTATACATATGTATGGATTTATAAAAAAGTGCATACAAATGTATTGGAACGCCGAACGTAGAATTCAGAAAAGGATCAAACACACGACGGTAGAAGACAAAATAAATCCCACACAAAATAAAGAATACCCCAAAAACAACAAATGCAGGAAACAAAACACACTAAATTGAATCTCACTCAACACAAACATCCCGCAAAAGGTCAAATGGAAGAAACTAAACACACTAAACTATCACATGCTTCCCGATTTCACTAATACCTAGACAAAGGCCAGGGTAACACGCGGATACTCGATGAGGCTTTCTGAGACGCCACATTGGCCGACGAATCCCATGTGGTAATTTTCCTTTAAGGAGGCTGCAAAATGCTGGTTCGGTAAGCTGCACGTGTTCATGAATTACGTCGGCTCTTTCTCCACGAAATTTGATTCCTAGCGGGATTCGCCAACGCATTCCATTAACTGTGCACACTAGTGAATTACCAGTGCTTACTAATGTTAAATGCGTCGAAACACGTGACTGAAAAGCTGCTAATGAAAGGCACAACTGCTGCTAAGAAACATCGATTCAAGTATTTATTCTATAAATCCACACCTTATAAAAGCAGAAGAAAGTGATTCGATCCACGGAGGGGAAGGTATGCGAACAACATACTAGATTCAAGAACAATGGCTCCCAACCTTTCTGCGACAATAACCCCCAAGAGCAGACAGATATTAACTACTACTACACCCCCCCCCCCCGAAACTACACACACACACACACACACACACACACACACACACACACACACACACACACACACACATACACGCACACACTTTCAATCATCAAAATTTCCATCTAACTAAACTTTAGAATTAAAAAGAATTATCTTGGAACGCTTTCATTTTTAAAATGATGAAACATAAATGATATCTAGCTTTTGTACGTTTTATAAAACTACGAGCTAATTAGCTAGCTACCAGAGTAGACACCTGTTACCAAAAATTCTTGCTCTGCATCTCTCCTCCCCTTAGAGGCTCTTTCCTCACCCACACCGTTCACCTCCATTTAAAATTAACCAAATTAATATGTGTGCCCTGCACTTGGGCCTATCGTTTATAAATTGCTTGATTGCTGGAGTACTTACTTCTGGACTGACGAAAATGTAAAGACTTCAGGCTGCCAATGCTTTGTTCAGATGTTCAAACGGGTGTGAAATCTTATGGGACTTAACTGCTTAGGTCATGAGTCCCTAAACTTAGACACTACTTAACTTAAATTGTCCTAAGGACAAACACGGACAAATACACACACCCATGTCCGAGGGAGGGCTCGAACCTCCGCCGGGACCAGCCACACAGTCCATGACTGCAGCGCCCAAGACCGCTCGGCTAATCCCGCACGGCCAGTGCTTTTTCTCTGACTACTGCCACTAATAATAATAATAATGATAATAATTCAGTGTAGGCACTACATCAGTGCATTTGCCATTACATATTTACTACTGTGCTGCGCCGTCCATTAGTTCGTTTGCCGTTGCGAAGTGAGTAATGAAGCAGTTTGTGGTGCATTGCGGGAAGTAACTACAACTCTAAAAACGCGTTTTCCAGAGATATTTACGACATACGTCCTGTGTTTGTCTCAATTTTACTGTCACAGAAGCATGTTACAAAGTGTGGCCTGCGTACATCTCAACATTACTGTCGTAGATACATGTTACAAAGTCCAAAAAAATCAACCTGATCAAAAGCGTCAGCACATCCCTATGTAATGCGGAGCTAAGCACAACACGTCACGAGAGGTGGTCCCGTCAGTACAATCATAAGTGGGAAATGTTGTGTTGTCGTTAAATATGCAGTAAAAGCAGAATTATTGGTCAGGATAAATCATTGACTTCGAACGTTGATTCGTCAATGGATTTTTAAAGGACATCATATTCGCCGTTGACTGTAGAAATTATTTATTTCGCAACTGCAATTTCAGTCTTGAGGCCAGTATCAGGTAGCAATTTTACTTCAGTACACGTCAGTGTTTAAAATTCTCCAAAATGTATGAGAATTTCAAAGTCTGACATGTTGTCAAGCGAAATTACTACCTGATAATGGCCTCAAGACTGAAAATGGCCGCACCGGCGGCTGCCCCCGTCGGAGGTTCGAGTCGTCACTCGGACATGGATGTGTGTGTTGTCTTTAGTGTAAGTTAGTTTCAGCTAGATTAAGTAGTGTGTAAGCTTAGGGACCAATGACCTCAGTGGTTTGGTCCCAGAGGACTTACCACAAAGCAAAGCAAAGCAACCGAAAATGAAATTGTGAAATAAATCATTTCTTCAGTCAGCGGCGAATACAATGTACTTTGAAAAATTCTACATCACTGTGAACTACGTACATGAGAAGTTAATTAGTCATTGGATGCCATCTGAGTTACAGATCAATCAGAGACATTCCAACTGTTCTAAAGCTGCCCTCGTACACTGTTGGTGGTGTGATTGCAAAGAGAAGACTCGAAGGATCAACCACAGGTAAGAAAAGCCGAGGCAGACCTCATGTACCGATGCAAAGCGACTGTCGAGCATGGCGAAGGGTGGTTGTAAAAACTGCACGAAATAAGCAGATGGAATCATTTGTGAGTTCCTGAGTTTCAAAGTGCTATCAGGAGACCAGCTAGCACAACAGCCGAGCGTAGGGAGTTGAAACGAGGGGGTACAATGTTTGGGAAGCCCTCCGTAAGTCACACATTTCCGCTGTCCAGTGATTTCAAGTCTTCCTGAGAACGTAACCCCTGAGTTCAATCACATATTAGATACTACAACCCCCGCAATTCCCGCCCATCTCACCAACAACCATAAAAAAAAATTGCATAAAATCAGCAGAAGGAATTATTCGTGAGTTCCTGACTTTCAAAGCGCTGTCACAGACCATCTGTACCCTGACTACACACTGCAATGAAAAAAAATTCTTCCAACACTTTCATTTTAAAAAACGGTGAAAGGTAAATGATATGTATTAATAGTTTTTGTAGGTGTTTCAGCAAATCAAGAACTGAGCAACTGACAAGGGGAAGACCTCAGACACGGCCAACCGTTTCGGCTCAAATTTGGCAGGTCGCTTGCGTACAACCAAAAACGAAGGAATCTAAGATATTTTGGGTCAAGGATGCAATAATTATTCACAGCATAATTCATAATCGACTTTCAGCATCGATTTTTCAGGCAATGATACCGTATGCGTGGTTCGCCTCAAAATTAATTCCCAAAAAAGACATATTTTAAAATGTAAACCAAGTTTGTTTTTCGCCCACTCTTCGGTGAACAGTGTAGCTGTCGAAAGAATGCAATCATTAGATGTTCTTGGTGCCGTGAGTAAATTTGTTTCGAATGTTTATATGACAATTACCATCCATCTAGTTGTTTGAAGAAAAGTGAGGACACGTAACAGTGACTGGAAGAGACATGGTAAAGTGACCTGGAGTAACATTTTAGTTGTTTGCTATCCCAAAAGGTTTGAGAAATTTATTTGCCTACCTTATTATTATCATTCCTTATTAATTTACTTACCTTATTAACTCTCCTACCCCTATCAATTGAGATAGGGAAAAATACAAACGAAAAGAAAAACATCCACTAGGTTTCTTCGAGATTAGAACCCGGGTTTCCAACTCCCAGCCAGTTACCTTGGCCATTGCGCTATCGGTGCTGTTGGCGAAAAGTATTTACCATGTGGTTACAGAAGCGGCAGTTGTAAAAGTTCCTTACCTCGATTTTTATGGAAAAGATTGCGTTTGCGGACCCCATACCTGATGATGAAAAATGCTCTATTTACAATTATCTATCGATCCCGCCAATGTTGAGTCGATTGCTCGTCATAACCTTTAGGGATGATCGCGAATACGAGGGCGCAGGTTAGGCAGGGATTCTTAGTGACAGACATCAGTGATTACGAGGACTTAATAGAAGCCGTAGTGGAAACAACAAAAAGAAACACTCCTCTCACGTCTCTATCTACATACAACACAATTTCATTGACTGCCTCTCTCTCTCTCTCTCTCTCTCTCTCTCTCTCACACACACACACACACACACCCACACACACACACAAAATCATTTGATACGTTGTTAACATTCACAACGTGAACGAAAACAAACGAATAGGCATAAACACTTTGGCAGTGAGGAATTAAAAACAGTTAAGAAAGTCAATTGTAGATAGCGCAGCACTAGAAATAACGCAGAATGCCAAAAACTGCCAAGTGCAGATGTGAAATGAAGCCTGTCGACACCAGCTACTGCTGGCAAGGGCAGAAGGAGCAGATTATGTAAAGAAACACCGTAAGTAGCCAACAGACGAACTTTATAAAGAAGAAGCTGTTTGTAACCTAAAACAATAAAAAAAATGTACATACGTGTGTACCCAATTTACAGAATAGCCACAGAAGAAGCTTTGTAAATAAAAGCGAAACGCGTTTGGTGTAATCTTTAGTAACAGAAAGTAAAAAATGTTTAATTTGCATTAATTAGTAACACCTTCCAGCTGTTCGTCTACTTACTCGCCACTCCGTCTGAGACATTATGTCGTAGCACGTTACGAACCTTCCAATGCCCTCGTCTTAGAAAGCAGAAGCCTGTGCTTTTTGCCATTTCGCCACGCTTACCTGCAGCAAGTTGTCTGTGCCAAAACGTTGTCTTCTTATCTTCATATCTAGTAGTTCATATGAGCAGAGATGAAAATCAGAGTGAGACAAGTACGGGCTCTATGACGGATGATCAAACACTTCCCGTCGAAAACACTGCAGGAGCGTTCTCATTGCTCTGCAGTTTATGGATGAGAATTATCACGAAGAAAGAGATGTGTGAGAGTCGCGTTGCGTGGGCTACGTGAAATCAGGCTAAATCCCTCACAAGCACTCATACTTGGCGCGACAGACTATTTTCTAAGCATCTTTACGTGCTTATTGCATGTTCAGAACTGGAAAGTTCGGCTGACGCGACCGACGGGCATATTAGAGGCACTGTCCATCTGCATAAGACCGCATTGGATTTTCACAGTAGTTCCTATTTTGCGACTGATAGGGCCTCAGTTTCCGAACAGCCCTCATATGATAGTGATTTAGTATCGCACTGTAGCAGCAGTGTTCACAAAATTATGATAAAATCTCGACGCTCGTTGAAGTCGAGCTGGAGGCAGCCAATGATGTGACCCTATCTGTCGAATTGACGCATACTGAGACAAGCCAAGCAGTAAACGTCCTGCACTCGACCGTGCGTACGAACTTATTGTTAGTTGGAACAACAAAGCTACCGCTGTACCGGAGCCTAGGTTAGATCCCATGCGGGCGGTACGAGAAATTTTGAGTAATGAAACCAGTGCGATGAGGAAATGTTCAATGGCTTGAAACGGAACACATAAACCGTCAAAATGAGGAAACTGCCAAAGCCGTGGAGGAAGCAGGCAACAATCCAAAAGAAATATGGCAGTGGCGAGAACAGCTGATGGGCGCTTACTACTAATACTCTGAACCAGAAACAAGGATAGTAACACCCAACATTTAGGAAACACTATCAGTCAGACTAGGAAAGAATAGCGTCACCAAGATCGTGTACACGAAGAATCATACCAGGAATTGCAGGAATGGGTAGAGAATCTGGAAGAGACGATAAGAAAAGATGAGCATGAATTGTCGTTAAATGTCGAAAATCGCGCTGCCAGAGAGTGATTTGCGGCGGATTAAAGAAAAGGTAGCTCTCCCAAAAACGTATTTACTTAATATAATAAACAATAAAAAGACCTGCTCTTGCGAAGCAAGTGGGCAGGCCCTTCAAAATCAGGAGGAGATTAACAAAATAGCAGAAGAGGTCGAAAAGCGCACGAATACGTAAGGTCAAATTGTACTCAATAACAATGGCAGTTCGGATCGAACACAGCCCTCTTTCTTAAATTAAATTTATTAGCTTTTGCGGTAAACAATACAGCCATTGCAACTGAATACTACTCGATAA
The DNA here is from genome assembly GCF_023897955.1 of Schistocerca gregaria. Taxonomy (NCBI): domain Eukaryota; kingdom Metazoa; phylum Arthropoda; class Insecta; order Orthoptera; family Acrididae; genus Schistocerca; species Schistocerca gregaria. The sequence continues at coordinate 424,284,831 of NC_064926.1, read as the reverse complement.
GTCACACAAATCTTAAGTCTGTAAATTCACCTAAATGCTTAGGAATTACAATTACAAATAACCTAAATTGGAACGATCACATAGATAATATTGTGGGTAGAGCAAACCAAAGACTGCGATTCATTGGCAGAACACTTAGGAGGCGCAACAGGTCCACTAAAGAGACTGCTTACACCAAGCTTGTCCGCCCTTTTCTGGAGTATGGTGTGCGGTGTGAGATCCGCATCAGGTGGGTCTGACGGATGACATCGAAAAAGTACAAAGAAGGGCAGCTCGTTTTGTATTATCGCGAAATAGGCGAGATAGTATCACAGACATGATACGTGAATTGGAGTGGCAGTCATTGAAACAAAGGCGTTTTTCGTTGCGATAGGATCTTCTTATGAAATTTCAGTCACCGCTTTCCTCCTCCGATCTCGAAAACATTCCGTTGGCAACCACCTACATAGGGAGAAATGATCATCACAATAAAATGAGAGAAATTAGGGCTCGCATAGAAAAATTTAAGAGCTCGTTTTTCCCGCGTGCCGTTCGAGTGTGGAACGGTAGAGAGACAGCTTGAAGGTGGTTCATTGAACCCTCTGCCAGGCACTTTATTGTGAATAGCACAGTAATCATGTAGATGTACATGTTTCCGTTAGTGATTACAATTAATTTTTAAAGACACAGATATTTTACATATATTGGAGTTAGAAGAGATACAATCTCTCTGAGATTTCAACGACTGACAGTTTGAAGCTAGTTGCCATCATGAGCAAGCGATCTCCGACTTGTAAGAAAATATTAGCACGAACTGCAGTCTAGGGACGATTGCTTGCAAGGACCATGTGGAGATGACTAGTGTGCCACATATGAGCATGGAAGATCAGGGCAGAGAAGAATGGTTTTTAAGAGACCAAGGGAAGTTTGGCAACACACCAGAGAGTAGAAATCAGGAATTTCGTCGTATGCATTTCTTATCACTGAGGGAATTTCATGAGAACAGAAGACTGGCAACGGAATTCACACTCGTGCGTGGTTGGACCAATTTGAATACTCCTTATACTGACTAACTGAAAATAAGCTTGGATTAATGTGCGATCATCTAGAAGGGGAAATAGCCACGCAAATGCGTTTTACAGTCTGTAAGTGCCACTCATGTCGTAAATTTTTGCTTCTTGGTTTTCGGTGCGTACTGGTCGCAAACCATGCAAGACCAAGTGAAAAACAATATAATAATGCTAAAGAACTTTGAGAAATGGCTTATAAAAACCAGTTACTTGATGAGCCATACGGCCCACCTAACTTGACTAGAAATTGCCTCACAAAATTCCCTTTTCGATTCCGGCAAATTGTTATTGTGGGAAGATGCAAAGATGACGTCGATACATTCCAGAGGCTTTTACAGGTGCGTGAGTATGGTGAAATGGATGAGGTGGTGCAGCCACATAAACACAATGGTTCCTAGCATCGCAGTAATCGTGCCAGAGGAAGAAAGGGCTTTGATAATAATACGATAAAAAACTGTGGAGATCAGATCAAGTGATCAAGAACAAATGACAGTGATGAAAGACTGTCGCGGAAATGAGGGTAATGTGAGACCGCTGATGTAAATGGCGTGGTGAATTAACTGTGGCGGTGACAGATTACTATTATTTGCTAAATTTCGAAGACTTCGATAGACACAACTATCTGAAAAAGATAATAGCGATACCTCAGTCGTCCATCCAATACTAAGTGTCGAAGCTGAAAAATTTAACGCGTCGTGTACCTTGAACACAGGCTACCCAGTCATAATTTTGAGTGAGATTTCCACAAGTGTCTCGAAATTTAAGAGGCAGTCTAGAATCGACTTCGTGTGTCAAGACCATGTGCTGAATACGAATTTCCTGATAATATCATTGCTGAATATGGAAGCGATTTGGGCATAGATGTTATGACTGCCCATCGAGTAGTACTGCATATGCCAGACGTTGTGGCCGAACGGTTCTAGGCGCTTCAGTCCGGAACCGCGCTGCTGCTACCGTCGCAGGTTCGAATCCTGCACTCTTGCATGGATGTGTGTGATGTCCTTACGTTAGTTAGGTTTACGTAGTTCTAAGTCTAGGGAGCTGATGGCCTCAAATATTAAGTCCGATAGTGCTCAGAACCATTTGAACCATTTTTGAGGTACTGCATATGAGCGGTTGTGAACTGGATTTAATGGTACAGGGCAGTCCTGTGAGACTGATGTTTCATGAACGTTTTCTTATACACCACACTGAAACCATATGCCTGAGAGTAAAGGAAGGAAGACTAGTTTAACGTCCCGTGACATCGAGGTCATTACACACGGAGTGCAAGCTCGGTTGGTGTGAAGGACAGGGAAGGAAATCGGCTGTGTCCTTCCAAAGGAATCATCCTGGCATTTGTCTGGAGAGATTTAAAGAGCTCATGGAAAATCTGAATCTGGATGGCCGGACGCGGGTTCGAACTGTGGTCGTCCCGAATGCGAGCCCAGTAAGGTAACCACTGCCCCACGTCGCTCAGTGCCTGAGAATAGTCACACGATCTGGAATTCGAACATAGCCCAAACTGTTATCTGCTAGCTTCAGGACTGACATTGTACCTAACTCGGATCCCAAAAAGAAGATTGCTTTGGATAGAATCTTTAAAGATAAGGTAGAGAGAGCGAAATTCCAGTGTTAACAACACATCTAATTACGAAAAGAATTTAACATTTCATGCACAGATGTTCTCTGAAGCAGCTGGTACAATAAAGAACTTCACAGATAAGTTCTACACGAAGGAACATAAAAAAAATTCTTTATGGGGTCGTATCCATTCAAAGTAATGCACAAAGCTGTAGTTGAGAAAAAGATCCATACAATGTGAGAATAGGGAGTAACTGAGCCAGCTGTATGCCCATATCATAGCTTTCTACTTCTGGTTCCAACGCATGACAGATCGATCCATTCAGCACACTGTTCGAGGCAGATAAACAGTATCATTATATTTAAAATGGATAAGTATCGAAATATGGAAGAACAGTTTCAGAAATTGCATGAAGTCAGTGTACTATCTTCCGTGGATTTGCGTGTTAGTTATGGGCAAGTAGAGATTCATCCCTCATGCTGTAAATACAGGAAAGAAAAAAGGAAGGAAGCAAGAAGTTTGAATGGCTCGTCGACAACGAGTTACTTAGAGACAGAGCACAAACTTGAACTGTTTTTAATGATGGAGAAGGAAATGAGCCATGGCTTTCCAAATGAAATATCATATCATTGTATTTGCTTAGAGAGGTTTAGGGAAAACATGGAAAACCTAAATGTATATGGCGGAAGGAGGATTTCAACTGTGCCCTCCTGAATGTGAGTCTGGTTTGCTAACCACAGCACAAGCTCGCTCAGTATCAAATGATTTTCTATGTTTTGGTCATTGATATCAGTTCCAAAAGTTTATGTTTGAGTTTATTTTTTCATCTGTCACACTGGTACAAGATTTGAACACCACCATCCCAGATGAGTTAAAGCCGCATGTGATATTATGTGGGGACAATGTGCTAATAAACGAAGGGTCATGGTCAGCAGATAACTTGGTGCTAAACGTGGTACTACAAATATTTCGTGCATCTGGTGTTGCTGTGAAATTAGATAAATCCGATTTCAGCAATCAGGAGACTGATTTCCTCAGTCGCATGATTTAGTTGGAAGTGATTCTGCTGGTTCTGGAAAAGTTTTTGTGGAGCCTACTACTGAATGGCAAGTAAGATCTTCGCTCAAATTAACCAACTTCTACAAACGTTTTATTAATCTCGGCGCTCTGTCGATGCTGGAGTTATGCACGCTAACTAGAAAAATGCGGCATGCAAATGGAGTGGCAAAGCGCAGGAAGAATTCGATAGTGTTAAAAACGGGCGTCTTGTTGCACCCACTGTATCACACCCTGACTTGAGTAAAGAATATTATGTGGCCAAGGGGAGAGATGTTTCTGGTCAAATAATAAAAACTATGCGCGTCATGAGAGTGAAATAACATTTTGTAGCAGCTGATATTTCTGGTTTCTTAGTGTATTTGCCGGTCGATCAGTACCAGGAAGCAGAGAATTCCTCAGGCGTCTGGAAGACGGGAGCAAGGGAAGAAGCGTCGCCCCATTTTGCGCGTCGCCGGCTGACATTCATATGCTAATTAGCAGCGCTGTCTGACCGACCCAGTGTCACGAACAGGTCGCCTCGGGCAACGCCGCTGCGTTAACGAGGGCGCTTCGGCTGACATCAAATTTGTTCTTTGTGCTCAGATGTCGTCCGTTTCTTTGAATATTACCACAGTTTGTACAAAGAAATGTCCGCCAATACAAATCATAAGATTCAAACAGATTGATTAATTGTTAAATATCTCAGGCCTTTAGTTAACTGAAAAGCCGATGTCTTAAAGTGGTGGATTGTGGATCGTAAGTCTTTCATGTGCTTTGAGGCGACCCACTACGATTTCCTCTCTGTTACCAATCTGTTCTTCTCAAAGATGCATCTGTGTCCAGCGTCCTTTATTACGCTACTGGCCATTAAAATTGCTACACCAAGAAGAAATGCAGATGATAACCGGGTATTCATTGGACAAATATATTATACTAGAACTGACATGTGATTACATTTTCACGCAATTTGGGTGCATAGATCCTGAGAAGTCAGTACCTAGAACTACCTCTGGTTGTAATAACAGCCTTGATACGCCTGGACATTGAGTCAAACAGAGCTTGGATGGCGTGTACAGGTACAGATGCCCATGCGGCTTCAACACAATACCACAGTTCATCAAGAGTAGTGACTGGCGTATTGTGACGAGCCAGTTGCTCGGCCACCATTGACCAGACGTTTTCAATTGGTGAGAGATCTGGAGAATGTGCTGGCCAGGGCAGCAGTCGAACATTTTATGTACCCAGAAAGGCCCGTACAGGACCTGCAACATGCGGTCGTGCATTATCCTGCTGAAATGTAGGGTTTCGCAGGGATCGAATGAAGGGTAGAGCCACGGGTCATAACACATCTGAAATGTAACGTCCACTGTTCAAAGTGCCTTCAATACGAACAAGAGGTGACCGAGACGTGTAACCAATGGCACCCCATACCATCACGCCGGCTGATACGCCACTATGGCTATGACGCTTACACCCTTCCAATGTGCGTTCAACGCGATGTCGCCAAACATGGATACGGCCATCATAATGCTGTAAACAGAACCTGACTTCATCCGAAAAAATTACGTTTTGCCATTCGTGCACCCAGGTTGGTCGTTGAGTACACCATCGCAGGCGCTCCTGTTTGATGCAGCATCAAGGGTAACCGCAGCCATGTTCTCCGAGCTGATAGTCCAAGCTGCTGCAAATGTCAACGTCGTCGAACTGTTCGTGCAGATGGTTGTTGTCATGCAAACGCCCCCATCTTTTGACTTAGGGATCGAGACCTGGCTGCACGATTCATTACAGCCATGCGGATAAGATGCCTGTCATCTCGCCTGCTAGTGATACGAGGCCGTTGGGATCCAGCACGGCGTTCCGTATTACCCTCCTGAACCCACCGATTCCATATTCTGCTAACAGTCAGTGGATCTCGACCAACGCGAGCAGCAATGTCGCGATAAGATAAACCGCAATCGCGATAGGCTACAATCCGACTTTTATCAAAACGTGGTGAGACGCATTTCTCATCCTTACACGAGGCATCGCAACAACGTTTCACCAGGCAGCGCTGGTCAACTGCTGTTTGTGTATGAGAAATCGGTTGGAAACTTTCCTCATGTCAGCACCTTGTGTGAATGCTCTGAAAAGCTAATCATTTGCATATCACAGCATGTTCTTCCTGTCGGTTAAATTTAACGTCTGTAGCATATGATCTTCGTGGTGTAGCAATTTTAATGGCCATTAGTGTATTTGTTGTTTACAGGAAGACTAAGACATTATTATTATTATTATTATTATGATCTCTTCCTCGCTACAGAGGCTTATCTCTGACATAATAATTTACTCGGAAATTGCAATACAAAGAATAAATGTTCTTAAAATATATTTTCAAATTATTCCTCCAGGTGTTTCGATCTTGTGTGTCCTCTTCCTCTGCGCCCATTCTCCTCATTGTGTGCTGTACATTTTGGAGCCAGGTGGTCACAGGGCGTCCTCTTCTTCTTCTCTCCTCCGGTTCCCACTGCAGTATCAATTTTGGTATTCTGGCTTTTTACATTCGTCGTACATGCCCGTACCACTGTAATTTCTTCCTATCAAGACTAAGACATAGAGCAGTTAATTTCAGGTATGTATTTGCCATATGCAGGCAATAAAAAAATGATTCGTTTTAGAATTATGGCTGCAAAACAATGATATTCACCGGAATGTTTTCTTCTTTTCGCAGGTAGTTGTATTCGCAGAAGAAGTTCAAAACATCCACAGCCTGCTTGAAGACATACTTGCATTCATGTCTCACGATCTCACATTTCAGAAGCATTGTGTATTTGTTGACAACCTGCAACAATTAAGTTACGAAAAGGTACCATGTCAGACACCAGAGACGAATAGACTAATGATTTTAAATGGACCACAAATATAAATCAATAGCGTTCAAATCAGGTGACGGTGGAGGCCAAAGAACTGGACCAACTCCCTCTCTCCATCTATCAGGAATCTTTCAGTCCAAGCACCGGACAGTCATATGACTGAAATTTGCAAGAGTCCCATCATGCAAGAAGTGAACTTGGCGAATGATCAGTGGAGTTTGCTTAAAAACATGACGTATGGTGCTTTCCGGGACATTTGAGTACGCCTGCCCCGTAAGTCTGTTTACAAGTACTTGGCGTCTGACTAATCAGTCACCTCCCTTATGTTGAGGGTGAACCGCGCTTGGTGATGAGATGGAATAATTTCATGTTGGTTTTTCTACGCTCCTACATGCCGTTTGTGGAAACTCGTATGAACTATGCTTCATCTGTAACACTAATCCAGGAAAGTTTGGATTTGTAGCACACTGCTGCAAGAACCACTGACAGAACATAACTCGTGCTGAGCTCCCTGAGGTGATAGAAGGAGTTGGGTGCTCAGAATCCAGTAACATCCTCTGGAGTTGTAGATGTTAATCGCTTCCTCTCCAAACCAGGAGATATAAACCCCCTATGGAGGCACAGACTGCAAAGGCAACATTCAGATTTCTTCCGATAAGAACATCTTCCTGTGGGTACCTCTCTGTTACAGGCGACGAGAAATCGCAGCACCGACGTCCACTTTACCGAACGTGAAACACACTTTAGCGCTCCTGATTACAGTACATGCCGAACGTCAAATATGTCTCTTAATGTACTTGTTTTTGCTGGACAAGTGTTTGATTGTGATCCGTGGATCACCTCGAATAAGAGTGCCGGCACGTTCCAGCATTGCAGGAGTCACACCTATTTGTGGCCGGCCGGCACGCGGGAAGTCGGATACGTTTGTGCGACCTTGGTGCGATGATGAGAGACGCCTCACCGAACGATTCACCATGCTTTCGTTCACTGGCAGGTCTCCGCAGACATTCTGCAAGTGCCTATGAATATCTGCGATGTTGTGGTTTTCCGCCAAAAGAAACTCAATGACAGCCCTCTGCGTGTAACGCACTCGCACATCCGTTACAGACCACCTATCGGAGCTTCATGAAGCCATAAGGGCTGAAACGGGAATACTTCACGATGTTCTAGAACAAGTACCGGGTCTTCACAACCGAAACTGGTCGACAAAAAAAATGTGTTGCATTATTCACTGAACTTCTCTCGTACTTTTAGTAATTGGAAACTGTGTGTGTGTGCCAAAACTTCTCGCTGGCAATATGAAAGCGAGTAGTTTTAAATTCCGATTACAATGTCTGATCTAGAATCGCCTGATCTAGAATCGTCTTTTCAAGCACGAACATAATTCTGCAAAATTACTTTTAAACTAAATTGAAAATAAAGAATGGTCATCAGTAGTACTCAGAATGACTTTGTCATGAAACAATCACACACAGTGGTTAACTGTGCCAAAATAAAAATTGTGCCCTGTTATATTACGCATCCAATGAACGTATATGAAATTTTGTAAATGAAAACTGTTGTTAATATTCGCACAAAACTTTCGTTTAGGCCCTACGACAGGTTTACCGAACGTGAAACACACTTTAGCACTCGTAATTACAGTAACTCGACTCCGATCGGTTTGCACTATAACTGAAATAAATCACAGCACAGCATTTTTACTTTTTCATTCTTTTTTCAGGCTGCCATAGCAAATTTAACTTTTTTGTCCTTATTTTCAGGAACGATAATCATTTGTCTCGCAGCGGTGCAAGGCGTGACAGTGCAACTTTTTACCAAACACATTTTTCTTTTTAACGGAGCGGATAAGCATCAGCGAAATGTTTCGTAAATAAGTAAGGGGGTGTTTTGCAATTAGAGTGAAATCTATTATAATACAGGAAAAACTCGTGAACTGTTACGGTACTCTTCTTCAACATTATTTTACTCAGCGCTGCCGTACACCTTAAATTTTGCTCCTACGCAATTCTTACATTCTTAAGATTTAGTCACTATATTCCTAATGAAATAACTTTTAATTAACCTTATTAAGGATTAGATAATTAGAATACTGAACACATGGCTGAAAATTCACCCTGGATGCGAACGCGTAGATACTGTAAACCACAATAAAATCTTTACACTACAATAACTACTAAATTGGCGCTCGCAGCAAAGTAAAGTCAATTAACCGTCTCTCTATACAGTCATATCAAATCATCTTCTATCCTTATTTACGCATCATGGAACATCTGAAATAAAAATCTCTGAGCAGCACACCCACCATCCAGGCTCCTCATTGTGCGATGAGACCAGGCCCTCTCTCACTCTCTACCTAGCTTGCTTCCGACTCCTTCGCTCGCCTGAGCTCAACAATATTGCAACCACTGGTAGCCAAAGCAACTGTATAACTCAAGTGTTCAGTGTGAAAAGATACTCAGTGTGCTAAACATTGCAAATTAACTGTCAAATGAAACAAACAAAATGACATTCCATATAATATATACATTTTTATAACCATTTCTCGTAATACCGGGTGATCAAAAAGTCAGTATAAATTTGAAAACTGAATAAATCACGGAATAATGTAGATAGAGAGGTACAAATTGACACACATGCGTGGAATGACATGAGGTTTTATTAGAATCAAAAAAATACAAAAGTGCAAAAAAGTCTTACAGATGGCGCTTCATATGATCAGAATAGCAATAATTAGCATAACAAAGTAGGACAAAGCAAAGATGTTCTTTACAGGAAATTCTCAATATGTCCACCATCATTCTTCAACAACAGCTGTGGTCGAGGAATAATGTTGTGAACAGTACTTTTAAAGCATGTCCGGAGTTATGGTGAGGCATTGCCGTCGGTTGTTGTCTTTCAGCATCCCTGGAGATATTGGTCGATCACGATACACTTGCGGCTTCAGGTAACCCCAAAGCCAATAATCGCACGGACTGAGGTCTGGGGACCTGGGAGGCCAAACATGACGAAAGTGGCGGCTGAGCACACGATCATCACCAAACGACGCGAGCAAGATATCTTTCACGCGTCTAGCAATATGGGGTGGATCGCCATCCTGCATAAACATCGTACGTTCCAGCAGGTGTTTATCAGCCAGGCTGGGGATGATGCGATTTTGTAACATATCGGCGTACCTCTCACCCGTCACGGTAGCAGTTACAAAACCAGAATCACGCATTTCCTTGAAGAAAAAAGTCCCGATAACGGTAGATGTGGTAAATCCAACCCATACCGTGACTTTCTCGTCGTGCAATGCAGTTTTCACGACAGTTCTAGGATTTTCGGTAGCCCGAATTCTGCAGTTGTGGGCATTGACAGACCCTCTGAGCGTGAAATGAGCTTCGTCGGTCCACAACACGTTACGCAACCAATCGTCATCTTCCGCCATCTTTTGAAACGCCCACACTGCAAATGCCCTCCGCCTCACTAAATCGCCAGGTAACAGTCCATGATGCCGAAGGATTTTGTACGGATAGCATCCGAGGGTACGCCTCGGTGCCAAACAAACAGTAGTGTATGGAATGCCGGTGCGACGTGCTACTGCACTAGCGCTGACTTCCTCGTGCATAGACAAACCCACTACACAGTCTCCACTTCTTCCTGAACTGTTTCAGCAGCATTACGCATTGTGCTCGGTCAGCCACTACGCGGCCTATCGTCTAAACAACCCGTGGCTTCGAACTTCGAAATCATTCTCGCCACAGCTGGATTCGTAAACGGACCTTTACCCGTTCGAATCCCCTTCCTATGGCGATAGGATCCTAATGCTGAACCAGCACATTCCCCATTCTGATAATACAGCTTCACTAAAAGCGCCTTTTCAGGTAACGTCAACATGCTGCGACTGCTAGCGCATCTGATTCTCTCTCTTTTTTTTTCTTTCTTTATTGTTATTTTAAAACCTGTACAACAGGCAGGCTGTCAGCAGCGTTCTATGCTGCTCTTCAGCCAAAGGATGCACAATGAGGAAGTACAGAAAGATTACACATAGGTTACAGAACGGTGAGCAAGAAAACAGTTGACACAGAAAGACAAACACGGAGCCGTTCACACTCGACGATAATCCACACTTGAAACTGTTAAAACGACGCACAAACACTGAAGACGGCAATGGCACAGGTGAACGATGGAGTGCGACGGTGAACACTGCACACTAAACACGACGGCACACACGAGACACTGATGGCGATGATCTCCGGAGCGCGCTGATTCTCTCTCCCATTACAGCTCCTTTTATACACGATTGTCATGCGCAGTCACTGACGTTTTGTTGTCCAGCACCGTCTGTCGGACATTTTGTGAACTTTTTTTGTTCTCATAAATCCCATGTCATTCCAAGCATGTGTGTCAATTTTTACCTCTCCACCTACATTATTCAGTGGTTTATTAAGTTTTCCAATTTGTAATGACTTTTTGATCACCCGGTATGTACACCTCTCAGTAGGTGATAACCACTGGCAGATACCTGATGTGCGCAGCTGGTGGTCGTGCGGTAGTGTTCTCGCTGCCCGCGCCCGGGTTCCCGGGTTCAATTCCCGGCAGGGTCAGGGATTTTCTCTGCCCCGTGATGACTGGGTGTTGTGTGATGTCCTTGGGTTAGTTAGGTTTAAGTAGTTCTAGGGGACTGATGACCATAGATGTTAAGCCTCATAGTGGTCAGAGCCATTTGATCCGTCAGCGAGGAAGGAAACGCTGATCTCCCACAATTTTTTTTCAACGACCCTACCCACTGTTCGACGGTGCCTGTCAGTCAGCACATGAGGTGTGCGTTGCCTTGTCTTAGCTGTGCTTCTTCCTCCACATTGTCACTGCACAGTCACATCAAGAACAGCCGCTCTGGGCACCTTTAAAAGGACTGAAAATTTCCTGATTGACTAGTTACGTGACATCCAGTGTCACGTTCGAAGTCTCTCTGCTCTCTACTGACCGATCCAATCTGCTGTTACTGCTCTTCAACTGACAACACAGACTCCACACCTCATCTCGGGTCATTCTCTCGTGACATTTAGTGGTCAGTTCCGCAGTGGCACACAATGTATGCTCCGCCACACACTGGAGGGTGGCATGCCGAGTATAGATGTAGTTGTACAAAGTAGTGTCCGGCTACTTTTGATCAGATAGTGTACTTGATTTTGGAAAGCAATGTCAAGCTTCAATCTTCGAGAATCATTTAAAGGCGCGTCAAATCAGTTCTGTTTCTAACTTTTACACAAATCATTGCAAAAACTATTTGGCCGTTCTTTTCCTAAAAAATGTTTTTGAAGCGATTGGCATAGTTAGTCAGTGCGTGTACTCCGTACTTCCGTTGCCTCGCACTTGCAGACAGAAGTTACCTGTCAGATAGCCTATACCAGTTGCACTTTACCGCGAAGTGAGCTTCTGGAAGATCACCAACGCCAGCACCCTATGCGGCAGAGTTCGAGCAGTCCAAGCTAGTGGTTCCTGCAACCCTCTGAAGCGCAGTTTTTAGTGAAACTTTTAGATCCTCGTTTGACTCTTCCAACAAAAGTTTATTGGTCTTGCATATAATCACACGTGCCTGGTTATGAGAAACTTCCCTTGCACATGTGGTGCACAAAGACTGCGGTGCCATGCTATGAAGTAAAGAGGTAGCAAAGAGAACGCTTTAAGAGTGCGCAGGTCGGCAGCCGACAGTCAACTGACCCTAGGGATGGACTCAGGTATGACGCGAATTACACTCCTGGAAATGGAAAAAAGAACACATTGACACCGGTGTGTCAGACCAACCATACTTGCTCCGGACACTGCGAGAGGGCTGTACAAGCAATGATCACAGGCACGGCACAGCGGACACACCAGGAACCGCGGTGTTGGCCGTCGAATGGCGCTAGCTGCGCAGCATTTGTGCACCGCCGCCGTCAGTGTCAGCCAGTTTGGCGTGGCATACGGAGCTCCATCGCAGTCTTTAACACTGGTAGCATGCCGTGACAGCGTGGACGTGAACCGTTATGTGCAGTTGACGGACTTTGAGTGAGGGCGTTTAGTGGGCATGCGCTAGGCCGGGTGGACGTACCGCCGAATTGCTCAACACGTGGGGCGTGAGGTCTCCACAGTACATCGATGTTGTCGCCAGTGGTCGGCGGAAGGTGCACGTGCCCGTCGACCTGGGACCAGACCGCAGCGACTCACGGATGCACGCCAAGACCGTAGGATTCTACGCAGTGCCATAGGGGACCGCACCGCCACTTCCCAGCAAATTAGGGACACTGTTGCTCCTGGGGTATCGGCGAGAACCATTCGCAACCGTCTCCATGAAGCTGGGCTACGGTCCCGCACACCGTTAGGCCGTCTTCCGCTCACGCCCCAACATCGTGCAGCCCGCCTCCAGTGGTGTCGCGACAGGCGTGAATGGAGGGACGAATGGAGACGTGTCGTCTTCAGCGATGAGAGTCGCTTCTGCCTTGGTGCCAATGATGGTCGTATGCGTGTTTGGCGCCGTGCAGGTGAGCGCCAGAATCAGGACTGCATACGACCGAGGCACACAGGGACAACATCCGGCATCATGGTGTGGGGAGCGATCTCCTACACTGGCCGTACACCTCTGGTGATCGTCGAGGGGACACTGAATAGTGCACGGTACATCCAAACCGTCATCGAACCCATCGTTCTACCATTCCTAGACCGGCAAGGGAACTTGCTGTTCCAACAGGACAATGCACGTCCGCATGTATCCCGTGCCACCCATCATGCTCTAGAAGGTGTAAGTCAACTACCCTGCCCAGCAAGATCTCCGGATCTGTCCCCCATTGAGCATGGTTGGGACTGGATGAAGGGCCGTCTCACGCGGTCTGCACGTCCAGCACGAACGCTGGTCCAACTGAGGCGCTAGGTGGAAATGGCATGGCAAGCCGTTCCACAGGACTACATCCAGCATCTCTACGATCGTCTCCATGGGAGAATAGCAGCCTGCATTGCTGCGAAAGGTGGATATACACTGTATTAGTGCCGACATTGTGCATGCTCTGTTGCCTGCGTCTATGTGCCTGTGGTTCTGTCAGTGTGATCATGTGATTTATCTGACCCCAGGAATGTGTCAATAAAGTTTCCCCTTCCTGGGGCAATGAATTCACGGTGTTCTTATTTCAATTTCCAGGAGTGTATTTTGTGTGCCGATATGCGAGTGCTACGTTCGCCTGGAGCGGAAAAGACTGTTCGTCGATCGCTGAAGTGGTACCATATGTTCGATTTTGAATGCACCAGAATGCTGTCCAGGTATGATAACGGAAACTGTCGAAATTAGTAGACTCGTAAAGAAAGAAATGGTTAAAATGGCTCTGAGCGCTATGCGACTTAACTTCTGAGGTCATTAGTCGCCTAGAACTTGGAACTAATTAAACCTAACTAACCTAAGGACATCACACACATCCACGCGCGAGGCAGGATTCGAACCTGCGACCGTAGCCGTCGCTCGGCTCCGGTCTGTTGCGCTTAGAACCGCACGGCCACTCCTGCCGGCTTGTAAAGAAAGACGGGGGTTGCTATAGTTCTTGGCGGCACCCATCACTGGCTAAAACGGGCCGCAAGCACTTACAGCTGAGACACGTCCATGTGGCACAAGAGGTGGAGGCTTACTGGCCACGTCAGGACTCGAGGTGCTGGGAGGAGCGGCTGCTTGCGGCATAGTTTATATACAGATCTGCCAGAAAACGAGAGAAGTGGCACTCATCAAAAGATTAGTTTCTCCATGTCTGGATGATGTTATTGATACTGCAACTGTTGTTCAGTTAACGGAACGCCGCCCAGTTGTTTTCTTTAGAACTTTATCAAGTCCAAAAAGAGCAGAATGGATAGAGGCCTTTATATTAGTCCATAATCAAGTGTATCTGAAACTGCCAAATGTCGTTGTCTTCAGTCCTAATACTGGTTTGATGCAGCTCTACTGAAATCTACATCCTTTTGAATCTGCCTCCATTTATGATTTTTACCTCCCCCCCCCCCCCCCACGTTTCACTCCAGTACTAAATTTGTGATACCTTGATGTCTCAGAATGTTTCCTACCAACCCATCCCATCTACAAGTCAGGTTGTGCCACAAATTTCTTTTCTCGCCAATCCTATTCTGTACCTCCTCAGGAGCATCACATTTCAAAAGCTTCTATTCTCTTCTTGTCTAGGCTATTTATCGCCCGTGTTTCACTTCCATACATGGTTACACTGCATCCAAATACTTTAAGAAAAGACTTCTTGACACTTAAATCTATACTCGATCTTAATAAATTTCTCTTCTTTAGAAACGCCTTTTTTTGCCAATGCCAGTCTACATTTTACATTGCAAAACTCGTCTACTGCTTTAAGTAGTCCATTTCCTAATCGAATTCTCTCAGTATCACCTGTTTAATTCATTCCATTATCCTCGCTTTGCTTTTGTTGATGTTCATCTTATATCCTTTTTTTTTCAAGACGCTGTCCATTCCATTCAACTGCTCTTTCAACTCCTTTGATGTCATCGGCAAATCTTAAGGTTTTTATTTCTTCTCCCTGGACTTTAATTCCTACTCCAAATTTTTCTTTTGTTTCCTTTACTCCTTGCTCAGTATACAGGTTGAATAACATCAGGGATAGGTTACAACCTTGTCTCATTCCCTTATCAATCACTGCTTCCCTTACATGCCCCTGGACTCTTATAACTGCCATCTGGTTACTGTACAAATTGTAAATAACCTTTTACTCCCTGTATTTTACCCCTGCCACCTTCAGAATTTGAAAGAAAGTATTCCAGTCAACATTTTCAAAAGCTTTCTCTAAGTCTACAAACGTTATGAACGTATAGATTTGCCTTTCCTTAACTTATCCTGTATGAATAGTCGTAGGGTCAGTATTGCCTCGCGTGTTCCTACATTTCTCCGGAATCCAAACTGAGCTTTCCCGAGGTCGACTTCTACTAGTTTTACCATTCTTCTGTAAAGGCTTGGTGTTAGTATTTTGCAATCGTGTCTTATTCAACTGATTGTTCGGTAATTTTCACACCTTTCAACACCTGTTTTCTTTGGAATTATTATATTCCTCTTGTAGTATGGGGGTATTTCGCCTGTCTCATACATCTTGCTCACCAGACGGTAGAGTTTTGTCACAGCTGGCTCTCCCAAGGTTATCACTAATTCTAACTGTATGTTCTCTAACCCCTGGGCCTCCTTCCGACTTAGGTCTTTCGGTGCTCTATCGAATTCTTCACGCAGTTTCATTTCTCCCATCTCATCTTCATCTACGTCCTTTTCCATTTCCATAATATTGCCATCAAGTACATCTCCCTTGTATAGAAACTCTATATACTCCTTCCATCTTTCCGCTTTTCCTCCTTTGCTTAGGACTGGGTGTCTCTCTGCGTTCTTGATATTCATACAGGTGGTTCTATTTTCTCCAAAAGTTTTTTTAAATTTTCCTGTAGGAGGCATCTATCTTTCCTCTAGTAAGATATGCTTCTAAATCCTTATATTTGTCCTCTATCCATTTCGTGCTCAGCATTTTTGTACTTTCTGTGAGTCACATTTCTTAGACGTTTGTATTCCCTTTCGCCAGCTTCATTTGCTGCATTTTCATATTTTCTCATTTCGTCTTTAAATTCAATATCTTGTGTTAACCACGGTTTTCTACTAGCTCTCGTACATTGAACTACTTGTTCTGTTGCTGCCTTCACTATTTCATCTCTCAAAGCTTCCATTTTTTCTTCTACTGTATTCCTTTTCCCTGTTCTTGTCAGTCGTTCCATAATTCTCCCTCTGAAACTCTCTACAATCTCTGGTTCTTTCAGTTTATCCAGGCCCCGTCCCGTTAAAGTCCTACTTTTTTGAAGTTTTTTTAGTTTCATTCTGCTGTTTCTAACCAATAAATTGAGGTTAGAGTCTACATCTGCCCCTCGAAATGTCTTACAGTTTAAAATCTGGTTGCGCTTCGCTAACTCCCGCTATATCTAACTTTAACGTATCCTTTTCCTTTTTAAATTTTGCAACCTACCTGATCGGTTAAAGGATCTAATATACCAGTGTCCGACCCGTAGAACGTCAATTTCGTTTATCCTGATAACGACATTCTCCTGAGTATCCCCGCCCGGAGACAGAATGAGGGACTATTTACCTCCGGAGTATTTTACCCATAGGATACCATCATTTTGGGGGGGGGGGGGGGGAGGGGCGGGGGAATGCATAATATCATAATATGATGCCCAAGGAAAGACGCATGATGCGTAATATGATGAGCATACAGATTTTTTTTTATATAATAGGAGAGGAATGTCAATGCTTATAAATGTACAGTACAAGTGCAGAAATGATATACAACTTACGTTATGCTGTAGACAATCAACATCAGACGATAAAAACAGTAGAAGTCAAGTAGATTTTAAAAACTCTTGAGAAAACGAGAAAAGGCAAAGGAAAGACTATTTACGAAAAGTCCACATTAAGGAGCACTAATTCCTTGGATATCTGCCACCTAGTTATTAACAACTCCCTTTAAAGATTTTCCGCAAATTCGCGGCTGTAGCCATTTATCTGTAAACACACTTTTCTAAGCAGTCGACGATGCGAGGGCCTCAACTGTTCCCGCTGGTTCTAATTTTACTCGTTAGAGGTCGTACGTTCACGCTTCACTTGGTCAAGTCGTACATTGCAACTATTTTACACTTTTATTAGTTCGAAACAATTACTTTCAGCTTTTATTTTTAAAAACAAGCAAATGTCGTTCTGAAATACGTCAGAATGTAAGTCTAATGAGCTAAAGCGTGTTAACGGTTTTTCAGACTGTACGTTTATAATTACGATATGCTCATTTTCTCATGACGTCATTGGAGGCAAAACTTTCTTAAATCTACTTGAAGTTGCTGTTTCATCGTTTACGTTTGGCATTTTATCTGAAAGACATACAATGTAATACTGAAACACATCAGATAACACTTTTTAAGGTAAATCATGTTAATGGTTTTAAAGTATCGGATTGAACAGTTTTCATAATTACGGCATGCAAATTTTTCTAATGACGTCACTCCGCGTGAATTTTTTTTTTGAAATCCACTTGACTTCTACTGTTTTTGGCATTTGACGTTGCTTCTCTACAACAAACCTAAACTGTATACTATTTCTGCGCTTCTACTGTATATAAATAAGCTTTGTCCCTCACTGTCTATTATAAGAAACAAAAATATCTACATGCTTATCACATTATGTACATTATGTATTAACATTTGGCAGTTTCAGATAACTTGATAATGAGCTAATATAAAAGCCGAAATCGGACGTGCGAATTTAATAAATTTCTTAAAAAAGTGTTTCTTCAACTCTTGAAAACGTCGTGGCCCTTCGACGAACTCATCGGCTTGGAAACCTGAGAACCTACATTAATTCCTAACTCTAGGTGGAGGGAGCCCTTATAGAACAGGAGAAATACGCTACACCCCATCATTTCTTGACTACCCACCGGGTAGCCTTCATTTTCTTCCGTGAGACTTTGCCTTGTTTTCGCTTGACAAACCGTAAATCAAGGTATTGCGATTTTATAAGGAGGCGGAGCCTGAGCTGACAGAGGACATGCGGCTGACTGGTGTGATACGTGGTTTTAAAAATTAATACGTTCATTGAGTCCAGTGGGAGTATTGTTTTAATTGTGAACAATCATCAAAGAATTATCTCGTTTTCCCTATACTGTTTTCATACGGCGCTGGGGAATATGTCTCAGTGAATCTGTTCAGAATCGTATGAAAGAACCGTCTTTTCATCTCCCAGTTGCAAGTAAAAAATTCGGTTTCCTACAGGATACGATCAGCACAGTCACTTTTAGTCAGCACCTGAATTCCAACAGATAATATGCTTACATCATAATGTATAATTTAACATTAAATTACTATTGAAGTTATGTATAAGTTTACATACATTACAAGGTAGTTATGAATACGGAATATAATATTCCCTTTACATGGTTTCTGCTTGTGATGTAATGTACATTATGATTTAATAATTAACAAAAGCCAATAGATAGTATATGGCAATATAGGTATAATTGTAGTCGCAATGACTATATGATTACCTTCAATTACTCAGAATCGTAATATTTTGGCTGATCGTCGATGTTTAGCATATTGAAAACATACAAGAGTTCGGCATTAACCATTTGTATCTATACGTAAAGTAGGGGAAAGTACTGTACCTGGGGGGTAGTGTCCCTAAGAGCACATGACGCTGCCTGGTCGGTGTTTTAATCTAGTAACTGATTTTGGAAGCACTTGAAATAATGGCCACTGAAATCCACTGTAAGCAGTTCCCGGCGTTTTCTACTGGTTTTGTTGTTGTGGGACATGAGGTGCTTTGTGCAGTGTTTGTAAATACACTGAAGAAAATAAATCGCAACAGCAAAAAGTAAGTGGTCTCGAGTAATGAAATTTCGGTGATGCATTTGTCTTGGTAGCGTATTTAAGTGATTAACATTACGTGATCATGGATTAATGTAAGCGGGAGATAAACCATTGCAAACGTGAAATGCTGGTACATTAATAATTAGTGAAGCCACCAGAATGCTGAACACAAGCATCCAAACCTGGATGCATTGTGTTGTACGGGTGACTGATGCTATTTTTTTTTTTTTTTTGGATGGAGTTACACGCCTGTTGCACTTGGTCGTTCAGTACACGGACGGTTAATCTTGTTTGTGGATGACGTTATTATCGTCCGACGATGTCTCAAAGGTGCTCAATTAGAGACTGATCTGGTGATCGAGCAGGCCAAGGCAACATGTGGACACTCTGTAGAGCATGCGGGTTAAAACAGCAGTATGTGGGCGAGCGTAATCCTGTTGGAAAACACCTCCTAGAACGCTGTTCATGAATGTCAGCACAACAGGTCGAATCACCAGACAAACGTACAGATTTTCACTCAGGGTACGTGGCATAACAACGAGAGCACCCCTGCTGTCAGACGAAATCGCTCAGGAATACACGTATAGATCCAGTGTGCCTATCAAGAAGACAGGTTGGTTGCAGGCTCTCAACTGGCCTCGTTCTAACCAATCCACGGCCATCACTGCCACCGAGGCGGAACCAGCTTTAATCAGAACACACAGAAGACCTCCATCCTGCTCTCTAAAGAGCTCCATCTTGACACCACTGAAGTGGCAAACAGCGATTATTTGGGGTCAGTGGAATGCACGATACAGGGCGTCCGGCACCGAGCTGTCCTTGAAGTAACTGATTTGTAACAATTCTTTCCGTCACTGTGGTGCCGATTGCTGCTCAAATTGATGCTGCAGATGCAGTGCGTTGCGCCAGAGACGCACGCCGAACACGATGGTAGTGCCATATAGCTGTAGGAAGCCTGATCTTCTCGCGGCTGTACATTCCCGTAACCACCGATGCTAGCAATCATGTACAGTGGCTACATTCCTGCCAAGTCTTTCTGCAGTATCGCAGAAAGAACATCCAGATTCTCGTACCCCTCTTACACGACCTTGTTCAAATACAGTGAGGTGTTGATAATGGTGGCCGTGTCGCCTTAAATACATTCTTGACTAACATCAACTCACCACGTCGAATCTCGAAGGTAACCAACGATCACGACCATTACCAGTGCGTATTTAAAGCAAACCTTATCTGCTTTTACGTGACTGGCTCGAAATCTGAGTAGACATTACCTTCGCGATGGCAGTGTATTACGAGCTTTTGGTTCAAATGGCTCTGAGCACTGTGGGACTTAACATCTGAGGTCATCAGTCCCCTAGAACTTAGAACTACTTAAACCTCACTTACCTAAGGACATCACACACATCCATGCGAGAGGCAGGATTCGAACCTGCGACCGGAGCAGTCGCGTGGTTCCAGACTGAAGCACCTAGAACCTCTCGGTCACAATGGCCTGCTTACGAGCTGTGCATAGTTATTTGCTGTATAATATATTAAAGCTATCTGTAGGATATTGTTAATTCTTCGGTCACAGAGTTTTATGGTGAGTGAAATTCTCTATACTTTGAAAACTAGTTACATAACGAGTGGCGGGATAAGCCATACTTCGTCAGCTGTGCACCATCTTGTATCTTGAATCGGGGCATTTTTTCCTATGAAACACGAAATATTTGCAAATAAACTGAGTTTCTTTAGTATCTCAACAGTATTCTCTGCTTCAAAATTCGAAATTTGTGTTATTTTCCAATTACTTCTGTTTCAGTTTTGTTAACTAGTAACTGATTCTTGTTAATACTTCAACGTAATTTGATTTCGCTTACTGATTATTTATGAGTAGTAGAGTAATAATGCAACATATAGACTATTAAATATAGTTTTGACAAGTTTTTAACGATTTAACACTTTTACATTTGTTAGAATAATTGTGCCTAGGTAAATGACCATTTTGTACTTGGGAATTGTTTGTCGTATTTGGAAAGAAACTTATTATTCCGCAGTAAGTCTTGTAATTTCGGAGAAAGATAGCAGCACTCACAAACTGAAAGCTATCATATGACGATCACTCACCCATCCTGCAGTTATTTTATTTTCCTACCCAATTTTTTTTTCTGGCGACACGTCGTCATGTAGCCTATGCTGGGAATCAACGGCGTGGGTGCCATTTGCCTGTGATGGTGTATAATTTCTCTGTGCCGTGTTTCCTGTTTCAGAGGCTTCTTGTGTGATATATTTCTCAGATAGAGGGAGGGGCACATTCGTTTGCACGTGAGTGGGAATCTTTTCTTGAAAACCGTTGCAGTTTTTTTCTGTTGCTTCTGAATTGTTTAGTCTGGAATGTCTTCCTCAGCTACGCTTAAGTGTGTCAGGCGGTAGCCAGCCTCATATTTCATTCTCCTTTTTACTCAGAGCACTTAATTCATAGATAAGATAGGTCTAATTAATCAATAAATTACGATGTATATACAAACGAGGGCAATTACCCGTAAGAGTAGATGATGACTGTAGAGGATTTCCTTTAGTTTCTCTTAATTCAAACGTGTATGTTTAGGTCATTCTGGTAGTTAGCAGAATCTTCCAAAAGAATCGACGCCGAACCTTTCGGAACAAAGCTGTTGAGAGGTTTCCGGTTTGGCGAAATAAATTACGTGGTCTCAGACTGGCCAAAATGACTCACAAGGAGAAGAAGCAGGAGAGAAAAATATGACACTTCGTCGCTGTGAGCCTTGCAGGACACTTCCACACTGAGATTCTTAGTAGGTACTTCTTCACTTGGGGCTATAGTAAACGGATTTTGTCGTCTAGAGATCCAGACAACGGTCTTCTTCACCGCAGAGGAGAAGTCAGTTCACAAGCAGACGGTCCACGCTGCTATCTCACCTCGGCTGGTCTCGCGTAGATGATGTAAGTGTCACAGCCACGTCGTAAGAAATTCATAAGGGATTATAATTACATTGGTTCAGACTGACCAGTCAGTCGTCGTGTGGTGATCTTTCTACCATGATTTTACTCTTTTGGGTTCTATTTCTCTTTACTCACTAACCGTCTGATGCAATTCAATTCTGCGGTTAGCAGTCAGTTTCCCGGTTTCTTTTTGGTTCGGTCTATTTTATGAGAACTTTTCCAGTCCTTTCGCTCTGAAGAGCTACATCTATCACTCGCTCATATGTGTATACGCGCTCATTCTGCCGTGATGAGTATTTCACGCTTGTTTGTTTTGAACAATCAAAGAAGTCACAACAATAAAGCTGATAGTCACTGTACGTGGTGGGATTTAAAAAAAAAAAACGAGAATTTCTCGTAACATCTTTATTTCATATGTTTTTACACCAAATTTTGATCATCTTCAAAGTATTTTCCATTGACCACAACTCAATTCTTCAAACGAAATTCGCTTATCGGGATGTTCTTTATGCATTCCAGTGATTTCTGTTTTACCTCCTCCATAGTGGCAAAACCCTTTCCTTTCATGTTCTTTTTGAATGTGAGAAACAAAAAGAAATCACAAAGGGCTAGATTCGGTGACTAGGCCGGAGGGGGGGGGGGGGGAGAGGGGACAATTGGTGTCATGCCATTTTTCGTCAAAATCTGCTTTACGGAGAGGGCGGTGTGGGCCGACGAGTTGTCATGATGGAAGAACCAGTCGCCTGTGCGCCAAACATCTGCCCTTTTCTTCCAGATACTCTCCATCAATATTTTCAAAACCTTCAAGTAGAACTTCTGGTTGACAATTTGACCTGGAGCAATGAACTCTGTGTGCACAACACCTCTGTAATAGAAGAAACAAATTATCGTTGTCTTGACGTTTGACTTCACTTGTCGAGCTGTTTTTGGGACGAGGAGAGCCGCTTGTCTTCCACTGGGTTGGTTGCTGCTTTGTTTCGGGGTCGTATCCTTAGCACCAAGATTCGTCTCCAGTAATCATCTTGGAAAAAAATTCAGGGTCCTCTGTGAGCTGATTTTGAAGCTCAAAACATGCCTGCAGTCGACGCTCCCCTTGCTCGTTTGTGAGAAGGCGTGGGCCAAATTTGGCTGCAACTCTTCTCATGTGCTAATCTTCGGATAAAATTAGCTGAATTGAACTCCATGATATTCTAGACATCTCGCAGAGCTGGTCAATGGTTCGGCAACGATCTTCGCGAATTAGTGCCTTGATTTTGTCGAAGTTTTCATCACTTCTTGACTTGGAGGGACGTCCTGAACGAGGTTGATCTTCAATTGACATTTCTCCATTTTTAAAACGTGAAAACCACTCTTAGACTCTGGTTTTATTAAGGGCAGCATCCCCATAAGCAGTCCTAAGCATTACAATAGCTCCCCCGGCCGATTTCCCCAACAGGAAACATAATTTCACAGCCGCGCGTTGCTCTCGACAATCTGCCATCACCTTTTCGCCGAAAGGGAAAAAGTTGTTTTACCAAAAAAACTCTCACGGGAGAACCGATTCACACAAAGCGACATAACTTTGCATACTGACTCAAGTGGCGTGACCCTAGCGGGCACCTGGTCGAACGATGGGTTCCCCCTCTCTCCCTCCCCGCCACAGCCCAGTTCCCTTTTTACCGCCCCCCCCCCCCCCTACCCACCTCGTGTGTCCATCTTTTCACAGATGGTTGCGGGACCTCGGCTGTTCAGTACAGAATGTCAAATGAAACACCTTTCAGTCGTCTAAACTTCCAAATTGTTACTTTATACGCCATCTTCATGCCGCCTGACCGCTGTGTAGGAAGATTCCCAACTGTAGTCTAGTCAAAATAGGCGTCAGCATTAAATAACTGGTATCCGTTGATTTTTTAGACAGAAATCACCTTAAACGTCGCCTGCCGACCTGTCCGGTAGTGGTAGCCCAATAAAATAACAATTTGGAAATGTAGACGACTGAAAGGTGTTTCATTTGATATTCAATTAAACTGATAGTTCCCATCACTACTTAGTAATTATTAATGTTTAATTAGGACACACAACTACAGTTCACCTGTTAGGGCCAGTCCTTTCCTTCTGTTTCCGTGCGCAAAATTCCTTTACATACACCTGGACCGTACTGGGGCCTTTGCACCTTGAGAGGGAATACTCAGTGCATGCCAGAGGCAAAACGGATTGACTGGAGCCTTACGCCAGTGGCATCTTCCATCTTTCTTCTCTCCTACGTATTTCTGAGTTCTTTTCACGAGACCAAAGAATCTAGCTCGTGTTATCCGAAAGATTTCTGACTTTTTTTAAAAAAAAATTTTTTTAGATAAAAGAGCTCTTCGTTAGCCCTCAGTTCATAGCTGCCATTTGCTAGAGTTGTGGTTCCCAGAACTTTTCTGTGGATTCTCCTCTTTTTTTTCATTTTGGTCTACTTCTTCTACTTTAAGAGTGACAATGCACTGTGCTGCAAAGAGCACTTGAGTTTTTATAGCCATTTTATAGTGTCTAATTTTCTCATTAATGAATGAGTTTTTTTTATTAAAGGTGTAAGTAGGCTGTTTAGATGTAAGTAGGCTGTTTAGGTTTTTATGTTGGTAACGCCACGTAGCGGTCTGTATGAAAATCATTGACTGTGCTGTAGGAAGTCTGTGGCTGGTTGGCATTGTTGGAATAGTCGCTATTGTAGTGTTGCGCAGTTGGAGGTGAGCCGCCAGCAGTGGTGGATGTGGGGAGTGAGATGGTGGAGTTTTGAGAGCGGATCGTCTGGACGTCTGTCCATCAGGGAGAGTAAATTTGTAATATTGGACATCATGAACTGATATGTATATGATGACTTTGGAACATTATTAATGTAAATACATTGTTTGTTCTCTATCAATATCTTTCATTTGTCAACTATGCCTATCAGAAGTTAGTGCTTTCAATAGTTAGAATCTTTTATTTAGCTGGCAGTATTGGCGCTCGCTGTATTGCAGTAGTTCGAGTAACGAAGATTTTTGTGAGGTAAGTGATTCATGAAAGGTATAGGTTATGTTTAGTCAGGGCCATTCTTTTGTAGGGATTATTGAAAGTCAGATTGGGTTGCGCTAAAAATATTGTGTGTTTAGTGTTGATAAGAATAAGTAAAGAGCGAAATGTCTGAGTACATTCACTTCTGCTCAGCTGTTTAAAAAACGAATAACGTAAGGAGTTTATCACCACAGTAATTCATAAATTTTCTACGGGGACATTTCAGTGTGATTGGAGAATTGCTACACCATACCCATGTTCTTCTGTTTTTTGGTATTGCTAACTTATATTTAAAAACTGCAAGAAAAAACTGAATGAAAACAAAACACAGATAGACCTAGGGGACAGTGGTGAGGGAGCTTGAGTTGCATCAAGTAAACTTGCTTACAGGTAACCAAGACTTCTTACTTTCCCCTGAGTTATTGCTGTCATTATTTGCCACTAGAGCCTCGCCAAAATTTAGAAACCCTATGATGCCTCGGAAACATTCTGCGGTTCTAGTTCTTAACTTCTCGGGGTATCTCTAGTAATACACTTGATATTATTTTATCTAACGCTTCCTGTAAGGTAACAACATTTTACTTCCACTAGCGGAACAGTGTGATGTATAGCTCTGTTCTGGGGTATGACAATCAGACTTTATTTATCCACTGAAAAAAAAAACGAGTAAGTAAAGGATACTTACGAGGGAAACTTCAACAATAATGACGGGAAGTGCCACTGCGTATTTTTTAAAAGTTGTTTTCCCCACACTAGTAGTTTCATGAAGTATTATGTACAGTCAGAGAGCACAGAAATCTGCACCTGAAGCCAATTATGTGAAGCACATAAGAAAACTAAATCCTGGTGCGTGGAATACGTAACTTCGGAAACAGGTGTAATGTGTGCATTGTGCAGTTCGTGGGGCGAAATGCGGCAGCCCTTTGGCCACCACAAAGCTAATAGCCGACGCGTGAGCTGTGCCAGCGTCATTGCACTATAGGCCTACCAGAGTAATTACTGGCTACCCGCCAAGCGCATACTCGGCCCCACTAGATTACAATGGGCATGTTGGCTGATCGAACATTAGCTGTCTGCCCAACGCGCGGCACATAACAACGGTCCCATTCACCTGTCTCACTCTCAGCACAGAGACATAGCCCGTCTGCCCTCCCCCCATTTCCACACAGCTACCACACACACCAAACTACATCCCGCAGAGTCAATCTCGTCAACCACACGTACACACGCACACACGCACACACACACACATACACACACACAACCGTCCACCTCAGTAGCTGTGGGATCAGCGCGACTGCTAACCGAAAGGGCCCGGGTTCGATTCCCGGCCCGTCAGAGATTTTCCCCGCTCGGGGACTAAGTGTTGTGGTGGCCTTACAATCGTATCGTCGTTATTGACTCGAAAGTCGCCTCAAACACACTGCGATATTGTCTTTCCACTTCTAAGAAAGCTGCAGGGCCTGAGCCTAAAGCCAATATATTGAAATAAAAAAAAATACATACACTCTGTTATGTTGCAATATTGCCCTGGCATTACAGAACTATCAGCGTTACCCTAAAACGTCCGAAAGATTGTAAGCTTAATTTGATACTTGCTGCTCTGTTCTGAAGCCAGTTTCCCCTAGAGAACGGACGTCCAACGAAACGGGCAACCCTGTTATTGTTGATGTGTGTGGATAATTTTCAGTGCTCCGAGGTGGAAGTAGGAACAGTGCCAATGCAAATAAATTAATGACAAACAAATATTGCGATACTTAACTAAAGTCATCAGCAACTCTTCGGATGACCGGCCGCGGTGGCCGTGCGGTTCTAGGCGTTTCAGTCCGGAACCGCATTACTGCTACGGTCACAGGTTCGAATCCTGCATCCTCGGACATGGATGTGTGTGATGTCCTTAGGTTACTTAGGCTTAAGTAGTTCTAAGTTCCAGGGGACTGATGACCTAAGATGTTAGGTCCCATAGTGCTCAGACCCATCTGAACCAACTCTTTGGATGTGCTTGCGGACACATAAAACCAATCAGTGGCCTATCAAGGAGTGCGTTACTGAATACCTGGGCGCCACACTATCACGGCCGTGGTGGCCGAGCGGTTCTAGGCGCTTCAGTCTGGCACCGCACGACCGCTACCCTCGCAGGTTCGAATCCTGCCTCGGGCATTTATGTATGTGATTCACTTAGGTTAGTTAGGTTTAAGTAGTTCTAAGTTCTAGGGGACAGATGACCTCAGAAGTTAAGCCCTATAGTGCTCTGAACCATTTGAACCATTTTTGATTATAGTAAACACTGATATAGGTGGCGCTTGGTTAGCACACTAGACTCGCATTCGGAAAAACCACGGTTCAAACCCGCGTCCGGCCATCCTGATTTAGGTTTTCCGTGATTTCCCTAAATAGTTTCAGGCAAATGCCGGAATGGTTCCTTCGGAAGGGCACGGCCTATTTCCTTCCCCATATTTCCCTAATCCGATGGGACCGATGACCTCGCTGTTTGGTCCCCTCCATCAACCAACCAACTGTAGTAAACACTTGTCCCTATGCGAAGGCTTTAGATGACTCCACTTGTTCAGTAAGTCTCACAAGCTGATGACTGGGAACTGCAGCTACGAACTGCAGCGCTGGAACTCCGTCCTAGAACTGTCCTACGCCGACGCCGGTCATGATCCCCGTTTCTGCCCGTGGTCGCCGCTTACCACAACACGGAAGTCCACCTCATCGGCTGCGACACGGAGTTTCCTGACTGGGACGCGCTTGTTGTTGGCGCCAGTCGGAAGCTGTCTCAGCGCGCCAATTCTGCTTGTGTCCATTGGCGAGGATACGACAATTGTAACGGATTACTTTCTGTTGGATAGGAAAAAGTACTGAGGTACGGTCCCACAAAAGGGAAAATCGCTACGTAAACCGTCATTGCTCTCCGCAAAAAGGAGCTGGTTTCATATAAAATTTTTATTCGTTTCTCGTCTTAAGCGCACTAACGTAACAGTATTTTACATCAGAGCTTTTATTTACAAAACATCGTAGGTGGTGGTGGTTTTGGAAATTAGCGGTAAGTTCCAGTGGGACCAAGCTGCTGAGGTCATCGGTCCCTAGGCTTGTTGTTGTTGTTGTTGTTGTGGTCTTCAGTGCTGAAACTGGTTTGATGCAGCTCTCCATGCTACTCTATCCTGTGCAAGCTTCTTCATCTCCCAGTACCTACTGCAACCTACGTCCTTCTGAATCTGCTTAGCGTAGTCATCTCTTGGTCTCCCTCTACGATTTTTACCCTCCACGCTGCCCTCCAATACTAAACTGGTGATCCCTTGATGCCTCAGAACATGTCCTATCAACCGATCCCTTCTTCTGGTCAAGTTGTGCCACAAACTTCTCTTCTCCCCAATCCGATTCAATACTTCTTCATTAGTTATGTGATCTACCCATCTAATCTTCAGCATTCTTCTGTAGCACCACATTTCGAAAGCTTCTATTCTCTTCTTGTCCAAACTATTTATCGTCCATGATTCACTTCCATACATGGCTACACTCCATACAAACACTTTCAGAAATGACTTCCTGACACTTAAATCTATACTCGATGTTAACAAACTTCTCTTCTTCAGAAACGCTTTTCTTGCCATTGCCAGTCTACATTTTATATCCTCTCTACTTCGACCATCATCAGTTATTTTGCTCCCCAAATAGCAAAACTCCTTTACTACTTTAAGTGTCTCACTTCCTAATCTAATTCCCTCAGCATCACCCGACTTAATTCGACTACATTCCATTATCCTCGTTTTGCTTTTGTTGATTGTCATCTTACATCCTCCTTTCAAGACACTATCCATTCCGTTCAACTGCTCTTCCAAGTCATTTGCTGTCTCTGACAGAATTACGATATCATCTGCGAACCTCAAAGTTTTTATTTCTACTCCATGGATTTTAATACCTACTCCGAATTTTTCTTTTGTTTTCTTTACTGCTTGCTCAATATACAGATTGAATAACATCGGGGATAGGCTACAACCCTGTCTTACTCCTTTCCCCACCACTGCTTCCCTGTCATGTCCCTCGACTCTTATAACTGCCATCTGGTTTCTGTACAAATTGTAAATAGCTTTTCGCTCCCTGTATTTTACCCCTGCCACCTTCGGAATTTGAAAGAGAGTATTCCAGTCAACATTGTCAAAAGCTTTCTCTAAGTCTACATATGCTAGAAACGTAGGTTTGCCTTTTCTTAATCTAGCTTCTAAGATAAGCCGTAGGGTCAGTATTGCCTCACGTGTTCCAACATTTCTACGGAATCCAAACTGATCTTCCCCGAGGTCGGCTTCTACCAGTTTTTCCATTCGTCTGTAAAGAACTCGCGTTAGTATTTTACAGCTGTGACTTATTAAACTGATAGTTCGGTAATTTTCACATCTGTCAACTCCCGCCTTCTTTGGGATTGGAATTATTACATTCTTCCTGAAGTCTGAGGGTATTTCGCCTGTCTCATACATCTTGCTCACCAGATGGTAGAGTTTTGTCAGGACTGGCTCTCCCAAGGCCGTCAGTAGTTCTAATGGAATGTTGTCTACTCCGGGGGCCTTGTTTCGACTCAGGTCTTTCAGTGCTCTGTCAAACTCTTCACGCAGTATCTTATCTTCCTTTTCGTCTTCATCTACATCCTCTTCCATTTCCATAATATTGTCCTCAAGTACATCGATCTTGTATAGACCCTCTATATACTCCTTCCACCCTTCTGCTTTCCCTTCTTTGGTTAGAACTGGGTTTCCATCTGAGCTCTTAATATTCATACAAGTGGTCCTCTTTTCTCCAAAGGTCTCTTTAATTTTCCTGTAGGCAGTATGTATCTTACCTCTAGTGGGATAAGCCTCTACATCCTTACATTTGTCCTCTAGCCATCCCTGCTTAGCCATTTTGCACTTCCTGTCGATCTCATTTTTGAGACGTTTGTATTCCTTTTTGCCTGCTTCATTTACTGCATTTTTATATTTTCTCCTCCCTAGGCTTACACACCACTTTATCTAACTGAAACTAACTCACGATAGGGCAACGCACACACTAATGCCCAAGCGAGGACTCGAACGTCCCACGGGGGAAAGGTGATGGTTCTGAAAGTGTAAATTATACAATACGTGTTTACAGTTTTCTATTTACACCTTGAAACAGTTTTACATCACGAAATTGATGTACCATGTAATTACCATATTATTGCTCTTTTTCACATTTTCTAAAATCGTCCTGTTATTTCCACCGATGTTAGCAGAGGCAGAAGTCGAGAAAGCTTGGTTTACAATTTCACTCTTCGTGACTTTTCGGCTTTTAAGATCTTCATTTTTTTTATTGTGCAGTATTTGCGTTTTTGCACTCACTTTTGAAAAACATCACAAAAGTGATCCTCACAAAAATTTTAGCTGTGGTTTCCCCTACGTCGCATTCAGGCATCTGTGTGCCGGTTTCTTTTTCTTATTGCTATTTGTGTACTGTGTACTTGTGAGAGCATTGTTATAAGTACACATTGGTAATCTTGTGTGTATTTGTGTGTGTATTTTAGCAGGGAACCCGGGAGGAGATATGAATGAGGCATCAGGGCATGGGAACTAAATGAGGGGAGGGGGAAGGAGTGAGTGGATGTAGGAAGAGGTGGGACTGCACGTGCTGTAGATACTGCTTTTGAGGAAATGACTGAAAGAAACACTTATGCTCAAATGGCTCTCAGCGCTATGGGACTTAACTTCTGAGGTCATCAGTCCTCTAGAACTTAGAACTACACTCCTGGAAATTGAAATAAGAACACCGTGAATTCATTCTCCCAGGAAGGTGAAACTTTATTGACACATTCCTGGAGTCAGATACATCACATGATCACACTGACAGAACCACAGGCACATAGACACAGGCAACAGAGCATGCACAATGTCGGCACTAGTACAGTGTATATCCACCTTTCGCAGCAATGCAGGCTGCTATTCTCCAATGGAGACGATCGTAGAGATGCTGGATGTAGTCCTGTGGAACGGCTTGCCACGCCATTTCCACCTGGCGCCTCAGTTGGACCGGCGTTCGTGCTGGACGTGCAGACCGCGTGAGACGACGCTTCATCCAGTCCCAAACATGCTCAATGGGGGACAGATCCGGAGATCTTGCTGGCCAGGGTAGTTGACTTACACCTTCTAGAGCACGTTGGGTGGCGGGGGATACATGCGGACGTGCATTGTCCTGTTGGAACAGCAAGTTCCCTTTCCGGTCTAGGAATGGTAGAACGATGGGTTCGATGACGGTTTGGATGTACCGCGCACTATTCAGTGTCCCCTCGACGATCACCAGAGGTGTACGGCCAGTGTAGGAGATCGCTCCCCACACCATGATGCCGGGTGTTGGCCCTGTGTGCCTCGATCGTATGCAGTCCTGATTGTGGCGCTCACCTGCACGGCGCCAAACACGCATACGACCATCATTGGCACCAAGGCAGAAGCGACTCTCATCGCTGAAGACGACACGTCTCCATTCGTCCCTCCATTCACGCCTGTCGCGACACCACTGGAGGCGGGCTGCACGATGTTGGGGGGTGAGCGGAAGACGGCCTAACGGTGTGCGGGACCGTAGCCCAGCTTCATGGAGACGGTTGCGAATGGTGCTCGTCGAGACCCCAGGAGCAACAGGGTCCCTAATTTGCTGGGAAGTGGCGGTGCGGTCCCCTACGGCACTGCGTAGGATCCTACGATCTTGGCGTGCATCCGTGCGTCGCTGCGGTCCGGTGCCAGGTCGACGGGCACGTGCACCTTCCGCCGACCACTGGCGACAACATCGATGTACTGTGGAGACCTCACGCCCCACGTGTTGAGCAATTCAGCGGTACGTCCACCCGGCCTCCCGCATGCCCACTATACGCCCTCGCTCAAAGTCCGTCAACTGCACATACGTTTCACGTCCACGCTGTCGCGGCATGCTACCAGTGTTAAAGACTGCGATGGAGCTCCGTATACTACGGCAAACTGGCTGACACTGACGGCGGCGGTGCACAAATGCTGCGCAGCTAGCGCCATTCGACGGCCAACACCGCGGTTCCTGGTGTGTCCGCTGTGCCGTGCGTGTGATCATTGCATGTACAGCCCTCTCGCAGTGTCCGGAGCAAGTATGGTGGGTCTGACACACCGGTGTCAATGTGTTCTTTTTTCCATTTCCAGGAGTCTACTTAAACCTAACTAACCTAAGGACATCATACACATCAATGACGGAGGCAGGATTCGAACCTGCCACCGTAGCAGCAGCGCGGGTCCGGACTGAAGCGCCTAGAACCGCTCGGCCACAGTGGCCGGCACTGGATGTTCATCGACCTCGAGCGCCCGTCCGCCTCTACGTTATCGGCGGAGCGCTGTCGGTGAGAAGCATGGAGTTCTTGGGGCAAGCAAACAGTGGCACTTTTGATGTACAGTCGTCGACAAAACGAGCGAGACCCCTCGCCTTTTCGTTATGCTGATCCGCACAGCTTTAAAGTCTGCTACTCAGCATAACAGGCAAGGCGGCGATGTGCTACCAACATACTATGCACAGGCGTGATATTGAAAAAGTATCCGAAATTTGTCGGACTGTTTTCAATCATGTGCAACACTATATTAATGCTGATTAGTGTGTTAACCACAACACCTAAATATAATATATAAATGAAAGAAGAAACGGTAATTGGTATGAACTGTACAAATAAAAATGAATTTCAGCTTATCGAGATAGCAAAACGGTTTTAGTAAGACAAAGTACTCCAGATCGTTACGAATTAGCAAAATATTATGCGCATTCGGCCGCGAAACGGTCTGTGCCAACGTTCAGAAAAGTCGTACTGGATTACCGTTGCTGTCCTACCATGAAAGTGTGAAAATTTAGCAATGCGTGAAGACTCATAACGAAATTCAGATAAAAATCATTCAGTGCCACACTTAAGTCAATTCAGATATTGACAGAAGCGGAAAAAGTAGGCAGTAACAAGTATGAAATTCTATGAAATTCGTATCGACATCCACAGGGCGCCGATGCAGAATAAAGATAGCAATAAAATTTCTTTAAGTTCCTTTACTGATAGTCTATCTGCCTCCATCGAGATTAGAACCAAAAACATACCGGACCTTCCTTGCAGTAGCAAACACCTTTCAGTATGCTAGCAGACAACCCAGGCAAACAGCCCTCTATCATTACCCCAGACATGAGTAAGCCGGCAATTTCGCAATGAAAATGGCAAAATGATTTGCAGTTTCTGTTGCAGAGAGCTTTCTGGACTCAAAAACATGAATTTTCTACCTTCATGTCACCGCTTATGTGACAATCATTGGACATGTTTATCGAAATAACAAAATATTGTTATTAGCGAGTAAATTTAGTAGGGTAGTTCTGCTCCACCGCAGGAAATAAACGGCTACATACCTGCCAAACGTATTCTACAATGTTTCGAATCCTCCATTAGACTCGCCACAGCCAGAAAACGTTCATTAGCCGAAGTATTTCTTAACGTAGCTAGCAATGGGAATGCTCGCACATCTAAAACGCGGTGGCATTAATAGTGGGATCTGAATTACCAGCTGGAGAGGCAAATGCATTTTATTTGCATTCCTGTAAACGTTATTTGGATCGAAAGCGTAGCTACTATTAATGTGCTGATGTATAGACTGCAACTGGATCATTTCGAATAAAGAGTAGGGGAAATTCTTATGCGGCCCTCATCTTCAGTAACTGTGGTAGCTATTTTCGTTGTTAGGATTTCGTCACGTGAAACGGTAAAAATGGAACCCTACTAGTGTCACTTTCTTGACCGTCTACTGTCTACCCAACCCTTAAAACCCGTTTACCTCGAGTACGGGTGGACATAATAAGCGGAAATGTATCGAACTTCCTGCGGTATACAGTCCCTTGGTGGTGTAAAAAAGTGAGCTATGTCAACGCAATCTAAAGATACAGCCATTGAGCGGACGGCTGACCCTCGCCGGCAAGTTATCAATATCATCTGGTGTTGCTAAAAAGTTATTCACTTCTGGTGAATGATTTTCTGCGTAGTTTATTTAAGAGAGAATAACTAAAATATACATGATGTTACGGAAGAGGAAGAACGCCTAATTCATTTCCCCTTGTCATCATTCGTGATGTTAGATTCGCAATCTGAGCATACGTACTATCCATAACCACACTTTAGATCCAAGTCGTAGTCACAGATATGTGAATACAACACATTGGCTTATATCTGAGGTAATTCGTTTCCCACGAAGTGGTGGCAGACGATGCTGTGGCGTCTTCGAAGCACGAGTTTCGCCAGTGCTAGCTATCTCAGCACATCAGCCGTGCGAACTTGCATAGTATGTTGGTAGCACTTCGTCGCCTTGCCTGTTATACTCTGTAGCAGACTTTAAAGATGTGCGGATTAGCATAACAAAAAGGCGAGGGGTCTCGCTCGTTTTGTCCACGACTGTACAATCGAGATCGGTGGTGAGAAGTGATCATATTTTATTACCGACAGCCAAGGTTTAAGAACAGCGTAAACTGCTGGACACTCAGCACTACAGAACCAATATTGCTGTTTGCTACGGGTTTTGTGGGGCACCGATCGGCGCGGCACAAGGTTAGTGTTGTTTGAGTGTGATCCGAAGTGATAATACGAAATGTGTCAGATTTCAGGACACCTGACGACGGGGTTACGGTCGAAACCTTGGCAGTGTATAGCGAGTTCCGTCCCGTCGTTATCATGTCGCTGGTTTCCCGAAGTTATGGAGAGTTGTGGTTTTTCATTTTTTTTTTTCTGTTCCGTCCACTGTGGTAAGGGCCGGCAGTGTTGCTTTGCACGCCCACATGGGAATTTGGTTACACACATGTACCCAATGTGTGTTATCTGTACAAAGGTTGGTTGTTTTGTGGGAAGGGACCAAACTGCGAGGTCATCGGTCTCGTCGGATCAGGGAAGGACGGGGAAGGAAGTCGGCCGTGACCTTTCAAAGGAACCATCCTGGCATTTCCTTGGAGGGATTTACGGAAATCACGGAAAACCTAAATCAGGATGCCCTCCCGAATGCGAGTCCAGTGTGCTAACCACTGCGCCACTTCGCTTGGTCTGTAGAAAGGGCTGTCACTTTTGCTAACTTATTGAAGCTGGCCCCACGTGGGCGATTCAGGGAAAAAAAGAAAAATTACATGTAGACCCGCTGGTACCTCTGTAGTCTTGAAGTGGTGCACTACGGTAACATAAGTTACTGTTTGGTTAAGATAATTTAAAAATGGCTCTGAGCACTATGGGTCTTAACTTCTGAGATCATCAGTTCGCTAGAACTTAGAACTACTTAAACGTAACTAACCTAAGGACATCACACACATCCATGCCCGTGGCAGGATTCGAACCTGCGACCGTCGCGGTCGCGCGGTTCCAGACTGTAGTGCATAGAACCGCTCGGCCACCACAGTCGGCTAAGATAATTTAAATCCGAAGTAAATTTGTTCAGCAAGAATTCTTTAGCATAACTTAATCTTAAGCTGTGCTTAGTCATCAAATATCGCTGAGTGATTTGTTTGGGTTGTGGTGTTTGGGCAGTAACGAGTTAAAGTGCAAAGCTGCATGATAAGCCGGTGCAGTGGGCATCAGTAATGGTGCTGTACGTGTGTCGTTTGTAGTGGTTGATGTCCATGGCTGTGCATGTCCGTTGTATTTCGTTTGAGTGTATTATGATTCTTGTCCACGGGGCCAAAGCAATTAAACTCAGATTTTATTTCTGATCACTTTCATTAATTAATGCTTTATTGAGTAAAACTTTTGTTAATGAATGGATATACTTTGAAGACAGTATTGTCAGTAAGCCTGTTAGTACGGGTGCTTCAAACCTTTCTTATCTTTGTATTGTATTGTATGTTAACCGGGGGCCTAGAAACGACGGAGAGGCTCTGTCCCCGCCACAGCCGCAGTGGTTCACAACCCCACGACGACTACCGCAGTCCACTTCACCCCTCCGCCGCCCCACACCGAACCAATCTTCCAGGGTTATTGTGTGGTTCGAGCCCCAGTGGACTCCCCCCCCCCCCCCCCCCCCCAGGGAATGTCTCACACCAGACGAGTATAACCCCTATGTTTGCGTGGTAGTGTAATGGTGGCGTAGGCGTACGTGGAGAATTTGTTTGCGCAGCAATCGCCGACATAGTGTAGCTGAGGCGGAGTAAGGGGAACCAGCCCGCATCCGCCGAGGCAGATGGAAAATCGCCTAAAAACCATCCACAGACTGACAGGCTTACCGGACCTCGACAGAAGTCCACCGGGCGGATTTGTGCCGGGGACCAGGCGCTCCTTCCCACTGTGGAAAGTAGTGCGTTACACCGCACGGCTAATCAGGCGGGCTCTTTTTTTTCTTAGTTCTAGACAGCGTAAAGTAAATGAAATTGCTTTTGTAATTTAAATTCAATTTTAACTACCCGCAGTACCTTCATAGTCTGTATCGGTGTTAAGTACTATTCAGTGTGGGTAAAGACTCTGCTAAGTGGGCCGTTGCCCTATACCTTTTAATATATTATCATTTTCAGTTAATTAAAAATATTCTTTGTTTATTTATTATTATAAATAAATTCCGTATGTGTACTTCCATTTTAATTATTGGTTTAGTTATTGTTGTTAGTTGGTTTATCTTACAATGTCTGAAGATGGCCTTGCAAGCCGGATACCGGTTAACAGTAAAAGAAATATTGTAGAACAAAAGCAAACTGGTGCTTTTCATTTATTATAATGTTGTTCTACCAAGAAGCGACGGAAGATTCCGTTAACATTAACTTAGTTCCTTATTTCCTTCTATCTTTACTCTCCTGAAAAACTGGAAAATATAAACAATTCGTTTTAAATAGCACAGGAGAGCAAGAAATGTATTCCGCAGCAGCGATCTCGCGGAAATTCCTCGTCGTGATCTGCTTCACCTGAAATCTCTAAAACCTTTACTCGCTACGCAGATAGTTTGGCACAACTGTGTGCTATGTTGTTTGATGAGTCTGGATGATGGATCCAACAATTTAGCAAGTTAAAGTTTATTGTGAGTTGTGCATTAATTAAAATGAAGAATGACCTATCACCTGGTCCAGTAAACATTCTTATTGACTTATTGAAGGCTGGGGGGAAGATATCTGAAGACACGAATAATCTGCATGATCAACAACTGTTGTAATAGGATTGAAATTCCCTCAGAATGGAAAAAGTAATATGGTTTCTGTTATCAAGGCAGGGAATAGGAAAGACACAAATTGCTATAGAGGCGTTAGTGTCAACTCCACAATGAGCTGCTTATTTGGCAACATAATGTATGAAAAAATTAGACAAAATATTGGCCACCATACTGGGGAAGACCAGAGCGGGTTTAGGCAGAGGAGATCATGTACAAGTAACCCATTTATTTTGCAACAACTAATGGGGAAATGTATTGCAGCAGGGAAGGAGCTACACATTACCTTTGCAGATTTAGCAAAAGCTTACGATACAGTCCCTAGATCTAGGCTGTGGGAAACTGTGAAAGATATAGGTATGGATG
Source organism: Schistocerca gregaria (assembly GCF_023897955.1). Classification (NCBI taxonomy): domain Eukaryota; kingdom Metazoa; phylum Arthropoda; class Insecta; order Orthoptera; family Acrididae; genus Schistocerca; species Schistocerca gregaria. Next base: position 424,247,468 of record NC_064926.1, on the reverse strand, counting down.
ATCACCTTTTAAAAATTATTATTGAAATGTACAGAGTTGATGCGGTACAAATTAAACGAGGTTCAAAGTTATCAAAAACTATTAAGGTTACTAAAGGTTTGCGACAAGGTTGCAGTATGTCATTAATCTTGTTCAATTTATATGTAGATGTGGCTCTCCATAACTGGAAGAACAGCTGCAGAGATATGGGAATACTGTCAACGATGTACAGATATTTTCATTAAGGTTTGATGACGATCGAGCTATTGTAGCACGAGATGATTATGACCTTGAGTTCATGATACGGCGATTATATCAGGAATACAACAGATGGGGATTACAAATGAGTCTAACAAAAACAGAGTATCTGGAGGTGAATAGTGACGCTAAATTTGAAGTAAACGTCAATGACAAAGCAGTTATGAGGCAGGTAGAGAAATTTAAATATCTTGGGCACCTATTGATAAAAATGGATTGGGCCATACAAAAGTAAAATGTAGAATACAGCAAAGCAGAAAAGTGTTAGGGTGTATGAATTCTTTTTGGTGAGATAAGAATATTTCCAACAGCAATAAGAAAAGAGTAAGTAAGATAATGGTTGAATCAGTGCTATGCTATGGATCAGAACTATGGATCTTAAATGCGGACCTTAAGAGAAGACTAATAACTGTGGAAGTGGATTATTTGCGTAGGAGTGCCAGAACATCAAGAATCGAAAAGAAAACTAATGATGAAGTAAGATTTAGAATGAAGCAAATGATACAGTGATAGATAGAATTGAATGAAAATCATTAAAGTGATACAGACATATGATGAGAATGCCAGATCATCGGTGGCCTAAGAAGGCTTATGAATGGAAACCATCCGACAGACGTAAGCGTGGAAGACGACGACGTTCTTAGACAGAAGACACAAATGGAGTAATGGAACATCGTAGCATCGACAAGGAAAATGCACTGGATAAAGAGGCTTGGTGGAGGATAACAGGAATACAACAAGATGTTCTTATTAATTAATCTTTGTATTGATTAATCCTTTAATAATATAAAATAATTTGGAGATAATCTTTCGATGAATTCTGACCGTGGAAAATGCAGGTACGGACTGTCGTTCCCAACTTCACCTCCGGGTGATCTTTGTCTCGTAATATCTGTAACGTGATGATTAACTAATTTCGGTATGGAGATGTACACACCTTGAACATTTGTTGTTAGTTATTGGATTTTACCTTGCGCAATAAAACTATTTGAACATTTAATATATACCGTTATGGTGTCTCACAACAATACAATCTCTCTCCTCCTCTCAGAAGTCCGATCTCTCCATAAAACAAAATCGTTGATTCCGTAAGACACAGGGATGCGTTCGTAGTACAGAACGCAGTCAATATATGCCATTCACCACACGCCAATTCGTCGTACCATCATTAGTATTGCATACATTACTAAACAATAATCAGTAGTAATAGTAGATTGAGATCAATGCATATGTCTGGAGAAATGGCGATGTGCAGTGCGCTCCCCTGAGCTGGTGGCTCTGCAATAATCAGCAGTAATAGTAGGTTGAGATCGATGTAGATGTCTGGAGAAACGGTGATGCGCAGCCCGTGCCCCAAGCTGATGGTTCTGCAATCGTGAGGCTGGCAGTCCTACAGTGAGGGCCGGGTACAAAACGTTGTTGTTGATAATTGGTATTCAGCTCAATCTCGTCAGTTAATTATCGTAGCCCTTCACTCCCAACCACAAAAATCCCGCTCACCATACACACACATTGCAGAACACTTGTGGATGCCCCGCAAATAAAAATTACATCAGTTTGTATTTGATATATTGTTAATTTAGACTGTATAATTCAGTGATTAATAATCTAAAAAGTAGTTACCTACAGGGAGCTGATTCTATATACAGGCAACTCATGCTTATGAGATATTGACTAAACATACACTACTGTCCATTAAAATTGCTACACCACGAAGATGACGTGCTACAGACACGAAATTTAACCGACAGGAAGAAGATGCTGTGGTACGCAAATGATTATTTTTTCAGAGCATTCATACAATGTTGGCGCCGGTGGTGACATCTACAACGTGCTGACATGAGGAGAGTTTCCAACCGATTTCTCATACACAAACAGCAGTTGACCGGCGTTGCTTGCTGAAACGTTGGTGTGATGCCTCTTGTAAGGAGGAGAAATGCGTACCATCACGTTTCCGACTTTGATAAAAGTCGGATTGTGGCCTATCGCGATTGCGGTTTATCGTATCGCTACATTGCTGCTCGCGTTGGTCGAGATCCAATGACTGTTCGCAGAATATGGAATCGGGAGGGTTCAGGAGGGTAATACGGAACGCCGTGCTGGATCCACGCGGCCTCGTATCACTAGCAGCCGAGATAACAGGCATCTTATCCGCATGGTTGTAACGGATCGTGCAGCCACACCTAGATCCCTGAGTCAGCAGATGGGGAAGTTTGCAACACTACAACCATCTATACGAACAGTTCGCGGACGTTTGCAGCAACATGGACTATCAGCTCGGAGACCATGGCTGCGGTTAGCCTTGACGCTGCATCACAGACAGGAGCGCCTGCGATGGTGTACTCAACGACGACCTCGGTGCACGAGTGGCAAAACGTCATTTTTTCGGATGAATCCAGGTTCTGTTTACAGCATCATGATGGTCGCGTCCGTGTTTGGCGACATCGCGGTGAACGCACTTTGGAAGCGTGTATTCGTCATCGCCATACTGGCGTATCACCTGGCGTGATGGTATGGGGTGCCACAGGTTACATGCCTCGTGTTTAAGATGCAGGGGCAGCTGCACCTGTACACGCCATCCAAGCTCTGTTTCACAATGCCCAGGCGTATCAAGGCCGTTATTGCGGCCAGAGGTGGTTGTTGTGGGTACTGATTTCTCAACAACAAAAAAATGGTTCAAATGGCTCTGAGCACTATGGGACTTAACATCTGTGGTCATCAGTCCCCAAAACTTAGAACTACTTAAACCTAACTAACCTTAGGACATCACACACATCCATGCCCGAGGCAGGATTCGAACCTGCGACCGTAGCAGTCGCGCGGTTCCGGACTGCGCGCCTACAACCGCTAGATTTCTCAGGATCTATGCACCCAAACTGCGTGAAAATGTGATCACATGTCAGTTCTAGTATAAGATATTTGTCCAATGAATACCCGTTTATCATCTGAATTTGTTCTTGTAGCAGTTTTAATGGCGAGTAGCGTAGCTGACGTAAAAATAATGGTGCCAGGAAAAAATTTCCGTAATTTGAACGAAACGAAAACTCAACGTAATGTCATTCTTAACAAACAAATGAATTTCATGTAGGGAAGATGAATCTGAAAACAGATATTGTCTAAGTAATCTCTGTAGAAAGTAGTCCTTGTTTCTTTCAGAGGTTGAAAATACCTCTACAGTAATAAGTTTCTTTTATTTAGAACACGACCAATTTCGGTCACTTATACGCCCTTCTTCACGGAGTGCTCTGCGCTCGCTGGCAATACCCCGGGGTCCTGTATTAGTCCGGGGTCACAGCACGAAGTAATAACGTCTGAAAATGGGCGTATAAGTGCCCGAAACCGGTCGTGTTCTAAATAGCGGTATTTTCAACCTCTAGTGTACTGCTCAGTTGCGGATGTGCCTCCTACAGGATTCATTGTTTCTTTGTTATTGTTTCATCTTCCGGTATACTGTTCGCGACGGTTAGTGATGACGCTCTGCCCGGTTTCAACCGTCGTCGTACATTTATCCATTATAGCCAAAGAAGGAATTCTATGATATTGTCGAAATGGTGAAGTGCTTTTCGAAGGACCAACGCGCCCCTTTTCTTGCTATACTATTGTCCTCCGTCTATCTCATCACTACTCGTTTTGATGTTATGTTAAACCAGTATGTCGTCCGAAATCCTCTTTTCGTTCACTTAGTGAGTATACCAGCTAAAGATCGAAACACGGTTCCTCCTTTCAATCATCGTACGAACTGGCAATTATTGAGATAACCGATCACGGAATAGAAAAGCAACTACAATCGTTTAGTAGTGGTAAGGTACTATGACCAGCTGAGCTACCTTCAAGATTCTACAAAGATTATGCGAATGAACTTGTTCCCCTTCTAGCGGCTATTCATCGTAGGTCACTGGAGCAACGAAGGGTACCTAGCGACTGGAAGAAAGCGCAGGTCATTTCAGTTTTCGAGAAGGGCCGTAGGACATATAAACATTCCTATAGGCCTAGGTCGTTGACGTCAGTCTGCTGTAGAATTGTGGAACACGTTTTATTCCGAAGAAGTATAACGCTTTTGGAGAACGAAAATCTCCTCTATAAGAATCGACATGGATTCTGCATACAGAGATCGTGCGAAATTCAACTTACTGCGTTCTTCCATGAGATCCATGGTGCTGTAGACAACGGAGCTCAGGTTAATACCATGTTCCTTGACTTCGGGAAGGCTTCTGACACCGTCCCGCTCTGCTGATTAGTGGAAAAAATACGAGCTTATCTAGTATCGGACTAGATTAGCGACTGGATTCAAGCCGTCCTGGCAGATAGAACTCAATAAGTCGCCCTTAACGGAACAAAATCGACAATGTAAAGGTTATTTTGGGAGTATCCCAAAGAAGCGTAATAGGACCGTTACTGTGTACAATGTATGTAAACGACCTAGTACAAAGCGTCGGAAGCTCTTTGAGACTGTTAACAGATGATGCGGTCGTCTGTAGGAAAGTAGCAACTCCAAAAGATAGTATAGTTTTTCAGAATTACTTGCAGATGATGTGCTCTATATGTTCTGTAATCCATACAGTTGTGTGAACCGCTATGACAAGGTGGAATAGTGTCTAACGCACTTGCCTAGTAACCAGGCCTTGGTACAAATTTTCACTCGCATCTTCAGCCAAAAATGGTTCAAATGGCTCTAAGCACTATTGGACTTAACATCTGAGGTCATCAGTCCCCTAGACATAGAACTACTTAAACCTAACTAACGTAAGGACATCACACACATCCATGCCCAAGGCAGGATTCGAACCTGCGACCGTAGTAGCAGCGCGGTTCCAGACTGAAGGGCCTAGAACCCGTTCGACCGCAGCGACCGGACATCTTCAGTCTATATACACAAAATGATACCTGTATGTGACCAATAAAGAATCTGAAATTGTGTCATTTAAGAAAATATGGATTTGGTGGTAGAATCGCAGGGGTTTTTTGTGGTACACAGTATGATTCAGTGGCTAACATTCAAACTGGGCCGAAAGAGGCGGAGAAAGCAGTTATACTGAACAGTAATGTTTGGTTGACTCTGAATTACAGCACTCCACTGCTAATAAGATATTTTTCAGAGATTTTTATCCTTAAAGAGCCGTGAGTACGCCTGCTGCCTTTATCTTAGTCACAGAAGATTGCCACGCCCACCACCTTCATTTACTTACCTGAAAATAATTACTGCCTTTAATTCTACTTTGTGTTGAGAACGTTGTATGAATCCTTAATTGTTTTACCTGAACAGGGTAATTTTCCATGTGTGTTCTCGAGTATTCCAATTTACTGAACTGCAAAATAAATTGTTGCTGCAACAGCGCCACAGGCACCACCTTCTTCTCATAAGTTGAGCCTTTTGATTACTTTATCTGCAGATAACTACTGCCTCTAGTTCAATTTTGTGTTGACATCCTTATATTAATCCTTAGCCATTTTACCTAAAGAGGATCATTTTCCGAGTGATCAATATTTCCGAGTAGAGTAAATCATTGAACTGAAAAATGATTGCCGGCCAGAGTGGCCGAGCGGTTCTAGGCACTTCAGTCTGGAACCGCGCGACCGCTACGGTCGCAGGTTCGAATCCTGCTTCGGGCATGGATGTGTGTGATGTCCTTAGGTTAATTCGGTTTAAGCAGTTCTAAGTTCTAGGGGACTGATGACCTCAGATGTTCAGTCCCATAGTGTTCAGAGCCATCTGAACCATCTGAAAAATGATTTCTTACTACAACAACGTTTAGTAACTCTTGTGGAATAGTATATTTCTTATGTGTTCAGTTAGCCTTGTTTCGGAGATGCTCCACGTAATTTTCATTGGACGATAGTTAAAGTTTTAACAAAATACAGTTAAAAATAAAGGAATTGTCTTCTTTGCATGGAAGTCTTTCTTGTCAGTATCCAAATTCATTATTAAAAGTAAACACATAGAACAGTGATGATTCAAAATAGCTATTGGTCATTGCAGTTTAAGGGACAATTTAATGAATACTTGCTTCACAGGTATGTTAAAGTGATGTATTCATGTAATAGTGTTTACTCATTGTTTCCTACCAGAAGTGTTTGGTTCTGATCTCATTCAAATGATAGAATAGTTTCTGAGTCCGCATGCTAAATGTTGAGCCAATATTACAACCATTATCGCAGTAAAAGTACCAAAGAAGTGTAGTAATCGTTTTAATGGATTTTGTATTCTTTAACTGGCTGCAACTGTTCCGACCATAACAGATTTAGTGACCCCAAGTTTTATATATGCCCTGATTAATGGAGGGAAGTAAATGCTACCAAACAAAACAGATAGTAATCAGTTAATATAACCATCTAAAAATATGTTCCATGTTAGCTTTATTCTTTAATCAATGGATGAAAGCTCGACATGTCCAAATTAGCAGTTGACCTCTCTCACGTAGTGACAGTACGTAATGCACATTTTTTTTTGGTTGAATGCAGAAAGTATATGATAGTGAGAGACAGTTTTTGGCAACACCTTTTAAGATTCCATCTGTGTTAGTTAGGGAAAACTACTGTTACAAAGCTTGCCCGATTGTACTACAGTTACGTGTCCTATTTACAAAGCAAATTTTAGCACCAAGTTAAGGTATTTATAGTTGTTGTTGTTGCTGTTGTTGTGGTCTTCAGTCCTGAGACTGGTTTGATGCAGTTCTCGATGCTACTCTATCCTGTGCAAGCTTCTTCATCTCCCAGTACCTACTGCAGCCTACATCCTTCTGAATCTGCTTAGTGTGTATTTATAGTATTTAACTTTTTTAATGAGCGATATAACCGCTCGGTGCCACATGCCTAATTAGGCTGGCGATCTTTTTCTTTCACGGAACTTCAATTTACTATATAACTAATAGAACTTTGCGAGACCTGAGTTTCTCCCGGCGTATACAACGTGCAAATAACTGACGGGAATGTAGCAGAGTGATTTAGACAACCGCAAATATTTAGACTTGTGCACTCCTCGCCATTTTCAAGGCATATCTGTCCGGATGTGCCTTGAAAATGTCATACTGCGCTCCTGTGGAAATATCGGCCATTGTTGGTGACGTCACCCGGCTGCATTTCGTTGGGTTATATGAACAACAGAACCTAGGTTCGAATCCAGTTTACTCTTCTACTGCTTCCTAGGAGAACGTAATCTTTTGGATAACTAAACCGAGCCTGATGCTTTATCCATCCATTACACATGTTCACGAAAATCATATTCTTACCGCAAGAGTAACATTACCATGACGAATTGCTATATTAGTAGTAGCTGGTGGTGCTATAAGCTTCCCCCGACGAGGCAGCGACAGTAGAGATGGGTCGTTCGCGGACTAACGGGTCCAAAGGAACGGTTCACCAAGACGAACGGAACGAGCGAGGAACGTATTCTAAGGAACGGTCTTTCACAGTTCACTTCCGTCGCGGCTTTCTACTTCTAGTTCCCGGGAACGGCAAACGGTCGATTTCGTTCCCACAGTGGCACTTCGGCAGGTCTCGTTCCAGCCTCGGTCCCTTTCCTCTCGGTCTCTGTCTCGCTCGGCCGGACGCGTCCTCCTTCACGTGGAAAATCGTCGCAGTTCCACTGCCGACTGCTCATACTTAGTTCAGTAGCGAGTTGTTCGTTTCGTTCGCTGTGCACGCCCATTCTAGATCTGTTTCAAACATTTTTGAAATCTGAACTTCAGGTTCTTTTCGTATTCCATTCAGCTTCCACGATGGGTAATTGTTGTTGTGGTCTTCAGTCCTGAGACTGGTTTGATGCAGCTCTCCATGCTACTCTATCCTGAGCAAGCTTCTTCATCTCCCAGTACTTACTGCAGCCACCATCCTTCGGAATCTGCTTAGTGTATTCATCTCTTGGTCTCCCTCTATGATTTTTACCCTCCACGCTGCCCTCCAATACTAAATTGGTGATCCCTTGATGCCTCAGAACGTGTCCTACCAACAGATCCCTTCTTCTGGTCAAGTTGTACCACAAACTCCTCTTCTCCCCAATCCTATTCAATACCTCCTCATTAGTTATGTGATCTAACCATCTAATCTTCAGCATTCTTCTGTAGCACCACATTTCGAAAGCTTCTATTCTCTTCTTGTCCAAAGTGTTTATCATCCATGTTTCACTTCCATACGAATACTTTCAGAAACGACTTCCTGACACTTAAACCAATACTCGATGTTAACAAATTTCTCTTCTTCAGAAACACCTTCCTTGCCATTGCCAGTCTACATTTTATATCCTCTCTACTTCGACCGTCATCAATTAATTTGCTCCCCAAATAGCAAAACTTCTTTACTACTATAAGTGTCTCATTTCCTAATCGAAGTCCCTCAGCATCACCCGACTTAATTTGACTACATTCAATTATCCTCGTTTTGCTTTTGTTGATGTTCATCTTATATCCTCTCTTCAAGACACTGTCCGTTCCATTCAACCGCTCTTCCAAGTCCTATGCTGTCTCTGATAGAATTAGAATGTCATCGGTGAACCTTAAAGTTTTTATTGCTTCTCCATGGATTTTAATACCTGCTCCGAATTTTTCTTTTGTTTCCTTTGCTGCTTGCTCAGTATACAGATTGAATAACGTTGGGGATAGGCTACAACCCTGTCTCACTCCCTTCCCAACGACTGCTTCCCTTTCGTGTCCCTCGACTCTTGTAACTGCCATCTGGTTTCTGTACAAATTGTAAATAGCCATTCGCTCCGTGTATTTTACCCCTGCCGCCTTCAGAATTTGAAAGAGAGTATTCCAGTCAACATTGTCAAAAGCTTTCTCCAAGTCTACAAATGCTAGAAACGTAGGTTTGCCTTTTCTTAGTCTAGTAGGTTTTGCCTTTTCTTATTCTAGCTTCTATGATAAGTCGTAGCGTTCAGTATAATTAAAATGTGTTTTATAATTACGTAAATTACATAAAAATTACGTTGTATGTAATAAAAACATCTTTTCAGGTAACAAAAATGAGTATCAGCTTACTTCACTGTTTCGATAAACAGCAGAAGAAATACTTGTAAAAAGGCAAGAATTTTTGTTATTACACATGCAAAGGACGTCGGCACGGCACACATGAGTGGCCATTTTCCATGTTTTTATGATCCAAGGCAAAAGAGTATGTTCATTGTTATGGAAGGCAGATCGACTTACAACCGTGTGAAGTCCGCGCTTCTTAATCGAGTGTATGGTGCCACATTTTGTAAAGAGAATATGATAACTCCTACAATATTATTTCAGTGGTACAAGGTGGCGCACGAAAAATTGGCCCCGAGTGCTGGCTGCTCATAGTCGCTTACCAATCGTCATCTATTGTTTCGAAGTTGTTGTTTGCATTAGCTTATTTGTTATTTCTTCACTGCCTAATTATTACATGATTATCTATTCTCCTCGTAGCGGTCAACAAATCGTGAGTGATTGGCGAGCAGTCTGTACTCGGGGCCGGTTTTTCGTGCACCACCTTACGTTATTTCACTGCGATCAGCCACATAACGCTACAGTTGGCTAAACGACAGGTTTTGCAGAATCACGAAAATTACATGTGTGTGAGAATGTTGTTATGAATAAAAACTCTGTACTCCAGGGGGGAGGCAAGTGCCCCCTCATGTCGTCTTCCATTTCGAGTCACCTATGCTCCTAATTTTCAGTTTTTCATAAGAACCATACACCAAGCGCAAACGAACGGCGAATGAGTAGAAATGAACGGTTCCCAAAACAGAGCGATCATCAGTGAACCACGCTACTGGTCATTAAAATTGCTACACCAAGAAGAAAGGCAGATGATATACGGGTATTCATTGGACAAATATATTATACTAGAACTGACATGTGATTACAGTTTCACGCAATTTGGGTGCACAGATCCTGAGAAATCAGCACCCAGAACAACCACCTCTCGCTGTAATAAAGGCCTTGATATGCCTGGGCATCGAGTCAAACAGAGCTTGGATGGCGTGAACAGGTACAGCTACCCATATTCCTTCAACACGATACCACAGTTCATCAAGAGTAGTGACTGGCCTATTATGACGAGCCAGTTGCTCGGCCACTATTTACCAGAACCTGGATTCATCCGAAAAAACGACGTTTTGCCATTCATGCACACAGTTTCGTCGCTGAGTACACCATCGCAGGCGCTCCTGTCTGCGATGCAGCGTCAAGGGTAACCGCAGCCGTGGTCTCCGAACTGACAGTCCATGCTGCTGAAAACGTCGTCGAACTGTTCGTGCAGACGGTTGTTGTCTTGCAAACGTCCCCATCTGTTGACTCAGGGATCGAGACGTGGGTGCACGATCCGTTACAACCATGCGGATAAGATGCCTGTCATCTCGACTGCTAGTAATACGAGACCGTTGGGACCCAGCACGGCGTTCCGTATCACCTTCCTGAACCCACTGATTCCATTGTCTGGTAGCAGTCATTGGATCTCGACCAACGCGATACGATAAACCGCAATCGCGATAGGCTACAATCCGATCTTTAACAAAGTCGGAAACGTGATGGTATGCATTTCTTCTCCTTACACGAGGCATCACGACAACGTTTCACCAGGCAACGTCGGTCAACTGCTGTTTGTGTATGAGAAATCGGTTGGAAACTTTCCTCGTGTCTGCACATTGTAGGTGTCGCCACCGGCGCCTGCCTTGTGTGAATGCTCTGAAAAGCTAATCAGTTCACAGCACAACATCTTCTTCCTGTCGGTTAAATTTCGGGTCTGTAGCACGTCAATTTCGTGGTGTAGCACTTTTAATGGCCAGTGGCGTAGCTTCCAAGAATGATCGAGTTTGCCAGCCTCTAAGCGACACGCCATAACGTCCCCTGGGCACCCGGCTGTTCTAGTGCTGCTACGGAGTGCTGCGCTGCGATCTGCAGTGGCGAGGACCGCTAAGCACCAGCGCCCACCCACGCTTGGAAACTTGCGTAACCCGCAGCGGTCAAATCACCGCCTTCAGTGTGCTGCCACGTGATCGCACTGGTAAGTGGCGCCATCTGTGCTCGCGACGGCGTAACTGCGCGTTGCTCTCGCCTACAGCATCCCCCCATCTGCAGGGATTCATCGGAAAGTGGCGTGGGCGGCAGCGGCGGTGGGCAAGTGCAGGCGAGCTGTGCTGTGTTCCTTTATCGTTACAATCTCTCTATCGCTTTGACACTTCTACTTCACGCTACGAAATGTAGAAGCTTTGAAACCAGTTTACGAATTCACTGTTTTCATTAAAATGGCAGTCCTATGAATATGACAAGCAACAGCACTAATATTGGCATGCATGGAAATGCAAATGATTCGCGTCTCGGCACAACTATAAAACGTTAGCAGGAGTCACATCTTCATCTACAGCTACATGGATACTTTGCAAATCATATTTATGTGCCTGTGCAGAAGGTTCATCGAACCACCTTCACAATTCTCTCTATTATTCCAAACTCGTATAACGCGCGTAAAGAACGAACACATATATCTTTCCGTACGAGCTCTGATTTTCTTTGTTTTATCGTGGTGATCGTTTGTCCCTATGGACGTCGGTGTCAACAAAATATTTTCGCATTCGGAGGAGAAAATTGGTGATTGGAATTAAGTGAGAAGATTCCGTCGCAACGAAAAACACCTTTCTTTTAATGATTTTCAATCCAAATCCTGTGCCATTTCTGTGACACTCTCTCCCATATTTCGCGATAATACAAAACGTGCTGCCCTTCTTTGAACTTTTTCGATGTACTCCGTCAGTCCCATCTGATAAGGATCCCACACCGCGCAGCAGTAGTCTTAAAGAGGACGGACAAGCGTAGTGTAGGCAGTCTCCTTACTAGGTCTGTTACATTTTCTAAGTGTCCTGCCAATAAAACGCAGTCTTTGGTTAGCCTTCCCCGCGACATTTTCTGTGTGTTCCTTCCAATTTAAGTTGTTCGTAATTGTAATACCTAGTTATTTAGTTGAATTTGCGGCCTATAGATTAGTCTGATTTATCGTGTAGCCGAAGTTTGACGGATTCCTTTTAGCACTCATATGAATGACCTCACACTTTTCGTTATTTAGGGTCAACTGCCAATTTTTGCACCATTCAGATATCTTTTCTAAATCGTTTTGCATTTTTTTAAATCTTGTGATGACTTTATTAGCCAATAAACGACGGCGTCATCTGCAAAACAACCTAAGACGGCTACTCAGATTGTCTCTCAAATCGTTTACATAGATAAGGAAAAGCAAAGGGCATATCTCTGACAGTAAATCACAAATTCACGTAACTGTGACGATATTCCATAAGCAAGCAATTTCACTACAAGCCGCTTGTGTGGTACAGTGTCAAAAGCCGGCAACTACCTGTACATTTTGTACATAATGAACGACTAAGCAGCACTTTTCTCATTAAGAATTCGCATCTCAAAGCAGTCTGTTTACGAGAAAACATGTTATCCCAATAGTACTAAGGAGAAACATTTATGAACACCTGTCGGAGTGTAACACTGGCAAGATGTTGGCCTATTGTGACTGCAGTTTATCGTCTTACTCTATTTCCGTCGTGCTCGTCGGTATCAAATGACTATTACACGAGAATGTAATCGATGGGTTTGGGGGGGGAGGGGGAGATAAAGAACTGTTTTGCGGACAAAACAACTCTTGTCGCTATAGTGTTGGGTTCTTATCTCTACTCCTGGAGGGGACCGAGACGATTCTACAACACATCAATTTATTACAACTTCAACGAGATGAAATACTGAGCGTAGTAACAATTCATGTCCACAGGAATGTCTTGAGTAATTATTACTGCCAATAAACATTAACATATCATACAGGAAATGTATTCAAATTTGCGAATGTGAACCAGCTTCGGTTGGATGTTAAAATGATGACAAATAAAATTTTTCCACAGGACCAGGACTCGAAGCCGGATTTCCCGCTTTACACGAACGGTCGCCTTAACTGCTGTTTTTCTTTTTCTCTCCCTCCCTTTAGAGATTAAAAGGACCCTAGAAAGGGGTCTCTCTGCCACCGCCACTTTGACCCTGGTAAAATATCTGCCCCACTTCAAGTGTTGGTCCCTAACTACGCATATTCCAATAGTTCTACCTAAACTACGAAAGGAAAAGGGGGAGTGGGTTTCAATCTCCTTTTTTTTGTGCGAGTAGAGTGAAGTCCACGAAAGCCGCCTGTAGCTGTGAAAAACCCATTCCCGTCTTTTCGAAATAAAGAGGAATACCTTTGGAGATAATAGTATCAAAAATTGTTCGTCAGATCAACTGCTCCTTGTAGGGGCGTTCCAACTACGCAGCAGGTCGTAGAAAACACACCGTAGAAAGCTGGGAAAGTATTGATTGTATTTAGGATTACAGACAATGGCGTAATGTCGTTCGTTCGTATAAGTCCAAAAGTCAAAAATACTCGTCTTTCCGGTGGCAAAGAAATATCGAACTGCAAGGCCGCGGAACCAAATCACAGAGTGAGTCTTCGTCTGTGGTAGGACACGTCATTCGGGAACTAACGTCGAGTGCGTCGTTATTCGGTCAGGAGTGGTGCGTCTGAGGAAGGCCAGAACTCGCTGGACGAAGCGCCAGACGTCTGCTGCCGGGCCACAAACGAAGCGATGATCGTCCGTGTTCCGCACTCCGCACGCGACACGAGGTGAACTTGAGAACCATAAGGCGGTTTCCCTTTGACGGTGTCATAGCGTGCGGAGCGTGCAGCTATGTCGACAAAAGGGTCACTCACGTCCCACCACCTCTATTGTGGGCACTTCTGTTTGTCACATTGGGGGCGAGGGCCATTTGCGTCTCAGTGTAGAGCACCTTCATCTACAACAAGCGCTTAGGCGGCAGAAGTAGTAAGACGGTTGGGTGTCAGAGAAAAATTGTGCGATGTGTAGAATGGGTCTGGGATGCCCGACAACGTCGCCGGAGGTGCCGACGAGGCTGTGTCACACGCATCAAGCAGTAAGCTTTGTGGTGGTTAGTGTTTAACGTCCTGTCAACAACGAGGTCATTAGAGACGAAGCGCAAGCTCGGGTTAGGGAAGGATTGGGAAGGAAATCGGCCGTGCCCTTTCAAAGAACCATTCCGGCATTTGCCTGAAACGATTTAGGGAAATCACGGGAAACCTAAATCAGGATGGCTGGAGACTGGATTGAACCGTCGTCCTCCCGAATGCGAGTCCAGTGTGCTAACCACTGCGCCACCTCGCTCGGTAAAAGCAGTAAGCTGGTGGGCCACATGGGACAACGTAGCCAAACCACCGACTGTGGTCTGACAAGGAGGACCCAAGATATATCCCGAACACGATGAAGATGCACAACCCATCGAGCATAAAGAACAGTGAGCGACTTTTAGCGGACTTTGAAGATAATTCCCCAGCTAACGAAGTAACCCACTGTAGTTAACATGCGGCGAGCCAGGGTCAGCGGGACTGGAAGAGTTTTCGCCACGTGAGGAATCTGTGGCGCTGTGTGGTTGTCGACATAGTGCGTACGTTGCAGGAGGTCAAGTAAGACGAGGTGATATTCAACGAATCCAAACATGATCCATTGCAGCAGCCATCTGCAACTGAGAGCTACAGAGCTCAGTAGGTCATCTGTAAAATAGATGCCAAGGCAGCTTAAGTTATGTCACGTTGTGCAGGTCAACGCTGCCTTCAGGCAGTCCTCTGTCTATATACATGAAGGAGCTGCCCAAATCATCTCCTTAGGTCTCCACCCACACAAGTGCCGCCCCGTTATGGTCTGCTTGTTGAACCCACAGGACAAAATCTTCCGCCTAGGCGGTGCAGCCAAAACGATGACCCTTTAGCGATATCCCCACCAGTCGTTATCGCAGTCACATAAAAATGGTTTTAGGCCGGAGGCGTACAGCAGCGTCGACAGAGCACCCTCCCTGCAGCACCCATGACGTCACACCCCACAGGAGATGTATGACCACCGCGACAGTAGCTTCTGGGTATCCCAGATGACGGAGGACAGCCATATGAAATAAATGATGGACCCTCTAAACGCCTGCCTGAAGTCTAAGAAGACCAAAGCCGTGGGCAAATCTTGCGCTCGAGCGAGAGCAATCACATCACTGTAGCAGCAGAGCGCCTGATCTTAGGAAATAACATGATTGACCGTCCTATTCAGTCTAACTGCCAAAAGAAGAGTAAAATACCTTCTTGTTGCTATTTAGCAGGGTCAAGTAGCGACAGTCAGTGATGTGCAGACCCTTATGGGGTTTGTGAATAGGGACAGTGAGGCCCTCTAGAAAGGCACCAGGGACCCTCACCAATGTTGGACATCAGTTCTCTGCCGATAACAGTTCACGATAACAGTCCACATGGGCGCTAAGAGAGGTTGGAAAGCACGGTAGAATTAGAGAGGGGTGTCATCGAAATCAGGTGTCGTGCTAACAGCTCCCACTCGGATAGCTTCTGTTACTGGTGCTTCCAATTCCAATGCTGCATCCTCTGGTATCCTGTCAAAAGTGAGCAGCCAGTGAATGAGGGTGGTTAGCGTGCAATCTAGCATAACTGGTGTGAAGAGTCTAACATTCTGGGTGGTGTCTGTTTGTTCTATATCGTGTCTCCCTAACGCTTTCGCGCAACGACGCTCTGAGCGTGTATTTTAGGGAATTGACTAGTTTGAACCTGGGACCTGTTGTGGTAAGGAGACGCCAGACCACACATGACACGTAGAATTCAGAAGAGTTCAGTGAGACTAGCGATGATATAACCAAATACGTACTTAATGATTTCAGCGTCAGCTCCCCTGCACTCCCTGTAACAGATTCTTAATACTAATTAAATTTAGTGGAAGGGGCTCAAGGCTTTCCTATTTTTAGTTAGCTGGTAAAATAACATCGAAAAAGCAGTTAAGTTTAACATTGGAAATTTTATTCTACTCACAAAACATTGTTTATAAAATGCACTATTGATAAAAGAAGTGTTTTAATACAGGATGGTAAAAACCAATTGCGTTCAACAAAAATGTGAACGAATATTCCCTGAATGGGTTTCCAAATTCTACAATGGATCGAAGGATGACCTATGGCATACCACATCTATAATCTAGGTTTAAATTAAGTTTCACAAAAGAGAAAACTATCAAAATGGTCAACAGTGACCCTCAATTATCTTTAATTACTTATCTAACTTGTCGTAAATTACAGTGGCTGATGTGGCTTCTCAATAACTATATAACAGAAAAATCATCGCGTTTCAGATTTTTACTTGAAGTGGCAAATGTGAACACCATGAGCTTTAATTGACGATCAACACTAGTATTACGCAAAAAGGGGGTGTAACAGATGAGACATCTGCAGTTCTGAGTGAAGCTTTATGCGCTGTTATGCGGCATCGCGTGCTTCATTACCTTGTTGGTCTTCGTCAGGGGGCGGCGGCCGGCGCAGCAGCCATCCACCTCGCCGTCTCGGAACTAACAAACTTCTCCTGACCTCTCCTTACTACCATTTACCGAAGTTGGTTTGAAAAAAAAAACTATCTGGCTGTGTTTTCATCTGACCAATCAGGGTCTCAATGTTAACCTTAAGCTCCGCCTACAGAAATTCTGTCTATCCAATGAGAAACGTTATACTTTTCGTGGTGGGGCAATGTTTTTAAGTTTGCAACGTAATAGAGACGCCAAAAAGTTTCACGCTAAAACTTGCAGCTGGTGTGGTTCTTTTAGCGTTATCGTAAGATCAATACTGTTCTTCTGGAGGGTTCTATCTTTTAACATGGGCTGGGGGAGGGGGGGGGGGGGGGGGTGGTCCCAACGTAACAGAGACGCGAAAAAGCCTCACGCTAAAACTTGCGGGTGGTGTGGCCCTTTTTGTGTTATCGTAAGATCTATACTGTTTTTCTGGAGGGCTCTAGCTTTTAACATGGGCTGGGGGGTGCTCCTTGACGTAACAGAGACGTGAAAAAGTCTCACGCTAAAACTTACAGCTGGCGTTGTCCTAGTGGTTAGCTGGCGACGTGGGTGTCCAGTCCGTCCCTTATCGCAAGGCCTTGTAGTTTAACACGGTTCTGCTCTCGGCTTCTGTTCTCGTTTCTCCCCTCGGAACTGCGTCTGTCTCACGGTGGGAAGGTATGACATGCATTTAGGCATTCTTGTGTTAGTCTGTGGTATTCCATTTGCTCACTCGTTACTCGTATTACTTTCGTTAATTTGATGTCACGATTTATTCGGAGCTATGTGACATACTACTGGATTTGCTTATCATGTCAGGGTTTTCATGGAAGGTGTTGGATTTGCCTGACATCTTACAAGAGCACATCTTATGTCAAATTGGGTGTCATCTTGCTTGCCTTCGTCATCAATGATGTTGTGAATCAAGGCTCAGTACCGTCATCATCTGTCTGCTGGAAGGCGGTACATCGACAGAGCTTCCAAAGCCAAATGGTCGCAAGTGTGGGCTCACATCACACCACTGTTCCTTCAACGTGCTTGAGGGCTATGATCTGATTTTCGGCGCAGCTCTAAATTGAACATCGTTTAGGGGAAAACGGCATCGTAGAGCAGTCCCTCAACACTTGGTAATAAAAATCCATGGATTACCTTCTCCAAGCAACCGAGTCTCTGCCATCATGGCTTGGTAGAGGGCACGTTCTGTTCAGGACAGCCGCCAGGGCTGCATTGAGGGGTAACCGCCATGGCGGCGACAACATGAAGCCCAAGTCAGCTGGGTAAGCTGTTGACGGTCGGGAAAAAACCTGTAGGACGACATGCAATTTCGAAACACCCTTTCCATGCCACGCCCTCTGGCGGTCGAGAGTGACAAACACCGCATGGTCGGAAAAAGTGATACGCCAAATCTCAGCCAGTCGGGTTCCTCCCTCGGGATATAAAAGCGATCAAGATGCGGAGTAGTGGGTGAAATCGGGGTGGTCGCCATGAATGTGTTCCCAAGTATTCACAAGATGGAGATGATCGAAATCGTGGCAAGCTCTGTGCAAGGCGAATGACGTGGCTGCTGACCTTTGGGATGAAGGGGTAGAATTAAGATAGCAACCCACTGACAATCCATCTTGCCACCCCACGAAAACAGGTAAGACCGCCTGAGAAAAAAGACTGTGTCCCCTTCGCCTTGCTAATCATGAAGGAGATGTTAACAATTTGGACATTGAAGAATATGAGAGCCTTGTCCCTCCCACCCAGAACACATTGGAAGTCTTTGATGGGTAAGAATCGCCACACTGCTAGCGGTATCCACTGTGGGGGAGACGAAAGGAATATACCCAAATAGATTATGAATACCATTGATTACACTTCTTGTAAGAGGGTCACGACTGAGTCTGCCTCATGAAGTGTGTCTTGGAGCAGCGCCACTTTATGTAGCGCACAAATAGCGTTGACAGTGATTGTAGCTAGGCGATTTATCTGTTCTGGCAATATTGCTGTCGGGACATGGGGTCCACCAGTGGTATCCTGCCAGAGCAGACTGCACAAGACGTTCAAAGCCAAAGCATTCGCTATGATGAGGTAGCAGGGAGCACAAATCGTGGAATGCGCCCACTCATGGTATTCACAGTACATTTCGATTCCTCCTCTACATCGCCCACCCAAGAAACGGAAGCAGCACCAGTGCGTTGTCCAGGGGTAGAATCGTCAAGACGCCA
This sequence comes from Schistocerca gregaria, assembly GCF_023897955.1. Lineage (NCBI taxonomy): Eukaryota > Metazoa > Arthropoda > Insecta > Orthoptera > Acrididae > Schistocerca > Schistocerca gregaria. The sequence continues at coordinate 424,228,670 of NC_064926.1, read as the reverse complement.
TCGCATGTCAGAAACCTCCAAAGACAGCTTGTCAACAGAGGACGCAGGTGGGGAAAGGTGTCACAGGCTGTCGAGGACAAACTGCTTAGGTAGATGGGGTAGGAGACACGGTCAATAGCCGGCCTTCCGAGATCTTTGGGTAGTCCGATGTCGGTTCGCCATCTCTTGCGGCCATCCTGAAGGGACAATCGTCAGATGGCATGCAACTAAGTTTCTTGCACTCCTTGACTTCTGCTTCCGAATCTGACGCCGCCTCAACCGGAAGGACAGCAGAGGTTAGTAGGACGCTAAGTCGACTTTCATCGCTACTGTTAAGTTGCTTTTCGGTTTCTGATAGGCGTCTGAGGGCAATGTTTCCATTGGAGGTGATGGAGAGAGAAACTGAAGATGCGCCTCCCCATTAGTGTCCGGCATTGATAGAGGCTGTGCTCGTGCATCCCACACCTTCGCGACAGCAGTGTAGGTAACAGGGAGCATTTTAGGAGTTATGGGTGTGCAATATCTCACCTACTGGCGTCAGAGTCACCTGTCTGTGGAGACAATCTGACCAGTCATGGCTCTCTTGGCCACTGCACGCACAAGTTCATGGTTGACCATCGTACCTCACGACCACCCACATGCTGCCAATCATCAAATAAAAAGGGACGTACTTTGACAGTTCAAGTTTGATATGATGCACGCCATCATAGGTCTCGAAGGTGACTATGATGTGACTGATGACATTTCCATAAGGTCGAAAGGCAAATACGGCCACATCTTGTGGTAACTTAAAAGGAAGTTTGAAATCATCCAGGCTGCGGACGCTGAACTCTGCAAGGGGAACTGCAACAGCTTCGACGTAGCTATCAGGGTTTTTGGTCTGTAGCTTGATGCTTACGAAGCTGCTCGAGACGTAGAAATGAATTCGTACATCATTTTGAGGTGCGAAATTAAGTTTGTCACATATGAACCGGTTCACTTCGTGCGTTCGAGATGGTGCATGATTCTCTTGAAGGGTGATCTTTGTAGCCGCACGACGGTAAGATAACGCCATTGCAGGTCGGGACTTGAATGAATACAGCGACGGATCACCACGCACTGACGAGAAAAAAAAAAAACCTTTTCTAAGACGACTATGAGCTGACTGCTACCCAAGCGCGAATCACGGCCAGACCCTAACTTCCATATGTTGTTGTCCTCGTGTAACATCCTTCACTCGTGCATTATGTATATTCTTGTCCAAAAAGGACATATTTATTGAGAGTCGAGGGCCTGGTACTGGCGAATAAATATGGAGTAGAAATGCTTGTGTCATTAAGTGGCACGATGTAATGTACCTTCAGACATGCAGGCAGTTTGGAGGAGACATTGCATCAGTTGAGAGAAAAGAAGATAGAGGTCTCATCTCACCAAGTACAACTGACTATAAAGTTTTATGCACAGTTCTGTCTAATGCACTACTGGTCATTAAAACTGCTACACCAAGAAGAAATGCAGATGATAAACGGGTATTCATTGGACAAATATATTATACTAGAACTGACATGTGATTACATTTCCACGCAATTTGGGTGCATAGATCCTCAGAAATCAGTACCCTGAAAAACCACCTCTGCCCGTAATAACGGCTTGGTTCAAATGGCTCTGAGGACTATGGCACTTAACATCTATGGTCATCAGTCCCCTAGAAGTTAGAACTACTTAGACCTAACTAACCAAAGGACATCACACAACAGCCAGCCATCACGACGCAGAGAAAATCCCTCACCCCGCCCGGAATCGAACCTGGGAACCCGGGCGTGGGAAGCGAGAACGCTACCGCACGACCACGAGATGCGGGTTGTAATAACGGCCTTGATACTCCTGGGCATTGACTCAAACAGAGCTTGGATGGCGTGTACATGTACAGATGCCCATGCAGCTTCAACACGATACCACAGTTCATCAAGAGTAGTTAACTGGCGTATTGTGACGAGCCCGTTGCTCGGCCACCATTCACCAGAAGTTTTCAGTTGGTGAAAGATGTTGAGAATGTGTTGGCCAGGGCAGCAGTCGAACATTTTCTGTATCCAGAAAGGCCCGTATAGGACCTGCAACATGCGGCCGTGCATTATCCTGCTGAAATGTAAGGTTTCGCAGGGATCGAATGAAGGGTAGAGCCACGGGTCGTAACACATTTGAAATGTAACGTCCACTGTTCAAAGTGGCGTCAAAGGGAACAAGAGGTGACAGAGACGTGTAACCAATGCACCCCGTACCATCACGCCGGGTGTACTGGATATGGCGATGACGAATACGCCCTTCCAATGTGCGTTCACCGTGACGTCTCCAAATATGGATGCGACCATCATGATGCTGTAAACAGAACATGGATTCATCCGAAAAAATGACCTTTTGCCATTCGTGCACCCAGGTTCGTCGTTGAGTACATCATCGCAGGCGCTCCTATCTGTGATGCAGCGTCTCCGAGCTGATAGTCCATGCTGCTGCAATCGTCGTCGAACTGTTCGTGCAGATAGTTGTTGTCTTGCAAACGTCTCCATCTGTTGACTCAGGGATCGAGACGTGGCTGCACGTTCCGCTACAGCCATGCGGATAAGATGCCTGTCATCTCGACTGCTGTCAGATATAAGGAAGCGGGTCCATGTTGCTGCGTATCGTAAATTCTTACGGATATCTATGCCACCGTCTCTTATTCATCGTTGCGTCTGCCAGCGACTACGTGTACATATGGATACCAGCTTCGGACGACACCACATGAACGACCTCGAGGATCCCTGCAGCCCATGTGACTAACACATAAGAGGACAAACACGTTTGCTGAGTATTGCAGGGTCGTATGACTATGTTATACACCTAGAGTCAGGAGATTGGCTTGATTTTTGCAAGAGAAGATATATCGCAAAATAACGGGGTTCGGTATGGAAATGCATTCTCGTCTTGACCACTGGATGATGCAAAGTCGTCCATACTACAGTACGGGGGTTGGGGGGCGGGGGGGGGGGGGGGGAGGAGCAAGATCTGGGGTACTGGAGTATTTTTAAAATTTTGGAAAACGAATGGTGACTTGTAAGTAGACAAAAAAAGTTCAAGTTCTCATCCTGTCAAGAATGTGTATGATACCGAATTTTAAATCATTGTCCTGAAAGAAAAACATCTGCCTCACAATTCATAAAATATTATCCAGTGGTCAAATGGATAACACCTTAAAACCCGACGTTTCGTACCCATTTGCGGAGGACATTTACAAGGGACATCTTAGCTTTTTTTGAATATCCGATTCACACCCTGGCTCGCTAGTGACTACACCAAAATTCCGCCTCTGAGAACTTCCGCACAGTGGCTTGACGTCACATGTTTTGAATACGCGAGTGTAATTGGCCGTTGTCGGCTGCCGTCGCCATGGTGGAAGACTGTTACACATCCTCTTCAGCAACGGAATTCAAATGTCATTCAGTTTCAAGCCCTCTTCCTTCGTAATGAAAGTTCGGAGTGTTTTACAATCTCTATAGCCTATCTGCATAGCCTCTTATGGTATCTGCCTTGGCTGCTAGTACTTGAGTTCTGTCAAAATAAATGTAGCGGTCTCCTGGATGTAAAGCACTTTCTGCAATATTGACTACGCAAGTCGGTCAACGCGCAGCGGATTTTCAATCGGACGGAAGGGGCTTTACTACAAGAGCGGATTCAACGGACCCGCCGGGATCCGGCAAGCGTAGACTGTAAGTTAATGTCTCTCCATATTACTATCAGCAATAAACTGTGTAGTAGTGGTCACTGGGATAGAACTGACAGACTGTTGCATGATACCATTAGGAAGCGTATGCTGACAACGTCTGATAAAAGATGAAATCTGATAATTGTCACCCTAATAAGACGACCCACCATTTTGATTCTTCCCGCACGGTTATCAATTTATCCGGACGTGAGAGATCTGTGCTGGCCACGGATGGAAATTTTGCCATTAGCCCGCGAGTTGCGCACACGGAAGAAATAAGAGCCAGTGTAGAAGCAGGCATTCGTAGTGTGGACAATGTTACGGCTGAAGGAATCCATATAGAAGCTGTAAGAGTGTTGTCTGGCGCAAAGTTTCCAGAAAGTAATTTAACTGTGGGTGAGACGAATGCCGCAAAACTCCTGAAAGAGGACGATAGTATTATCATTCTCCTTGCTCACAAGGGAAATGCAACGGTTGTTTTGAATTTGACCGACTCTATAGTAAGATTAACGACTTATTAGATCCGTAGACATATAGTAAACAAACTAAAGACTTCACTGACAAAGCCCTTAGAACTGTTACGCGGTTGCTAAAGAAGTCCTCTATCGAACAGAGCGTTCAGAAAAGTCTGTTCGATTCAGTTGCGCTAGCACCAAGACTTTCAGGATTACCGAAGATTCACAAAGAACACGATCTTCTAATGCCAGTTGTGAGTGCTGTTGGTTCGCCCAACCATTCGATTGCCAAATTCTTGACAGCATTATTACAACCGTATGTGGGCTGATCGGATTCGTATATCAAGAATTCGGCACATTTTATCAGTAAATTAAACGATGTAGTCGAACAGCCGGAGGACATGTTAGTTTTGATGTGGTGACGCTATTCACTAAATGAAGTGTTGCAACGGCTTAATCAGGTTTTTCATCCTGATGTTGCAGAATTGTTTAAATATTGCCTCACAACCACGTATTTCAAATGGAACGAAGAATTCTATGAACAAATGGATGGTGGTACTATGGGGACCCCGTAAGCCTTACTATAGCGAACTTCTTTATGGAATAATTCGAGAAGCAGGCATTGGATACCGCGAACAAGAAACAGAATATCTGGTTTCGTTACATGGATGGTAAATTTGTTTCGTGGCGACATGGCAGCTGGAAGTGGATCGTTTTCACAAACATCTGAACGGGATTAATCCGAAGATTCAATTTACCAAGGAGGAGAAGGCAGGAACAAGACTACATTTTCTTGATGTACTAGTTTTCAGGAAAGAAGATGGTAGGTGGGGTCACACGGTATACCGAAAACCCACGCACAAAGACCGTAACCTACACTGGGATTCCAACCACCACCCACAACAAAAGCGAGGCATTATAAAAACAGTGGTAGTAGAGCAAAGAAAATATGCGAACCAGAGCTGCTTGACGCAGAAGTAAAACACCTCACCAATGCATTGGTCAAGAATCGTTATACGTTCGCTTAGGTGAAAAGAGCGTAAAGACTACCGTGTAGAAATTGTAGCGATATTCAAGAGCCGGTGAGATCGAAAGTTATCCTGTAATTCATTAAGGACGTGACTGACTGCATAGGAACAATCTTGAAAAAGCGGAACATCGCGGTTATCTACACACCCACACGGAAGATAGAAGTTCGCCTGAAATCGGCCAAGGACGTTCGCCAACCGCTGGAAAAAGTTGGAATTTATACGACTCCGTGTAGTTGTGGGGAGGTATATGCGAGTACTACAAAAAAGAACCGTCATGAAACGACTAGAAGAGCACAAGGGCAGTTACAGAAGAGAGGGAGATCGAGAGATCAGCTATTGTAGAACATGTTTTACATCCAGGTGACCACCACACTTATTGTGATAGCACTCGGATAATAGCTGCCACAAGCGGATACCATGAAAGGCTATACAGCGAGGCCATAGAGATTGTAAGACACCCCGGAATTTCAATAGGAAGGAGGAGGGCTGAAGAAGATGTGTACCAGTCTTTCACCATGGGATGATAGCAACAGCGGGCGACGGTGGCCGGCAACGCTCACTGGCACTCGGGTATTCAGAACATGTGACGTCAAGCCACTGCGCGGAAGCTCGCAGAAACGGAATTTTGGTGTAGTCAGTAGAGAGCCAGGCCGTGGGTCGGACATTCAAAAAAGCTAAGATCCTCCTTGTAAATGTCCTCGGCAGATGGGTGCGAAACGTCGGGCTTTATGATGAAATCCAATCGACCATGACCTAATAGCCCGGAACATTTTATTAATTCTGATATTTCCGGCCATGAAAGTTTACATTTTACAAACATCTGACTACACTATATTTTTTTCCTTTTGCTGAAAGCCTCGCTTGCCCACTGGTATTAGGTAGGTCCATTCCTCTGTTACGGAGGTATGGCTGGCTCAGTTGCGTATTGCGAGCTGAGCTGGACAGTTCGTCTGTTAGGGGTGGCTCACCTCAGTTGTCAGCTCTCTGACCCCTGCCGATTCACCCACTTCTAGCATTATCACAGCTATCTCTTTTGTACACAATATCGCATTGCAGTCTTGACGAACAGAAAGTGCAGGAAATGTGCTTCATACAGTGGTTCAGAAGATTTTGTGACATGTTGTAAAATTTGCCTGGCGAGCGAGAAATGGAGCAGCAAAAGTCCCACTAAAAAGCGTGCTAGAGATGTTGAGAACAGCCACTGACGGTCCCCGCACAATGAAGAGCTTAAACAAGCAGGGGAGAATGTAAGTGCTGGCAGTTCCCAAGATTTCTCTGTTTGAGGTTAGTCACGGAAAAAGAAGCTGAAAATTTTACAATTTGGAGGAAAATGTTGTCGGGTGATTCAGAATTCTAATTACAGTTATAGGCACGGGAGAGGGCACTTAGGACAGCAATATTTGGAAATAAACCCTTATCCGGAAATGCACCGTTTTGGAAGACAAACGAATTTGAACGATGAAAGACAATATATTATGACAGAGGTCTCTTACTCATGTCATATTGTGTCTTGTGTGATGTCATGTCACGTGTCATCGGAGAAGAACCCAATGAACTGAAGCACGTGTACATCACTTGCCAGTGAGTGACGGAGAAAGACGGTGCATTACAGAATGGCAGAACACACGTTTTCCAAGCACACCAACATGTCGCTCATGTATGGTGAAAGTGGACCAGATGGTCGATTGGCACAATGTTTCTATCATTAACGATTTCTGGATTGTGTCCATTCATCACCGTTTTTTCCCCAGATGAAGCACATTTCACGAACGAAGGTCTGCTCAATCGTCGTAACAGCCACATTTGGGATAAGGAAAATACTCATGTCACACGTTCGCAAGGGTGGGGATTGGTGTATCATCTATGGCCGTGTATTCTAGCACCTCGTCTATAAGGTGACAGCTAGTTGGTCTTCTCGTGAGATATACTCGTGCAACATTTGGAAGATGTGCCACTGCTGCTCGTGTAGCATGATGGCACGCCAGCCCGCTTTTCAGTATCTTCATGAAATATTAGAGGAAGGGTGGACACGTCGCGGTGGACCAACCGTTGATCACCACCGTAGTTAGACTCTTACAGCTCTGGACTTTTTCCTGTGGGGCTACATGAAGAGTATAGCTTACAAGGTTCCTGTGGAATTACAGGACATCTCATTGCCCATGTAGTGGCTGTAGCGGAGGCCTTTCGGAATACTCAAGGATTTTTGGACAATATGTGAACTTCATTTTCAGGTACACTTGGTGCAATGAAATTCGTGGTCGCCACTTCGAGCATATGTTGTACGTCAAATAGGTACGAGATGATCGACGCACGTGGACCATATCTTTTGACGTTCTTTCAAATTTGTTTATCTTCCAAACGTGGGTTTATTCTCAAATATTGCTGAGTCCCCTCTCCATCACCTTTCATTGTGTAATAGGAACTCTGAAACACCCTGTATAACAATCCATTGCACTTCCCCCTCATTTTTGTTTTGTGATATTTCCTTCTTGCTATTTATAATATTTCCTTCTTCTGGGTGTTTGGACTATTTTCCTAGACTGTTGCTCATAGATTTGCTCTATGTTGTTCCACTGCTGAATATGCATGTTCGGTATGCTACAAGTCCAGTCATGCCAGGAACGTAGATGTAGCTCTAAAAGAGGTTCGCCAAATTATCACGGGTTGCCTAAGACATACTCCTGCGGACAAACTCCATTGCCTCGCTGACATAGCTCCTCCTGAAATCAGACGTGAGGTAGCTACGAGAGTAAGGGCACAACGAAAGAAGCCCATCCACTATATTGTCGTCAGCCCGCACATCCTCGGCTGAAATCAAGAAAGAGCTTCTTGACTACTACTGAGGCTCTCATCGAGAATCCACATTTGGCAAGGATCTCGCGATGGCGGGAGAAATGTCGATTATTGGAGAGAATGTATGGCTCCAAAGGAAGAACTTCACCCTGGACATTCGGAGAAGTGGTCAATTTGGAGGTCTCTCAATAGATTAGGATCAAACACAACGAGATGCATGACCAATCTGCAGACTTGGGGTTTCTCTGTGGACTCAGTTCTTTGCCAGTGTGGCGCTGAGCAGACAAGCAGCCATTTTCTTCAGTGCTCATCATCACCAAGCACCTGCACCATGTAAGACCTTATGAGAGCTACACCAAATGCACTTGAAGTGTCCACTTTTTGGTCTTCCTTTGTGTAAAGTTATGTCAACACTCATATATCTTTTTTATATTTCTGTACTTTTGACACAATAAATAAATAAAAATAAACTGTTAATATAATCGATTACAGAGCCACTAGCTGTAGCTTAGAGACTCTGCAGGGTATGCATTTGTGTGAAAACTACAGCTGTCGAACCGCACCTCTACTACGGCGCATTGGTCCTATACAATGGAGTCCCCACCATTACCATTCTCCCCTCCATTATGCAGCTATGCACCAACTTATTTTGTCTGCATTCTATCCACAGGAATAGTGGGACGACGTTTGGGACAACACTCGCCGTCAGTACTGTGACCATGATTGCGGTTTTCCTTGACGCAGCGGCAAAGAGGAAGCGCACCGACAGCGTTGCGGTCGGAGACAACAGTGGACACCGGAGTGACGTCACGTTATCTGTTTGGACGAAACCGGATTCTGTGTACAACATCACGACGGACGCATCCATCAGTAGAGGCTCGGGGAAGAAGGAACGTTGCCAGACTTCATTATTCATCGACATACTGGAACAACATACGGCATCACAGTCACTTGTGGTTAAGATAGCCGGTAATTTATATAGCACATCTCACATTGCTGCCATGTTAAGGGCGGTGGCTGAGTTCTATCTTCTAAGTCTCCGTGGCGTTATCCTGCTACAGGATATGGCAAGACCACATGTTGGGGCCAGGGCGTCCCACAGATCTCTCACCAATATGTAACATCTTCACAACAACAACAAATTCATTTGGTGATTCAGTTTTAACGGCCAGCTAGCAGTATAATAAGGAAATACAGTAAGTAATGCCACACAAATTTTTGTCGTCCAATTGCGTTGAAAAAATGCGGAATTTGTTGTGGTACGTCATGGAATGGTTCAAATGGTTCAAACGGCTCTCAGCACTATGGGACTCAACTGCTGTGGTTATTAGTCCCCTAGAACTTAGAACTACTTAAACCTAACTAACCTAAGGACATCACACACATCCAAGCCCGAGGCAGGATTCGAACCTGCGACCGTAGCAGTCTCACGGTTCCGGACTGCGCGCCTAGAACCGCGAGACCACCGCGGCCGGCCGTCATGGAATATTCTGCTTCATGTCTCACAGTTTCAAGAAGCTCTGATATGTGGCAGCACTACACGTAGCCTTCAAAATGGTGTCTTTAATTAACAAACATAATATTTTAGAGCTACCCGTGATACTAGAGGGCATATCATTTATGTAAATAAGGAACAGGAGTGGTCCCAACACTGATCCCTGGGGCACCTCCCATTTGACATAACCCATTCAGATACCACATCACAGCCATTCTCAGCACCGTGAATAATGACCTTTTGCTGCGTGTTGTTATCGTAAGAGGTGACCGGTTGTGAGCTACCCGTATTCTGTAGTGGTCCAACTTCTGGAGTAATATTTTGTGATCAACGCAATCAAAGGCCTTAGTAAAATCAAAAAATATGGCTAGCGTTCGAAAGCTTTTGTTTAACAGATCCAGTACTTCACAGAGAAAAGAGAATACAGCATTTTCAGTTGTTAAACGACTACTAAAACCGAGCTGCACATTTGATAGCAAATTTGATAGTTATCCTTACATACAAAGCCATTTCAATAACTTCAGCAAACAACGATGGCATAGAAATACGTCTAAAATTGTCTACATTATCCCTTTCTCCCTTTTTTATAAAGCGGCTTTACTAATGAGTACTTTAATCGTTCAGGAAGCTGATCATTCCCGAAGGAAAAATTACAAATATGGCTAAATACGGGGCTAACATATCCAGAGTAGTACTTTAATATTCTGATAGGCACTCTATCATATCCATGAGAGTCATTAGACTTCAGTGATTTAATTATTGACTCATTCTCCCCCTTGTCTGTATCACAGAGAAGTATTTCAGACATCAATCTCGGAAAGGCATTTGCCAAGAGAGTTATATGATTCCCTGTAGAAACTAAATTTTAATTTAATTCACCAGCAATGCTCAGAAAATGAATGTTAAATATTGTACATTTACCTGATTTATCAGTAACAGAAATATTTTTACCATAAACTGACTTTATATCGTCGACTTTGTGCTGCTGACCAGCACTTCCTTCACAACTGATCATAGGGCTTTAATTTTATCCTGTGCATTAGCTATTCTATTTGCGTACCACATATTCTTTGCCTTCCTACTAACATTTTAAGAACCTTACAATACTGTCTGCAATGGGCCACTGTAGCTTGCTTGTGACTACTTGTAACACTTTGATATAATTCCCGCTTTGTTCTACATGAAATCCTTAGCTCACTAATCAGCCACCCAGGCTGCCTTTTACTGCTGACGACGATACCTGTGCTTCAGATGAGTTTGCTTAAAGCGTTCCCTAGGGATGTGATACATTTCTGCTATTTTAACACTTCTGTCTCATAGATGCTAATACTCATCTGCCTGTGTTTTAACAAGCGATTTTTATGTGCTCAGCAGTCAGATACTGCTGATTGTAAAACTATTCCACAACCACCTCCAGCTCTAATGACCTTGATGTCGACGGAACATTAAACTCTAATCTTCCTTTCTTCTTCTTTTCTTCGGTACAGCTGAAACTCTGAATATACCTTACTGTAACTACAAGATACGTAAAAAGCAATTTGTGTACATGAATATCGTCAGCAGTACTAGGTAGTAAAAGCATTCTGTAGCTGCATTAAGCAGTAGATTTGGTTGTCTGTTATAGTTCTCAAATTTTATGTACTTTTTCTCAGCTTTAAGCATGACACTGCTGACTGATCTGAATAGTGACCAATCAACTAAAATAATATAGAGCCATCTTCGCTTTTGAATGAAAGTAGCGCAAACAGCGCTCAGATACTACATTACGATGAGAAGTAAAGCAACTACATGCTACTCTCGGAAGGTTTTTATCTAACAGAAATATTAAATTTCCGTATTTTCCACAGACAGCATTAACTGATTCAAAGATTTCTCATGATTATGATGTTTCGAGACATACAATGCAACCACTTGAAATATTTTTCCTTTCTATTCTTTTGTCCCTCCTATAAGCACCTACTTGTGCTCAGATTACGTGCACAATAACAAACACATTATCGTTGTTTGACTCGAATATTTCCACATGCTTCAGACTGCTACGAAATAAAATGTTTGCAAACTTTAGGCATATGAAGAAGGTCGATAATTAGTGATATAGTTCATATGATTATCTGCTTGGGAAAAAAGCTAGCTGTAACTCACCACATGATAATTATCGTTGTTTTAATCAACATTTACCTCGGTATGTTTGTGGGGAATCTGTCTGTTCCCGCAGTAAATGCTTCATTTATACTCACATTAACCGTAAAGTTTCAAAATTTCTTTTGACGCCCAACTGGAATCGCAAAATTGTAAAGTTACAGTGTTTTTTTTTTTTTTTTTTTTTTTTAATTCATATACATTTCCCTAGCATCATCTGAATTGGGAAGAAGGAGTTTACAGATATGTGAGATATTTATCATGAGGGGCAGATGGAACTTGCGTATGCTGTTGCTAAAAACTGGAAGAGAATTGTCAAGTAAGCGTTTACGATTTTTACACCCATCATAGTGAGATGTCACATCAACGCATATCCGACTTGTAAAAGCAGAATCCAGGCTACTGCATTCAAGAATACCACTGCTGATTTTAAATTTTTATTTAAAATTATATACTACCGAACTTCTGAAGAGGCTCCTCTTCGTCACCACCAACTTGCAAATGGAATGTCACAATACTGGGAATTTCTTGGCAGCGTTTTGTAGCTGCAAAAATAAGATTCTTTTACACTGTATGAACACACTAGGACAAATATATAAGAAGTGAAGCCATATTGGTAGTAACATCCTCTACAATTACATTATATACCTGAAGAGAGTTACATACACGTGTACGCAGTATCTCTTTATGGCATGTACACACAGGACGGGTAATTACACCAGCAACAGCAGCAATGACGTACTACTAATGGCTGCCTTTCTTTTAATGTCTATCTTCCAGGTATGTTAACCAGGTCAGACAATTCGAGACTTGCTGACGTCAGCACATGTGTGCTCAAGGCATTGTTCACATCATCTCCCCGCGTGCATTAGTCATTTGCCTCGTCTCCTGTGAGCTGTGCAGCTTCATGAAACAAACAAGTGTTCGGACATTCATAACGCAATTCCGAGTCTTTCGATACTTTGCAAGCCTTTCTGATACTTACTGTCTATTTTTTATTGTAATGCAGCAAGATTTTGCCACCATATGTGAATAATTATAACGATTTATATTTCATATTTACTTTGGATGGGATCGCATTTTAAGTGGGATTATCGAATTATCATTCATTGGGTAGCTTCATACTAACATTTCTATAGCGTCGCATGCCTTGAGGATACTTTCGCACTGGCTCTGACAGCAGGAAGAACGGAGTTGTTTGAAAGCAACAAAGGCCAAGGGCAGGAGGAAGGACAGTTTCGGTGGCTGTGAAAGGAATAGCACGATAGGGGCGTTTACTGCCTAGGACCGCAAACCCGTCGAGAAGCTGCTGGAATGAGCTCCTTGCGGCTGCCGTGTCATTGCTGAGAAAGAGTAGGGGGCGAGAAGATGCTGAAAGCATAAAATCTTAGAGACAGCAACTTACAAGCGCTGCCATCAGCCTTTTTGGCAATGAGGTATGTGTGAGGAATGCCTGTTGTAGATGCTAACCAATTGTCCCAGAAGCCAGACATCGAGATGTATTCCAACCACAAGGCCGTGAATCGAATGTGATTCGCTGAATTTATAGTCATAGAAGGAGTTAGAATTTGTTCGAGAAGTTTCTACCGACCTGTGAGCTAAAACCCGTCAGCTGACAGCTTCATGACTCGTAGAGTCGGAGGTATTCCGTTTGTATCGTGTGCGGTCATTGGCTGCACGGAGAGCGCACATTAATAAGGCGTGGTTTATTCTGAACTGGGCACTGCATAGTGGGAGGACTTCTGGCGGGTGTCAAGACGACAAATATTGCTGCATAGCTTTGTGAGACAGTAAATAGTCTCTCTATTACACTGAAGAGCCAAAGGAACTGGTACAGTTGCCTAATATCGGTAGGGACCCCGCGACCACACAGAAGTGCCGCAACACGATGTGGCATGGACTCGACCAATGTCTGAACTAGTGCTGGAGAGAATTGACACCGTAAATCTTGCAGGACTGTCCATAAATCCGTAAGAGTAAGAGGAAGCGGAGATATCTTCTGAATAGCACGTTGCAAGGCATCACAGATATGCTCAATAATCTTCATGTCTGGGGAGTTTGGTGGCCAGCGGAGGCCACTGCGTAGCAGTTCTGGACGTATGGGGTGTCGCATTGTCTTCCTAGAATTGCTCAAGTACGTCGGAATGCACAATGTACACGAACGGATCAGGTGATTAGACAGGTTGCATACGTACGTCAGAGTCGTATCTAAACGTATCAGGGATCCCATATCACTCCAACTGCACACGCCCCTCACCATTACAGAGCCTCCACCAGCTTGAACAGTCCCATGCTGACATGCAGGATCCATGGATTCATGAGGTTGTGTCTCTACCCGCATACGTCTATCCGCTTGATACTCTTTGAAACGAGACTCGTCCGGATAGGCATCATGTTTCCAGTCATCAATAGTTCAATGTAGGTGTTGACAGGCCCAGGAGAGCCGTACAGCTTCGTGACGTGCAGTCATAAGGGGTACACGAGTGGGCCTTCGGTTCCGAAAGCCCAAATCGATTATGTGTGTGAAATCTTATGGGACTTAACTGCTAAGTTCATCAACCCCTAAGCTTACACACTACTTAGCCTAAATTATCCTAAGGACAAACACACACACCCATGCCCGAGGGAGGACTCGATCCTCCGCCGGGATCAGCCGCACAATCCATGACAGGAGCGCCTCACACCGCTTGGCTAATCCCAAGCCCAAATCGATGATGTTTCGTTGAATGGTTCGTACGCTGACACTTGTTGATAGCCCAGCATTCAAATCTACAGCAGTTTTCGGATGGGTTGAATTTATGTCAGGTTGAACGATTCACTTCAGTCGTCATCGTTGGTCCCGTTCTTCCAGGATATTTTTCCGGCTGCAGTGATGTCGGAGATTTGATGTTCTACCAGATTCCTAACATTCACGTTACAATCCTGAAATGGTCGTACTCGAAAGCCCCATTTCATCGCTACTTCGGAGATGCTGTGTCGATCGCTCGTGCGCCAACTATTGTAGCACGTTGAAACTCACTGAAATCTTGAGAACTTGCCATTTTAGCAGCAGTAACCGAGCTGACAACTGCGCGTTGCCGATCGCAGCGCCGTATTCTGCCTGTTGACATATTTCTGTACTTGAATACGCATGCCTATACCAGTTTCTTTGACGCTTCAGTGTAGATTTGATAAAGTGCTGATTTCGCTTCTAGGAATAGCATCATCCGTTTCACTGCTGACAGAGAAACGAGTCGTGCTTCTTTGTGGAATCTACGGCATTACGAAGCACTTCTTTATGACCGTGCACTTCAGTCAAGCTCTGTCCCTGGCTTATGAGCAAGCAGGACTCTTGATGTGTCCAGAATTGTGCTGAAGTTGTTTCGACATGTGGAGTCTTCGGAAGCCATTTGACGTCCTCTGCGTTGTCAGAATTGATAGCTACGGAACTCAGTTTCTTGTGAATGACGACCGGCAGCAATGTGCAGATCAGCGCTGCAGAACTACCCTTCTCAGCACTGAATTCAGTGTTATACGCCCCACTGCTCGGCAGATAGGGAAACTTCAAAAAAAGTGTTCAAATGTGTGTGAAATCTTATGGGACTTAACTGCTAAGGTCATCAGTCCCTAAGCTTACACTCTACATAACCTAAATTATCCTAAGGACAAACACACACACCCATACCCGAGGGAGGACTCGAACCTCCGCCGGGACCAGCCGCACAGTCCATGACTGCAGCGCCGTAGACCGCTAGGCTAATACCGGGCGGCAGGGAAACTTTAAGAGTAACTATGTTAAGTTCCATTGGTTTGATTACAGAGTTCTTTACTGTCAGTGCGTCAGGGGGGAGGTTTTCGTAACTTATGAACATTTTGGTGTTACCATCGAATAAACGGGGGTGTGTTTACGATTAAATCTCATATTTAGGTCAGTGAATAGGGTTAACGTTCTAGGTCAATACTTGTTCAATTTTCATATTTTTCTTTGAGTGTTGTTTATACAATAAATACCTTGTCAGTACGCAGTTTATTTTTCCTAGGATTTGATTCCAAACACTGATCCCGATTAAGTTAGAGTAGCGTTTTACCACAACTTAAGAAACTAGTTGTCAATGGAAGGACTAATGTAACTGATTGTTTAGGTGTGACCACTTCCATTGCGAACACGGTACTGGTAAGCATCAAACATACACACGCTATACGGTACAACGCACACTGCACACCGGGGTAACAAGCAACTTTATAGAAACGTCAGTTGGCTTTAAAGCAATAGCTACCTGGTTTATAGAAATATGAATAGACTCTATGTCTGACGAACTTCGTGGAGTGTGAGTATGAATGTGTGGAAATTTTCTGAGATGTTTGTGTTGTCAAGTAAACACCTGAATGAAGACCGTATTTTGTCCGAAGAGTATATTAATCTCCTACTCACCGCATAGTGGAAATGACCTACTGGCGCGCAATGAACGATTTGTTCTTGTATACAGTTGGACACTAAGTCATTTATATACGAGAGTTGGAACTTTAATAGTGCCAATTATGTATTTACTGCTCGTACAAAATAGATACATGTTTCAAAGTTTTCTGACCTTCAAAGTAGTGGCCAGCACTGTGTATAACCCGTTCCCAACGATGTGGAAGTCGCAGGATACTCTTAGCAGTGCCAGTTGTGTTGACAGTTCGGGCGGCGCGGTCTATTGCCCGACGAATTTGATGCAGTTCTGAAGCGAATGCCGTGAAGTGTTACTTCAGTTCAGAAATCGAGTTGAACTCACGAGAGCTTAAGTCAGGGGAGTGCAGTAGGTGGTATAGCACTTAGCAGCCCCATCAGTCAAACAAATCAGTAACAGCTTGCACTGTACGTGCTTGAGCATTGTCGTGCAAAATGACGGTGAGGTCCTGCAGAAAGTGTCATCACTTCTGTCTCTAAGCTGGTCGTAGGTTGTGTTCCAAAAATGAACAGCATAGAGACAGAAGTGATGACAATCTCTGCAGGACCTGCGTGCCATGTGACATTTTTAATATTCTCTTATGCCACAGGATTAGTTGATTATTTTGCTAACATAAGTAAACTGTTCTGCGAGGGCAATTGAAGATAAGAAGGCTTTTGTAGAAGTTATGCATAAACTAATAGGATTTACAATTCCATCTCAACTTAATCCTTATAAGCACAGGAGGTACCAGACAGACAAGCCGAGTTACTTCTTAATTTCATGATATTAAAATTCGCAATATTTTGTTGCAAAATTTACACAAATGTCAGTTGAAAGTATAGAAACAGTTTTTAATATTCAAGGACCATTTTAGCGAAAATATGAACCTTAGGTGGCTTTTGCAGGCAGGTTCGAGGCTGTTTCCTGCTGCACCACCGTGGCATTATGTAAAATGTTATCGTTCACACTCCGTAAATTGTAAAAAGTACCGACCCTACAACACTGTCTTGGGGTAATCCCGAAATTAGTTTGGAATTTTGTTCTGTTTTGCTTCAGTCACAGTGGCAGCGATAATGGTGTATTCCACCGACGACCGATGTCGGTCAAAGGCGACCGATCGTTTCAGATCAGTACGTGAAAACGAGCGAGGTCTCAATGCAGCCGATCTTGCCGTCAGAACGTACAGACCTCGGACGACAATCGGTGCAATTCAGATCAGTTTGTTCTCTTCGACCGAATCGGCGTACACTCTCATACAGGAAATACAGACTGGAAGTAACTGAATAGTCTAAGAATGAAGGCGTTTGTGGTATCCTGGGGATGAAAAATATCATAATGGGAATATAGCTCGGAATCTGTGAACTGAAATTGCAGCTTTATTGGAAACAAGAAGTAGCCAAAATATTGATCGGAAATTTTTGGCTTAAATTATAATCTTAAAAAACAGTTTGTTGAACTGCGAAGGTTGACGAATTTTATGCTTCAAGTTACTGTAGTGGAAGGTGGACATTAGCTGTCTAAGGATTATCAGATGGTTTTATGCCAGTAGGATGGTGATTTGTCGTTAGAGGTGGTCTGCAAACGTGGTGCACGTGTCTCAACTGTTCAGTACTATATGTGTTCAGAGTATTTTCTCATCATCATCATTTAAGACCGATTATGCCTTTCAGCGTTCAGTCTGGAGCATAGCCCCCTTATAAAATTCCTCCATGATCCCCTATTCAGTGCTAACATTGGTGCCTCTTCTGATGTTAAACCTATTACTTCAAAATCATTCTTAACCGAATCCAGGTACCTTCTCCTTGGTCTGCCCCGACTCCTCCTACCCTCTACTGCTGAACCCATGAGTCTCTTGGGTAACCTTGCTTCTCCCATGCGTGTAACATGACCCCACCATCTAAGCCTGTTCGCCCTGACTGCTACATATATAAAGTTATTTCCAGTTTTTCTTTGATTTCCTCATTGTGGACACCCTCCTGCCATTGTTCCCATCTACTAGTACCTGCAATCGTCCTAGCTACTTTCGTATCCGTAACCTCAACCTTGTTGATAAGGTAACCTGAATCCACCCAGCTTTCGCTCCCATACAACAAAGTTGGTCGAAAGATTGAACGGTGCACAGTTAACTTAGTCTTGGTACTGACTTCCTTCTTGCAGAAGAGAGTAGATCGTAGCTGAGCGCTCACTGCATTAGCTTCGCTACACCTCGCTTCCAGTTCTTTCACTATGTTGCCATCCTGTGAGAATATGCATCCTAAGTACTTGATACCGTCCACCTGTTCTAACTTTATGCCTCCTATTTGGCACTCAATCCGTTTATATTTCTTTCCCACTGATATTACTTTCGTTTTTGAGATGCTAATCTTCATACCATAGTCCTTACATTTCTGATCTAGCTCTGAAATACTACTATGCAAACTTTCAATCGAATCTGCCATCACAACTAAGTCATCCGCGTATGCAAGACTGCTTATTTTGTGCTCACATATCTTGATCTCACCCAGCCAGTCTATTGTTTTCAACATATGATCCATAAATAATATGAACAACAGTGAAGACAGGTTGCAGCCTTGTCTTACCCCTGAAACTACTCTGAACCATGAACTCAATTTCCCGTCAACTCTAACTGCTGCCTGACTATCCATGTAAAGACCCTTAATTGCTTGCAAAAGTTTGCCTCCTATTCCATAATCTCGTAGAACAGACAATAACTTCCTCCTAGGAAGTATTTTCTGAAATTAAAATTTATGATTGTCTTCCACATGTGCTAAAAGAGGAACCCTGAAGGTTAATTGGCATATTGTGTCAGTTTTGCAGAATTTATTTGAGGTTGTGTGAAATGTTTGTGATGATACTTTTTGGTGACACCACGAATTATCTAGAGTAAGTAATCTTCATCTGATATACCTGTAAAACTTGTCTGGTTATACCAGTAATGGAGGAAATTTGCACAGTACTCGCCACGCTATTTTCGAGTTAGATATAAATCATTTACATAAAGTCGGAGACTTTTTAATAGCAAAAGCCGCAGTGCAGCAGTGAGCTAGGTGGCGCACTGGACTCGCATTCGGGAGGATGACGTTTCAAACCCGCGTCGGGCCACCGTGATCTAGGTTGTCCGTAATTTTCGGAAATCGCTGCAGGCAAATACCGGGATGATTCCTTTGAAAGGGCACGGCCGACTTCCTTCCCAATCCTTCCCTCGTCCGATGGGACCGATTACGGCGCTGTTTGGCCCCTTCCCTCAAATCAACCAACGAACCGCAATGCAGCATTTGTGACCAAACACACAGAGGCATTGTAGGACCCATACAGCACAAGGAAGTCAGAGTAGATTCTAACCTAAGTTCCTGCTGATGCTCTCAAACACTGAGGAAGGAGATCAAACGCACTCACCGCATAGTGGAAATAACCTACCTGTGCGTAATGAATGATTTCTTCTTGTATACAGTTGGACACTAAGTCATTTATGTACGAGAGTTGGAACTTTAATAGTGGCAATTATGTATTTACAGCTCGTACAAAATAGATACATGTTTCGAAGTTTTCTGACTCGCATGGGGGAAGGATGAGGAAGGAAGTCGGCCGTGCCCTTTCAAATGCCGATAACATTGACGACCGTTGTCGATGACACAGTGAACACATCCTGAAGACCGAAGGGGGTGGGGGGCTCTGAGCACTATGGGACTTCATTTCTGTGGTCATCAGTCCCCTAGAACTTAGAACTACTTAAACTTAACTAACCTAAGGACATCACACACATCCATGCCCGAGGCAGGATTCGAACCTGCGACCGTAGCGGTCGCGCTGTCCCAGTCTGTAGCGCCTAGAACTGCTCGGCTGCTCCGGCCAGTCTGAAGAACGAGGTATTGAGTTCTTCCTGCTTGTAAGACCTGACCCCAAACACAAATCTAGTCCGATACAGTGTGCTTGCAAGCAGAAGAATTCCTCAGAGGCTGTGTGGTGAGCAAGTGTGGCCGGGCCTGTATCAGCTGTGTGAGGAGGAAGAGAGTGCAGGCGAGTGAAAGGACGCTGCGGCGACGAAGCGGGTCAGCGGTGCGCCCGTGGCTGCTGGCGTGGCCCGGAGAAAGTACTGCTGCTGCTGCTATGCTGAGCCGCGCAGTTTCGAAAGCTGGCGGCCCTACGCCGGCGCCACGGCGGCGGCTGCACCGCGCCGCTGTGTTCCACCGGTAGGTGCTGCCCTCTGCACGAGTACCACCTCCCAACAAATGTACTCCCGCCCAGAGGAAAACATTTGGCACTTCTAGCTACTCTATTGTAGATAGACGCAGGCGCGGGTCCAAGTCGTTGGGGGGGGGGGGGGGGGGGGGGGTTAGCGGGTGCAGAATAAGGGGAGAGAGGCAGTCGATGAAGATCACGATCACCGCCTCACAAGTACATTCCAGAGGAAGCACTTGTATTTTTACGTATGTCATTACTGAAGAAGGAAGTGGTACAAAACGACAGTCTCTGAAGTTGTCAAGAATACAGGCTACAATCAACATGGAGTATTTTTCAGATGCTTTTGTGAGGATCTGCCAATGTTGTAATGAAACTGTCCAATGATACACTCTTATTCTCTATTGAACAACATGATCCACTTGATTAGTAAATAACACGATCCAATAAAACTTACTGAGCCATACTCTGGCTCGCGTTTAAGCCGTTGACAGGTTGGGGTCGTGTATTCGGATTGTGACCTCTCGTTTTCTTAGTGCGTTCACTGGCGCCACTAAGTTTGCTCACTTTGTCTGGCCATGAGTGGCGTTTATCGATAGCAAGTGCTGTAGTACTATCTTTGGAGCGATCTCTAATGTTTCCGGGTCGGAGTTTGGTTGGGATGGGCAGCAGAGAGGTCCGGCAGTACGAGGGCATGCTAGGACCGCTGGCGGCACACAGGCATTGCCTGATCGAGGGGCTGTAGTTGCGAGGGCCACCACCTCGTTGTCCACCGGACACAGGACGTTGAGTTGAGTGAAATTCAATCCAGTAGTGAAACTTCCACTACACGCCATTTGTTCGTGCATTGCAGCTCAAGGGCCGCCGTGAGACGAACAGTAGGAAGTGGAGCGCGTAGAGTAGGCAGAATCTATTAGCCGTCTTCTACTGCCTGTTATTAGTTTTTGAATATTGTGTTATTATTGGTGAAGTGCAACCAACGGTATTTTACTACCTAGTGGGCACTAACGCCCCAGTTACCTGCCCTGGAGGTTAGCGTATTTTTGTGCCAGTCTACTTTTACTCGTCTTGCCGATGCTGTCTAGCGTGACGTGTAGTACGACAGCCTCCTTGATTACTATATGGATTGTGATTTCTTTTGTCTACCTTCGTTGTAGTGGTTCCTCCTGACTTTTGATGTTTTAAACACCAGATTCTGTAGATGCAGTGCTGTCTGTCACTTCGCCCTCGCTTGAATTATTCCATCGTTGTACTGGTTATCACATGTTAGGTGGAGTTGCTAAGTGGATTGATCGGCGTTTAAACTGTCCCTAGTTTGAGTTACCATCCTGTTAGGTTAGCATAACTTTTCGCTGCTTGTCTCACCACTTATGCAGCAGTAGGGATTTTCTCAGGTCGATCCTTGGAGCGCTGTCTGTGGATCACTCCCCTTTTTTTATTTGGTCTGATTGTGTCAATTGTTTAAAAATAATATTTCTTTGAATTATTCCTATTGCTTGTGGCCTTCAGCCAACAAATAATTTGAATTCTTCTTAATAAGGCCTTCAACCGTCAGTGTAGCTTGTGTTACCAGTCAAATTAAAAAAAAAAATGATCGCTTTAAAAATTATTTTGGTATTTTTGAACGTGTAGTTGTCTTTCTCGCATGAAATCCAGGCCTTCAGCCGCTAATTGTTCTGAGGTATAGTTTGTGGCCTACGGCCTACAAATAATTTTGAATGCTTTCATAATGAGGCCTTCAGCCATCACTGGAGCTTGTGTTAAAGTCAATTTTTTAATGGTTGATTAAAAATTATTTTGGTATTTTAACGAGTAATTGTATTCCTCATTTGTAATTCAGGCCTTCAGCCATTAATTGTTCTGAAGTATTGTTCATGGCCTTCAGCCGACAAATAATTTGAATTCTTTCTTAATTAGGCCTTCAGCCATCAGTGTGGCTTGTGTTATAGTTAATTTTTTAACGATTCTTTTAAAAATTATTTGGTTATTTTTTAATGTGTAATTGTCTTCCTCATTTGTAATTCAGGCCTTCAGCCGTTAATTGTTCTGAAGTATTACTTGTGGCCTTCCGCCGACAAATAATTTTGAATTCTCTCTTAATAAGGCCTTCAGCCGTCAGTGTAGCTTGTCAATTTTTTAAAATTATTTCCTTAAATAAAGTGTATGTGTTTAGTGTGCAACCAATGGTAACTGATTAGGCCTCTTCCACAACTATTCCTGCTTTCCTGGCAAGTACGTTGCTATATTGATATCTCTTACTTTTGAGTGTGATTGCAGCCAAAGACTGGTAAGATAGCATCCCCACTCACAAACTAATTTTTAAATTCAGAATTTAACGGTTCAGACTTCTGTGTGCTGTCTACAGTTTCAACAGCAGATAAACTGAATGGTAATTTTGGATCCGTTGGCTGATTTTTTAGATGATTAGAATTTCCTAAGATTTTCTGGTAATCTTTCGCTAGGACCTGACTGTTTAATCTGGAGGTGTCCTTGCACTGATTAGCCCAGATTCTCTGTCCCACCAATCAAATTATTTATTAGCAACTTTCTTTGATCTTGCATTGCTCCCTCTTTTCTCATACTAAAAAGACATGCTTGCTAAGAATTTTCCTTTCTAGAAGCATTCCAGTTTTAAGTAACAGTAACGTTTTGTTTGCGTTTCTTAAACAAACAGTCGAAAATCTTCTAAGGCCTTTCCACTGGCTCTTCTATCGTCCGTTGTCGCCCAGAACTGTGGGCAATAACAGGAACGGCTGCCCGTTTGATCTATTAGGCCGCTATAGAAGTGCTATTGGAAGCTCTCCTCTTATTATATTTTTATTTAATTAATTAATTTATTTAAGAAATTTGTTTAATAAAATTCTGTGCTTCTTATTTATTTTTGGCGTTTTTAGTTATGATTTCCAGTGGTTTTATTTAGATTTTAGCTTCAGTCTTTAAAAAGCTAAAGAATATAAGTCATTGGTTTTAAATACCACAGGAGAGCTGGGTATATGTCCCGCAGCGTCGATCTCGCTGACGTTCTTCGTCGGAAGTGCTCCACCTGAAATCTGTAAAATGTTCATTTCCCTACGAAGATCGTTCGGCACAACTAGGTGCAATGTTGTATGATGCGTATGGGTTGATGTGTCTAACTTTTATATCAACGAAAAGTTTGTTGCTTCTGAGATATTCTCTCGAAGAATATTGACCGTGAAAAGATGCAGGCCCGCACTGCCATTCCACACTGCACATCCGATCGTTCTACGTCACGTGATATCTGAGAAATGTTTGTCAAATGTTTTATAAATTGATAATTACACACCTTGAATGCGTATTATTTTCTTGAATTTGTTTATTGTGCCAACCACTAACTAAACCTTCACAATGGAGCTTCATAGCGTCGCACAACAATTGCAAAATCCGTCCAACCTAGAACACGTCCGATCTCTGTAATCGCTTCACACAGAGGTCCTCAAATATACATCTTTGGCTACTTATTCCAGAGAGATGTGTCCGTAGCACAGGAAGTCCAATTGTCACAGGAGTTTATACTACTCTCGGCATTAATAATTCGCCGCAGCCGAGTCAAACTTTCTCACCAAGTAAAATCCATTACAATGTCTCTTTTTAGAACGCGGATTTTCTTTATAAGACAATACACGCCTAAAACCGTATCTAAACTGACCCTACTGTTGCCGGCCGGCTTGGCCGAATGGTTC